>NC_056727.1:763638140-763945640 GCF_019279795.1 Protopterus annectens
ACATTACCCGACTCCCTCAGTGATCACCTTCCCACATTCATACTAAGACAGCACACAAAATCCATAAACCCCCCCATCCTACTTTCTATCCATAGTTCCAAAAATTTCCTAACAGACGAATTCATCAATATCTTAAAAAAATAAATTGGTTCCCTTCTTAAAACTCTACTATTAGATGAAGCCATGGAGTACTTTAATGCTATTTTCTTAAGTATCCTTAATCTTATGGCCCCACAACGCATAAGTCATACTAAAACCAACCCAAGCCCCCTGGATCGCAAGGGACACAAGATCCCTACTCAAGCAACGAGACATAGCTTGGGCAACCTGGCGTACCAACAAAACAAGTACAAATCAACAATACTTACTAGAGCTCAGAAACAAAGCAAAAAAAAAATACGTAATGACAAAAAAAGTTACTATATCCAGCTACAAAATACTCACTACAACAACCCAGAAAAATTCTTGTCCGCAATCAACCACATTCTCCAATCAGGCAAAAGCATCTCCCCAAACCCTAACACTGAGGGTGATAACAATGATATTACCACTCAGTTTAATGACTATTTCACCTCCTCCATCCAAAAGTTATTTAACAGTTTCCCCACTATTACTACAAATACCCTCAAAATACAAAACTGTCACTGTAAGACCAACACCCAATTCTCTCTTAAACCAGTTCCAACTGACCTAATTCATAAACACCTTGCCAAATTGAAACTCACCATTCTCGCTGTTGATAAACTCCCCACTGATTACCTCAGGATTGCCGCCTCTGCCATCACCTACCCTATTTCCATACTCATCAATAGATCCATAGCTGAACACACTGTCCCCTCTCTCAGGAAAATTTCTTACTTTGTCCCCCTACACAAAGGTGGTTCCTCGACAGAAAGTAATTATCGCCTCATAGCTATACTATCTCCCCTGTCAAAAACCTTAGAAAAATGTGTACACACCTAATTACTGAATTATCTTCTTTAATATAATCTGCTAGCAAATTTCCAACATGGATCTTGGTCAAACCATAGTACCATCTCTGCCATTATATCCTTTACTGACCACGTCAACCAACAAAGAAATCTCAGTAACTTAGTGTCTGCTGTCTTCCTAGGCCTGTCAAAGGCATTTGACATAGTATCCCACCGCAAATTACTATCAACATTCTCTGAGCTCCATCTGGATAACTCCTCTCTACTGTGGTTTGAAAATTATCTCTCCCTCTGGCAACAAGCTGGTAAATTGCATAACTCTCTCTCCTCTCTCCTCCCAGTGGGATAAGGTATTCTGCAAGGATCCATTCTTGGTCCCTTACTATTTTTCATCTTTACCAATAATCTCCCCTTGGCTACCGAACAAACTAATATAGTACAGTATGCTGATGACATCACTCTTATTTGCTCAGCCCCTTCTCTACAGTTACTCCAAGACAGAACACAGGAAGCCTTCACTACTATAGAAAAATGGCTAAATTCCTCCCATTTCATATTAAACCCATCTAAGACCCAACTCATGATCTTCCACCCATCCAAAACTTTCATCCCTACTGCGCCATTCTCAATAACATCCTCCAACAATACCCTTATCACACCAATAACTCAAGCTAAGTTACTAGATGTAACTATTGACCAAAACCTAAAATTCAACAAACATATAGCACTAACAATTGCCAAAGTTCATAAAAAACACAGTTCAGTCTACCTCTGCAAGAGCTTCCTCACACAGTAATCCCGAATCACTATCTCTCATATCCATCAACTCTCCACTTTACTATACACTTCCCCAGTTCTAACTATCTAAACAAATTTGACCTTCTGAAACTATCTACCTGCTACAATAAAATCTTAAAATTTGCAACCAATGCTATGTTTTGTTCTCACCATTGCCTCTCCCTAAGACAACTAGGATGGTTAGAACTCCCTAACCTACTAAAAAACAATCAACTTCTCCTGACCCATCAACTGCTATACCAGCCAAATAAAATACCTGCCCTCTCTGGTCTGCTCACCTTCCATAATACTGCGCGTCAACTAATATCTTCCGATACCGCTCTGCCGACCATTACCAGTTGCTTACATAGTTCAAGCCAATCTCTTTATTCCTATGCAGTTGCTAAGGCCTGGAACTCTCTACCCCCTGACATTAGTTGTCTAAATAGTAAACATACTTTCAAATACCTACTAAAAGATCTCCTATTCCAAACTTGAATATGTTCCTGTACAGAACCAGACTAATTTCACCTGTTCCTGACTTTCAACATCCCTAGATCACAGGTGTACTGTGTAGTTTCACTTAGTGCATAGTACTGTGAACCAGGTGTTTAGGCCAACTTTGTAGTTATGATTTCTAGTTTATGACTCTATTTGTCTATGGAAACTTCTTTTTGAATTTATGTTCAATAAATTATATATTTTTTGTATAATATCAAGTTTAATTTGCTTATCAATATTCTAACCACTGTATGCTGCATCATTTGTAAAACTCTGATTTTACTCCTTTTATATGTTCTATACTCTTTGTACAAAATAGCTATGTTTATATAATTTTTTATTATTTTTTATAATTTTTTACTATGTATCTGGAGCTTTTCTCCCTGAGCCTCCACTGAAAATGGTCACCTTGTGTCCAGTCAGATTAACCCAGTAAACAAATGGAAAATAAATAAAAAATAAAATAAATGTGCATTTAATTGAAGGTCTTGATACACACCCAATAACTATTTCAGATCATGTGCAAATTACAACTAAAATAAAAACACAGGATAATGAAATAAAAATGAGACACTGGTGGTTTCTCACCTATATATTGAAAAGATAGGAATTTAAGGAATGGATAATGGAAATTATTCAGGAGCTATTAGATATGATAGAAATTACTTCTGAAAATATAGCTAGGGTGTGGGGCAAAATTAAGGTGGAATTTAAAAATAGGTGGAAATAAAATAAAGGAAGCTATGGTTAAGAAGTAACAAAAATTATTTAGAGGGACTGTCAAATGTTAAAGTATTGCAGAATGGGGGAATCTCACAGAACAAGAAGAGGATCAACTGCAGAATGTTAAACAGAAAATAAGGATTACGTTGAAATATACATGAGTTTAGAAAGATTGCTATTAAGCAACTGTTTTTTGATAATAACACTAGAGCACAAAAACTTTTAGCACAATGACTCAGACAACAGAAAGTAGAAAGGGCTGAGAACAAGCTTAGGGAGCCTAAAACAAAGAAGGTAATAAGAAATCCTGTAGAAGTATTAGAAATATTTCGGAAATTCTATGAAACCCTGTATAAATCAGAGAAATATGGAAATCAAGAAAAGGTACAAATGGAAATGTTTACGTAAGAATTAAATATGTCAAGGTTAGAGGCAGATATGGCTCAATTACTAACTTGTTAGGATAGGAGGAGAAGAGATAAAATTGTGATGTATAACCAATCTACAGGACAGTCACCAGGAACAGATGGCATTCCTGTGTACATTTGGAAGCTAGGAGGGAAAAATGATAAAAGATCTGGAATGGTTCTGTTTAACATAATTTTAAGAGGAAGAGAAATACCAACATCCTGGAAGAAAACAGTGGTAGCTGCAATACCTAAACAGGGTAAAGATCTATCAGGTCCAGCTTAATGCAGGGCCATTTCAATACTAAACCAAGATTATAAAGTGTTTGTGTCTATAATGGCTAAAAGAATGACAAAGTAATGCCAAACTGATAGATACGGATCAATGTGGTTTTGTGGAGGGGAGGCATTTATTTTAACACATTAACAGAACACTGATGATCCAGAGGGAAGCAGAATGTAAGAAAACACCATTGCTGTTGGTGGGTCTTGATGCAGAGAAAGCATTTGACAGAGCAATCTGGGACTTTATGAGCAGGGCAATGGAAGCATTTGAATTTCCTGAAAAAATTATAAGGTTGATTAGGAAGATATATGAGGGATCGGAGGTGAACATTAGAGTGGGTGGGGTCTTCTCTGATAATTTCTGCTTGAGGAAAGGAACCAAGCAGTGGTGTACATTTTCCCCTTTGCTACTTGCATTATATTTAGAACTATTGGCAAAGAAAATAAGGGACTCAGAAATTCAAGGATATAATTAGTATAGTAGTCAAGAAAAGCTAGCTCTATTTGTAGATGGTATTATGTTATACCTGAAAGGGCGGCCACGGTGGTGCAGTGGTTAGCATTGCCGCCTCACAGCAAGAGGTTCTCCGGTTCGATCCTCGGCTGGGGTGCCTTCTGTGCGGAGTCTGCATGTCCTCCCTGTGGTCGCGTGGGTTTCCTCCGGGTGCTCCGGTTTCCTCCCACATCCCAAAGACATGCTGCAGGTGGATTGAACACTCTAAATTGGCCCTATGTGTGCGTGTGAGTGTGCCTTCTGTGAAAGGTTGGGCGCCGGGCTGGCAACTCGACACCGTAAAACTCCACTGCCATTCAATGTGCGGACAAGGTGATCCGCTGTGGCGACCCCTAACCGGGAAAAAGCCAAAAGAAGAAGAAGAAGATTATGTTATACCTGAAAAAAAGCAGATAGCGACATTACAGTGTTGTCAAACATTTTGAGACAGTTTCAAATCTTTTTGGGATACAAAATGAAGCTAAAACAAAGGCAATAGGTAAATTATGTAATCACATATGAATTAGTTCAGCAATATCCATATTTATGGGTACATGCTAAAATGAAGTATTTAGGAGTATGGATTAAAATGATTCTGGTGTGTCAGCTAAGGATATGTGGGAAGAGACTAAACAAAAGATAATAAAAAAAACTGAGAAAAATGGAAGCTTTGTTACATGGATATTGATAGTAAGATACAAGAAATTAAAATGTTTTAGTCTTAATAGTCTTATACACAGGTCAAGCATATTTTTATCAACCAGAGGAGAAATTGTGGATTGCAATTAACAAAGAATTGAAGGACTTTATCTCTGAGGGGAAGGTGACAAGAATAAACTGGGATAAGCTGATTCTTCCAGTAGAACATGGCAGATTGGGATTACTTGATTTGAAGGGGTATTTCAGAGCTACGCAGTTAAGGCTCTTATACATAACACTAGCTGAAAACTGTAATTCAAAGTGGAAAGAGATGATGGTGAAACAGACGGGAAGCTCAAGAAACAATGAGAGGCTGGAATTTTGGATACAGGCCTTTAAGGAGAATAACAATAATCATATACAATATTATATCTATAAAGTAGCAGAAAGTATTCCACGTTCTAAGCCAACACAGGAATGGAGAAAGGAGATTCTGCCACTAGAGATTACTGCAATTAAAGATGTAGGTAATAGGCAAGAGGGGACTGGAATTTGTTGGAGAAAACTGGCAAAGGAACCAAGGTATTGGGAGAAAATAACTAGAGAGGGAAAGGTAATAGAATTGGAAGACGCCAAGAATTTATTTGGACTACAGGTTAGAGATTGCCTTCCCTATTAAAGATTGATATCAGAGTATAGGCAAAGAGAAAGAAATAGGTGGGTCCTAAATGAAAGACTAGCACTGGTAGAGTTTTTAGTAGAATTTGGAATAGAAGCTGCCATTAGAAAAGGAATAATTAGTAGAACATATAAAATATTGCATGTTAACTATAAGAATCAACCAGAGGAGCTTAGAAAGGATTGGGAAAAGAGATTGGATAAGCAATTCACAAAAAAACAATGGAAGTCTACCAAATATGCAACAAAATCTAGAAAATTTAGGATTTTTGCTTGGAAATGTTAATTTTTGCTCAGGTAGACAGCAAATGTAGGAGGTGTGACGGGGAAGAAAGAGGTAATTGTGAACATATTTAATGGCAGCATGGTGAGTTGATGGACTTTAAGGATTCCCTGCAGGATACACTGTCAGAGATGCTGAGTGAAAAAATTGGTGTGATGAGGGAGATGATTTTTCTGAGCTATCATATAGAATCATAGTTACGTACCGTGAAGTCAATAGGGCAACAGGTAACAACAAAGAGAATCCAATTGGGTTCCACCAAATTTTTTAATTCAAATGTAGATAATATAACATTTGTTGAGTGCTTTCTTTCCTGATATTAGGAACTTCATCAGAACAAATAATCTGAAATGCAGACATCATACTAGATATTTAAAGGTAAAACCATACTTCCAAAAAGGACACATTCACCAGGTTTGAATGATGCCTGCTCCATTGCTGCTGGTTTAAAACCGAAGAGACTAGAAGTGTAATCATCCACAAAATATGGCTTGCCTCTTTAAAAATTCTAAGCCTTAAAATTGTATTGCATTAGTAATACGATCTAAAGGATGTTTATCCCATTGCCACAGGCTTTAAGAAATTTCTCAGAATCTTGTTGTGGGATCACATCAGTTCTCTGCTCCCTTTGGATTATCTACAGCTCCAAAGATATTTACAATGTATCTAGCTTCAGTGAAAGCTCATTGCAGACTGCATGGCATTCACATATTTGCTTTTTTAGACAACTTTCTTATCTTTGTAGAGCCTTTTTCCAGATGTCAAATGTCATTAACATGGTTATGTCTCTTCTGATCAAGCTGGCGTTCTAGATAAATGTGCAAATATCCTCCTTCACTCTGTTAAGCAGGATTGTTTTTTCTGGGCTAAATTTTAGATACCTCAGTAAGAAATGTTTCTTAAAAAGAATATTGAATTTTATCTGGAAAATTTCCTGCACCTTGCCAATCAGTATCAGACTTCTGCAAGAAAATTTCTCATATATTCTAAATTTCTCATTTAGGGTTCAGAGCCTCTGTGATTCTCACAGATTCTCACACCAGGTTGCAAATGAAAACAATTCAATGCTCTCTGATAAATACACTGCATATACATCCTCTGAAATTCCATATTCCAGTTTTGGGCTTTGTCAAAAAAGAACTGCACTGGTGGAGACAGCAAATGGAAATAAATCCAAGTTTCCCATTTTCTCCTCAGTACCCAAGTCAATATTTGTTCAAAGACACATCGGATTGTACTTGGGAAGCATTTTCTATGTGGGTAAAGGTGCAAGACCTGTGGAAGTCTTCAGACAGACCAGGCACATAAATGTCAAAGAGATATTGGCTGTGATAAATGCCTTAAAATTTCTTTGTCACCTGTGGTCCCTGGGGAATGAGGGAGACTTCCAGGAATCTATGCAGTCATGGGGAACACCTGAAATAGTAATGTCTAAATCCTTTCAAATCAGACGACTGAACAAATTCTGTTCCAGGGCTTCTTGTGAGCAAACCTGAAAAACAGATAGATATTAATTCCCGGGTCTGGGAATGTTCCTTTATGCACTTCCACCACTTTCACTATTATCTAGAGTAATTCTGATGATTCAGAAGGACTCCTCAAAAATCATTGTGGTGACTGCTTTTGGCCCAGGCAACATTGGTTCTCCCTTCTTATGGAATTGACCAAGAGCAGTTACCACAAGCTTCCATACAGACCGGACCTACTCACACAGGACAAGGGGAGTTTGATGCACTCAAATCTCAAGCAACTTCAACGAACTACCTGGATGATTCAATTGCAACTCCATTTAGGCACCTCTTTCATGAGAATGTGCAGCAGGTACTAAAGGAGGTAAGAAAACTTGCTACTAGGAATCTTACATTGGCAAGCAGAAAATATTTTCAAGTTGTGCCTAGCTAATAACCAGGGCCTCATCAGAGATTAAATACCACCAGTTCTTAAATATTTGTGTGAGTCACTTTCCTCTGACCTGTCTAATTCCACTGTCAAAGTATATCTACTGGTTATTTCAGCATGTTTGTCCGGGTCCCATTTAGATTATCAAATTCACGGTTCACCGAAACCCAAAGCAGTGAGTTCTCATTGCTGCAAGTATAGTTTGTTGAAATTACAGTTGTCCGACCTTTCTTCTAGCGAACAATTATGCTGTTGGTGTTAGTACGGCAAGTACAAGGGTACAGTGTTCATCTACATTTTCATACATAGTACCACTTGTACAAGTCGGCAGATATGACAGCACTTTTGAAAGAGGTAATTGTGTCGTACTCTTGCAGAGTTGTATTTAGTATGACCATTGCTTTGCAATGCAGATCGCAGTACAGTGAACATCGGGAAATGTATCCTTCCTATCACTGTAGTGAGATCTCAGAGTTGGTATATATAATTTGTGGGGGGTGTGAGAGACGAATCCCCCACATGGGGAGTGCAGGGGATCTGCCCCCCTGCAAAAATGTGAGATATGTTGTCCTGCATCCCCTAAAAATCAAGCTTTACTTAGATGTAGAAAGCAGTTGGACGGTCTCTTTGAGAATACAGGGGCATACTAGTGCATTTAATGTGTTACACTATTTGCTACTGCACTGAAGTTGTTAGATGGCTATTTTATGTAATTGTTGTCTGTCTGCAGTTATTTTTAATATAGGGTGCTGAAAAGGAGTACATTATTGTTGCACAACATGGGCTTTTTGGAAAGAAAGCCATTCATTATTGCTTTTGAGGTTATGTGTGAGCAATCGGGTGAGGTATATGACGCTCAGTAAACTGTATTTTCAGCAAACTGCATTTTCGAAATACCAGAGTCAGTGAACTACCATTCAATAAAGTGTGTATTCGATAAGAAGAAGTGGACCCTTCTGTTCATGGATCCTCCACTTTCATCTTTTTTCTGGGTAAAACAGTTTCTGAAGGAGGGTTTACATCCTAGACCTCATAGAAAACAGGCGGATCATTCCTGGTATCTTACCTTTGTGCTAGAAAAGTTAACTGTGCCTCCTTTTGAATCAGTTTATCAGGTGGATTTAATGTTCATAACATGGAAGACTGTACTTCTTATTGCTCTGACATCTACAGAAAGAGTACCTGAGTTGCAGGCTCTCGTGGTTGGTGAAACCTATTTGATCTTCCATAGAGATAGTGTTTCATTAAGAACAAATCCTTCATTTATATCCAAGGTTGTTTCAGAGTTTCCTTTGAATCAAGCCATCAGCCTGCCAGTGTTCTGTCCAGATCATCACAACAAGGGAGAAAGGATTATATATACTCTGGATGTCCATAGGCAGCTCAGGTACTATATTTACAGAACTAAGTCCTTGAGAAAAGCAGATCAGCTGTTTATTCCTTATGAGGGGACAGAATGTGTCAACACAGATTATTTCCAGGTGATTGTCTTCACCTATTGCCTTTTATTATACTCACCATGGTATATCTATTCCAGGCAGGCACATTCCTCTAGAGCCTTGACATCTTCAGTGTCATACTGGGAAGGGATGGACTCAAGAAGCATTCTAGAGGCAGCAACATGGTCCCGTGTGCATACTTTTATAAAGCATTACAAACTGGATACCTTTTCCAGGTCCAGGACTGACTTTGCTAGGATCATTCTCCAGGAGCTCCTGGATCCTTCAACTTCCTCTTCCCAGATTAGATAGATTGTTGGTAATCAACCCATATAACTAAAAGGCTACTGCAGCAAGTGGGAACAATGAACACAGTATAGTTGTGCAAGTTGTACTTACCATAACATTAGATGTTTGCATGTGACTGCTGCAGTAGCTACACCCACACACCCCCTTCTTTTGTATATCATTTATTGTTATTGAGTTACCCATTTTGCTTACTGTTATATATTTAGAGGTTCAGGGTGAGTATGCTCTTTCCCTCTTTATAGGCAAGAATGTCCTGAAGATTCCTTCACTCAGACTGCAGATTTCCGTCCACTGGTCTGTCTAATCAGCATTAATTGTGAAGGCCATGGGGGGATTCAGAGTTTTATTAAATTAGACAGTTGTATCCTAGGCAGGATACAACTCCATAGAACCAAAGGTCACTGCAGCAGTGTGGAATTTGAATAGCTACTGTTAAGGTAAGTGCAAGTTAGACAACTGTACTTTTTAGTGTTTCAGGAGATGCCAAGTATTTTCATCCAAGGAACCACAATCTTTAATCTCTTTCCCTGATAAACCAGGTTAAAACCAAAAATTACCATTGAATGACAAAGGAATAAAATCAATAACATGTATTAAGTATTTCATACCTGCCACTAGAAGGTTATTACAATAAGGATTTGTAGTAACCTAATATGGAACAGACTCCCAGGTGACTTGACCCTAGAACCCTCACTAACTCGATTAAAAAATAAACTCAAGACATACTTCAAAACTCATTGGTTATGTCCTTGCACTAACCCCGACTAGTGACCTCTCTATTACTTAGGTGCCTTACCTTCAACTACTTCTAACTTTTTTCTACCACTCCATTTCAGGAAGGGTCAATTGTATAACTGCTGCTCAGTGTGTCTTAAACCTGAATGTAATGTTATGTATGTTTAACTTTGAAAATAATGTTACGTTTTGTAAAGTGTTTTATAATAAGTACTATTATGTGCTAAGTGCTGGTATTGCTTATGACTGTAATTTGCTTGAAACTAGCATTTATTAAATGTTCAGTGTGTATTATTATCTTGGAGCTTTTCTCCCCGGGCCTCCGCTGAAAATGGACATGTTTGCAGTCGGACTATCCCGGTCAACAAATGTAAAATAAATAAATAAATAAATTAGAAATTTGTCACTGTAAAGTATAGCTTTCTTCAAGAAAATACTCATTTTTTGAAAGGTAGAGCAGAATTTTAAGTCATTAAGTCAAAAGTTAGGGAAGTCTATGAAAGTCAGATATAGCTGAAAGGTTGACACAGAACTCTGTTAAGAAGTGTAATACTTGTACAATTTGGTAACATTGGCCAAATAAAAATCTGTAGCAGCAGAATCCACTAAATGTTTGGAGCTGTATTTACAGCTAATGGCCATGAGATGTCAGTGCTGTAAAACAAAATGTGTTCTTGCATAAATTTTTTTTCTACATTGGGTAAATAATACTGTTTGCAGCCTCCAGGTTACACCAGTAAATTAAGAAAAAGACTTCTAAACAAATATGATCAGTTTAAACCCTGTACTCTAGTATGAGGCAAGTTTCACATAGCTATGTAGAAGGTAAACATAAGTACTTACTGTGCAGTTATATTTCAACAGTCATGCTTCTCAGCGGTCCAGATGTTCATCAAATGCCCACATTTTTTGCCTCATATTGTTAGCCTGTCAGAAAATGTGTGTTTTTCTAACAAAGCACTGAGGACTGACATCACTAAATAATGATAGAACATTGAGTTTCAGACTTCATATCCTTCTGAAAATGCATGCTAATGCAAAACCTGTTATTCTAACGACATTCTGTTTTAAAATCTATCCCAATTTTTGGACCTTTGTCCTCCCATTAATTTTGACTCTGTATATATTTCTTGTGCAAAGAGACTGAGATGTATGTCAACAGTACAGTTTCCTACTCCCAGAACTAACATGTATGACCTGTACTTGGTAAAACAAGTAAAGATGTATGAAACACACATGATGTGATACACAAAGTATTTATTGAAAAAACTATAACATATTGTTTAGGCACCAAACTTGTTCCCACATAAATCAAATGTGTTCAGGTAGGAGCCATGTATGGCAATATGTAAACTGACTAAATGACTGCAGTTTATTTGTTGAACAAGGAAAGACAAATCTGATTGAAAGCATTTATTATGAGTGTTGCCCAACACACAGTGTGTGTGTGTGTGTGTGTGTGTGTGTGTGTGTGTGTGTGTGTGTGTGTGTGTGTGTGTGTGTGTGTGTGTGTGTGTGTGTGTGTGTGTGTGTGTGTGTGTGTGTGTGTGTGTGTGTGTGTGTGTGTGTGTGTGTGTGTGTGTGTGTGTGTGTGTGTGTGCAGGTGTGTGCTTTCATACTGTCATAAGCTTGCCTTCTATCCAGGACTAACTTCTTTATATTGTGTCCAATGAGTGTGTGACATGCCTCAGCTCCCTTGCAGCTCTGAAACTGATAATGCAAGTGTCAGAATGAACAAATGAATGAATAACAGACTGAACTAAATAAATAAATGAAGCAGACAAAAGTAAGGGTACTTTCAGACTAGCTGTTCACTTTTATTACTACTCGTCAGTGGTTAATTGTAGCACTTCATATTTCAGATGTATCTATGTTTTCATAGGTTCATATATTCATAGATGGTTACCAGACTGTTGACACAAAGGTCTTTATAAGCCTAGCCATGTGTACCCAATATAATACTTGAAAAAAACAAAATTAAGGATCTTGCCTAAACTCAAGATCTTAGTTAGCAATGACTGACCATATCTAGGAGGGTAATAGGTGAAATACCTGGAAGGAATTTACAGTTTCCCATCTATTCGTCCAGGCTATGCTTAAACAGGGTCATACAGGGGCTTTGTTTGATGTGAATTAGTAGCCTATTTCAGAGGAGTGGCAACCTCTGAGAGACATATCTGTCTCTAAATCAGGCCCTATTTATGTTGCAGGCCAGGTTAAGGTCCCTGGAGCTGGCGACCCTTGCCCCATTTGACTTGTGGATGTGCAGCATTTCCATTAGGTTTGGATCTGACATTGCTCTGTAGGCCAGGCACAAGTGTCCTCTAAGTAGTCGGTATGCTACTGAGTACAGTGACAGTGACTTCAGTCTGTCGATGTATGACATATACTGGAGACCCTGAATTTTCTTGGTTAGAAATCTCTGAGGTCTCTCAAGTTGCTGCAGGTGCCTAGTAAGGTACATACCAAAGGGAGCATTGTACTCAATTACTGGTCTGATGGGGGTCGAGTACAGGGGTGTTATGACCTCTTTCACTCTTGAGGCAATGCCTTTGGTAATGATGTGTGTGACGTAGAATGCCTTCCTTACCACAGTAGACACATGGTGGTCAAAGTTTAGGCTACAGTCAACTTGCATTCTCCAGTCTCTCACTACTGAGTTGTCACTTAGGGTATTATTATTTGTGTGATAGTCTGCAGGGATATTTTGTTTCTCGAAGGGGATGATAATGCATTTTCTAGCACTGAGTTTGAGTGCATGGCTTTGGCACCAATCATTGGTTTGTGTTAGTCCCTCTTGACGTATACTGACATTGTTTGGGGATTCAATAATTGCACCTAATTTGCAGTTGTCAGCAAACTTAGTCAGCCATACCCCCTCTGTTTTGGACTGAACTTCTGAGATGTATATTTCAAACAACAGGGGGTCTAGCACTGACCCCCCGTGGAACTGCACTGGTGACAAGTCTGCTGGTTGAGGTAAAGTCTCCAACTTTGACTGTGTGTGATCTGTCGGTGACCCAGTTAGCAACCCACCTGATGGCATAAGAGGTGATATTCAACCGGGAGAGTTTATCAATGATGCCCAAATGTGGGATTGTATCAAAGGTCTTGGCTTAGTCAAGGTAGGCTGTATGCACAGCTTTGCCTTTGTCTATGGCTCTGGTGATATTTCAAAAAAGACCACCGGGTTTAACAGGCATAACCTGCCTTTTCCAAAACCAAACTGTGTTGGATCAAGGGTTTGGAGCTCACCTATATCCTTATTTTTAAGGTCCATGATGATTCGGTTCATGGCCTTACAGATAAGGCTGGTTAAGCTTATGGGTCTGTAGTTCTCAGGGTCTGTTGCTGTACCCCCTTTATGATGGGGGATGACAGTTGTTGTTTTCCATTCAGCATGGACAAAACCAATACTCAGGCTGTGGTTAAAGAGAGTTCCTAATGGAGTTGCTAACCTATGTTTTAGACCATTTAAAATGCAACCTGGGATGCCATCCAGTCCCATAGAAGGTGGATTTTTGGCCTTGGAGAGAGCATTGATGACTTGCTCTTTGGAGGTGCAAGGTGGGGGAGGTGTAGAGGGAATGCTTTGTAGAATGTTTGGAGAGGACATGGGGGGGGGGTGAAATTTTCACCAAACCTATCAGCTAATAAGTTAGCTGTTTTCACAGGATCAGTGTGTGTGTGTTGCCATCCACAGCTAGTTCAGCACACGTCTAGGTCCTACCTTTTAGGTTAAGGATATAGCTGAAGAATGCCTTATGGTTATCCTCAGCTATAGTTGCTATTGCTGTCCTTACAGGATTTTACAAGTTGTCTTATTTGTTTGTTCATGCAGAAGAGGGTGTTCTTCTAGTGCTGGGACCTCTCTTTTTTACTCTTAGACAGCTTCCAGTGCTGGAACCTCTCTTTTTTATTCTTAGACAGCTTCCAGTGCTGGGACCTTTCTTTTTTATTCTTAGACAAGAACTTCTTCCTTTTGTTCTATAACTTTATAATGCTAGATGTCCACCAGGGATGCTTATTTTTTACTTGAGGATCTTGTTTTGTTCCTATCAGCTACAGCTGTGTCAATACATTTGTGTTAGTGTTTGTACAGGGCATTTGTGTATACCTTAGTATAGTTATTAATGGCATCTGTGGGAACAAGAGCGTAGAAATTATTTATGCCATCCCTTAGGAGGGCATAACTAGCTTTGGTGAAATTTTTAGCCCGATTTCACCTAAGAGGGGTTCAGGTGTTATAGCTGCTTCAAATATTACTGATTTGTGATCAAATTTAACTAGTGAGGGTCCTATACTTATGGTGGTGCATCGGTCACCCATGTTGATAAGGACAAGGCTGAGAGTATTTGAGCCCCTAGTGGGGTTGCATACTATTTTTTCCAGGGCATTGGAATTAACAAAGTCCAAGAACCTTTGTCCAAGCATGTTAGTATTCATATAAGGTTCACAGTCAGTGGAAGGATAGTTAAAATCACACATGACTAAAGTGTTTGGTTGTAATTTGATTGACTGGAGTAGGTCCAAATAAGCAGTGTGGGTATCTTGGTTCATTGAAGGGAGCCTATAGTTAACAATGACTTGAAGGGGTCTTACCCACAGTTAGTAGAACTTGGAGTAACTCCATGGAGTTTTCCTGTCTAACCAGACTGCAGGTAAGTGGGTGAAACTCATATAATGAGACTAATTGTTATTCATTAGCTGTACATTCTCATCTCTGCTAGCTGATGCACTGTGTTAGGAAAATGCATAATAGCAATGTGCATGCTTAGTACATTAAAGGCTTAAAAGGGTTAATACATTTATTCTGTTCATACTGCATGAATCTGCACAGCTATTAGAAACTTAATAAAAGACACTTTATTCTGCTTATGCAATGAAAATATGTGCAGCTACCGGAAGCTTAATAAGAGACATTATATTTCTGCTTATGCCATGAGAAAATGTGCAGCTGCTAGAAGTCTTGATAAAGAAAACAATAGATGTTTGAAAGCTTAAACCATAGTCAGCACTACTTGTACCAAAGCTAGAAATGTACCTTGAATCTAGACAAAATGTATCGCATGTATTAGAACTGTACAATGGAAGAATTGAAGAGACAAGGTGGGCTAAAATAAGCCCAAGGCTAGGTTGTTTTTCTCAAATGTTTTTGCAAGACAGCAATAATCTGACCATGTCAGCAATAAGCCTGGTAACATTTTCTGTATAACATACAGAAAGCTGTGTCCAACTATGTCAGCAGTAGATTAGTAACAATTTCTGTGTGACATGAAGAGAACTGTATAAGAATAACATACTGACCACCAGAAAGTCAGACAAATCTTGTACCTACATGCTTTGTCTCCTTGCTGCAAGTAATAAAGGGTGCATTGCTTGAACCTAACGTGTATTGATCTTTGAAGTTTTTCCTTTTACAGATTGGTCCTTCGAGCCATAGCCCTCTCTTTGCCTCGGATGAGACAGCCAGGTGGCTGAAACCGTACGGGGAAGAAACCAAATCAGTTCTTCTTATATGGAAAGTCCTCCAACTGAATTGTCATCAAAAGAGGCCAGCCACTTTCTGATCTACGACTGAAGGACGGGTTTTCTGAATCAGCGATCAATCACGTGGGCTCAGGTAAGGTGAATCCACTTTTTTCTGTTTTCTGTTTCAGATCAGGGACTAGATGTGTATTGTTTTTTATCAAATTGTATTTTTCTTACAGTCAGGGATAAAAAAGGAGTAATGTCTTGTCATAGATCAGGAGAAACAGAATAAGTAGGCAGTCATTCTGAAGAGGCTATAACAAAATCTGTGGTACATGTTAAAATTAAGAGAAGTTACATAACAATCAAAGGTAAAATAAAATGGGTAATAATTGCACAAAAATACCCCAGAACCTGCCGTTAACGGAAGACGCAAAACATATGCAGTCGCAACGCGCCGATAATATTAGATATTTTTCAAAATGGGTTAACAAATATGAATTTGATGGAAAATTAGAAAAATCCTTGCTTATCAAACTTATCAAACAACTCAAAAACGATTCCAATGGTCAGGTAAAAAAGCAACGGCGGTTAGGAATTCCTCAAGCACACAGGTGGCTGGAGGAAGTAAACCATAAGGACCAAAGGAACAAAGATTCAAAAGCAATGTTTCTAGATAAGGAGGATAATAACTTAGTAATAGTATCAGCACCTCCACCTCCCTTACCAGAATATGAAGCGAGTGAACAGGTTAGTCCACCCCCACTATATCCTGTGGTCACTGAAGATAGAGGTATTATTAAACTAAAACTAACTAAAATCAGAGATCCCATCGAGACCAGGTCCCGAACAAAGGAAAGTAATTCAGAAGAAGGTATTGAGTTATGGCAAACAGTTAAGAATTCATGATCTAGAGGAGAAGAAGAAATATGCCCGCTTATAGAAGTACCTAATTCTCAGGCAGGTCAGGACAATCAGGACCCAACTATCTTAGTATATAGACCTTGGACTCCGGAAGATATCCGGAAAGCCACTGAGGGAATTCCCCATTCGAAGATTAATTTTAGAAAATTCTCAGAAGACTTACAAGGAGTGAGGTTTAAGTTATAACTTAAACAGAGAAGAAGTAGAAAAAGTAGTTAGACAAATTGTAGGGCCAGATTGGTACATGATTTGTGGCAACTGGAACCCTCATGACACTGCACAAAGACCCCTCCCACATAGCAGCGCAGAATTAGACACAAGAGTAAAAGGTCTTACAGACCGCATCTCTGAAAAATGGAAACCTAGGGCAGACTGAACTTGCATTAATCAATGCATCCAACAAGAAGGTGAAACAATTGACCGGTACTATGCCAGATTGTTAGAATGTTTTAATAACCACTGTAGAATGTAGGTTCCTGAAGATCAAACACAAGATTCCCCATATGAACAGCAGTTAAAGAATGCATTTTTGAAAGGCAGTAGTGCGCCTATAAGCAGTTTTATCACAAAACACATGGTAGACCATCGTACCAGCAGGTTACAATCATTACTTGACTATGCTAGACATGCCGAAAGGCATTTTAATAGCAAAAAGAAAAAGAAAGCTCAAGTATTTTCTGTAGAAGACGGAGCAGAAGTTTATGTAGTGCAGTCTGGGAAAAAGGGCAAGAAAAACGCACAGGGAAACAAGCAGTCTGATCAGCAATCAGAGGACTTTGAAGGGCGTAAGAAAAGGGGAGAATGTTTTAAATGTGGTAAAAAGGGACATTTGGCAAGGGATTACAGGAAAAATAAGAAGGAAGCAACGGAAGACAAGGAGGATGAGGACAGACTATATGATAGTCAAAAATCATTAGAAGGGGCTAGTAAAGAAAGGGCAAATGAGAATGTGAAAGAGGGAGTAGAGGAAGTGCAGGAAGTTAGTGACAAAGAAGAAAACAAAATATTAGACCTAGCTTTGTTGAGCCTGGAGCTCTATTTCGCAGACACAAAAGCAGAAGTTACACTCTTGGTAGAAGGAGGGGAGGTCAAATTTTTGTGTGATTCAGGGGCATCACGAACCGTGATACACCCTTCCAAACTACCAGAAAACATAGAGTCACCTGATTACATACTGGTCAAAGCAGCTAATGGACAGCTGTATCGGGAGCCTCTCTCCCATAACACTGCAATAACTGATGCAGTTTCAGGATTAACACAGAAAAGCAAAATTGTAGTTTCTGCAGAGACCTCATGCAGATATTTGGTATAGCAGTAGTCCCAACTATGCAGGGTATGGAAGCACAGTGACAAAATAATACCTTTGTGGTGCAATCGGAGGGTGAAATGTTTTACTGGTACAGCCAGGACTTGGTTACTACTGGTCCAGGGACCGTGACAGAGGAACTAATGAGCATAGCCATCAGTAAGTTTCCCTCCCTTGACATTGACAAGCAACACCTGTTGCACTGTACCCTGTATTTTTGTAACACACCAGGACCTGATAAGGAATATGAGAAAGAATTATTTAAGAATCATACAAATAGACTGATGCTACGTAACCTGTACTGGGACACAGAAGGGAACAGTATAGCCAGCTGTTCACTGCCCCAGGAGTTCTTTGAACTTTATAAATCTAATCGATTACCATGTTAGTTTAACTAAAAATAAAAATATAAAATGGGCAGACCTAGGAGAAAAAGACACGAGATGGGAGAAGCAGACAGAACTAGAACTGTCGGGACAGGGAATACAAGTACAAAAATTGAATTGGATAACTCAGACCAACCCAGCTGTGCACTTGCTATCTAGCAAAGACAGCTGATGGACACTCCTATTAAAGGAGGAAGAAAATGCCTTGCGAAGTATACCAGAGACTCTCTGGTCAACAGGGAAATCAGATGTAGGACTCATTTGTACAGCGGGGCCAGTCACTATCATGCCAAAGTCAGCATTCAGACCACAAAAAAGACAGTATCCTTTAAGAAATGATGCAGAGGCAAGGATAAAGCCTATTATAGCATCCTTACTTAAAGGAGGGATACTAATAGAATCTCCCGATTCACCATGTAACACATCCTTATTTCCAGTTAAAAAAGCCAATGGAGAATGGCATATGGTCCAGGATTTATAAGCTGTAAATGACGCGGTAATACCAAGGGCACCCATAGTGCCAGATCCACACACCCTGTTGAATGACTTAAAACCTCAACAAAAGTCTTTTTCTGTGGTAGACATTAGCAATGCATTCTTTTTGATACCGATACACCCTGACAGCCAGTATTGGTTTGCATTTACATTTCAGGGAAAATGATATACATATACATGCCTACCACAGGGATATTGTGAAAGTCCAACGATATTCTCACAAGAAATGGCAAGCAACTTGGCGGGATTCAACCCTCCAAGAGGTAGCTAGGTTTTACTTTATGTTGATGACATTCTGCTGGCGGCCTCCACCCAGCAGGACAGCAGGATTGTAAGGAAGATACCATAGCACTTCTACAATTTTTAGCTGCTGAGGGACATAAAGTAAACAAAGACAAACTGCAGCTCTGGAAAAAACAGGTTAAATACCTAGGATATGTAATATCCAAGGAAGGTAGAACATTAGATGAGGACAGAAAAGTAGCAATTTTACAAGCACCAAAATCCACTACCAAGAAGGAAATGATGTCCTTCCTGGGTACAACTAATTTTTGCCGCAGCTGGATTCCAAACTATGCTTTGGAATCTGCACCCTTAACTGACCTTATATATAAGACACCTACGGTAGCACAGGATTTGTTACAATGGACACCAGAGGCAGAGTCTGCCTTTTGTAAACTAAAGCAGTTAATAGCGTCCTCACTAGTTCTGGATTGCCAAACTATCATAAACGTTTTTTCCAGACTGTAGATTGCAAGCAGGGTTACATGACATCAGTATTAACACAACAGCATGGGGATAAGCAATGCCCCATCGCTTACTATTCATCACAACTGGACCCAGTGCCACGATCCTTACCCCACTGTGTACAAGCAGTAGTTGCAGCTACAATGGCAGTGCAGGCTTCAGCCTCAGTAGTCTTGTTCCACCCTTTCACTTTGAGAGTGCCCCATGCAGTCACGATCATTTTTCTGCAAGAATAAGTGGCATATCTCTCCCCTGCTAGGCATCTTTCCTGCATGACTATATTGTTGAGCCAACCTCATATGACAATTGAATGATGTACAACTTTGAACCCTTCTACGCTGCTCCCAACCCCTGCAGATGGCACACCCCATAGCTGCCTGCAGGCAATTGAGCAAAAGACCCTACCTAGAAAAGATCTCACGGACGTCCCCTTGGACAATGCCGAGGTGACATATTACATGGATGGCTCATGCAAAAGGGGTCCTGCAGGAAAAAACCTAGTGGGATATGCAGTAATCTCTGATACTGAGATTGTAGAAGCAAAATCTTTACCACACTATTTATCTGAACAGGCAGCAGAATTGATTGCCCTGACACAGGCATGTACCCTAGCAAACGGTAAATGTGTAAACATTTTTACTGACAGCCAGTACGCTTTTTCCACTGTACATGTGTTTGCACAACAGTGGAAAAACCGGGGAATGATAACATCTACTGGCAAACCTATAAATCATGCACAGTTTATTTTAGATCTTTTAGAATCTATTCAGTTACCTCAGAAAGTGGCCATTTGCAAATGTACAACTCACACCAAGCAACAGGATAGGATTTCAAATGGTAATGCGAGAGCTGATACAGCTGCAAAACAAGCGGCCACAGAAGTATTTCTTTTAAATAAGGAATTGTAACCATCTGAAACCTTAGATCTAGACATGTTCAAAACAATGCAGACACTCACTACGCAAGCTGAAAAACAGCGATGGATAAAACAAGGAGTGATCCTCGTAAAGGGGCTGTACATCTCTAAAGAAGGAAAACCTATACTACCCTCTAATTGGTTTCGCTATGCAGCATTGTTGAGCCATGGGCAATGCCATGTCTCAACAGGGGGAATGGCACAGCTGGTGAACCAAGTGTTCACAACGTACAGATTTACAAACTACTCTAAAACAATTTGTTTGATGTGTCAGATTTGTAACAAACATCATGCACAGGGGGCGATAAAGCCTAAGCAAGGGAGTTTCCTCACACCACCATATCCGTTTCACACTATCTGTATGGATTTCATAGAATTGAATAAATGTGAAAATAAAAAGTATTGTCCTGTCATTATAGATATGTTTTCCAGGTTGGTGGAAGCCTTTTCAACCAAAAATCCAGATGCAGCTACAGTGGCAAAAGTACTTGTCAAGGAAATTATTCCTAGGTTTGGCATTCCGGAAAGAATCTACAGTGACAATGGTACACACTTTGTAAATCA
Organism: Protopterus annectens; assembly: GCF_019279795.1. Taxonomy (NCBI): domain Eukaryota; kingdom Metazoa; phylum Chordata; order Ceratodontiformes; family Protopteridae; genus Protopterus; species Protopterus annectens. The sequence continues at coordinate 763,659,051 of NC_056727.1, forward strand.
AACCATACAGCAGTTAAGTAAGCATTTTGGTATTTCTTTAAAAAATCATTGTGCATACCATCCACAGTCTGCAGGGCTGGTTGAAAGGCATAATGGTATATTAAAAAGCAAATTGAGGAAATTAATAGCTGAGACAGGAAAAACTTGGTTGTCCTGTTTATCCCTGGCACTGTTGAGCATGAGAACTGTCCCTACAGCAAAAGGATTGACTCCTTTTGAAAAACTGTTTAGAAGAGCTTATTATACACCCCAGTGGAAACTTCTCATGTCATCAGACCAGGAAGCCGATTTTACACTAGCTGAATATATGAAAAAGTTGTTTATAGATTTATAGATTAGTACTAAGCTAACTGCCCTTGTGGGCCACTTTAAGCCTAGCCAATTATCTCTTGTGAGACTCAAACCCTGCACCTTGTGTTTGTAAGGCAAACACCTTAACCATTAGGCCACCCTCCCACTTCTAAACATCTGTTGCAGTCAAATTCTGTTTCAGATAAAAAACAAACCGAAACATCGGAAGTGGCAGTGACACCAGGAGACTGGGTATGGATTAAAATCATGAAGCGAAAGAACTGAGCATTGCCAAGGTGGGAAAGTCCCTACCAGGTGCTTGTTTCTACACCTACTGCAGTCAAAATAGCAGAACGAGCTTCGTGGATACATCTGATGCACTGCAAGCTGGTAAAGAACTTTGAATTGGACAAAGATCTTACCTCTCCATCGGGACCCTAAGCACAAAGTCTGGCTACAAAGGGGGGTCAGATCAGTAGGACTGATCCATCTCAAACCCAGTGAAGAAACCATCAGTGCTGAAGGTCCTATTAGGGCAGAGAGTAAGATCACGTGTCCAAAATAAGATGACAGAATTCAGTAAGATCCAAATACACCTACTTGGAAGAACCGGAGAAAACGGAAATGCAGAACAACCATTTCCACAAACATATTACATGACCATCCTGTTGATTGTACTGGTGACAATAATCTTTTTATTGTGGCCATTTCTTTTCTCAGCCACGCAAGTAGAACTAAACAAGTGTGCAGAGTGGCACCTGAACTTTAATACTTACCAGGCAATTAAATATGTGTATGCTGAAACCTTCAATGTTTCGAATTGCTGGATTTGCACAGCTTTACCAACAGCATATGAGGGGCTACTGTTAACTGCAGTTCTCCTAGGGGCTAACAAGACCTGGGAAAACTTAATTCATGATACATCAGATGTCACATCAAAAGATAAGGTAGCATTGCACTTGTCTATTTGACAGAAAGGAACTGTGTTTTTCTATAAGAATGATACAGTCAAGGTGGGTTGGAGCTATTGCAATGTAACTGTTCCCTATAGATGCTACACTAAACCTCATAACACCGGATCTTATTGCAATACAAACTATGATTCGTTTTTTGAATTGATGCATAGAACAATTGAGGAAGTAAAACGTGATTCTGTTCTCTACAAACAATTGTCTATAATTGACAGAAAAATGTTTCACAAGTGCATGTTTATAGTAAAGTTACCACTAAAGTAGAAGATTGTTACTTTATATGCGGAAGAAAAGCATATAAATGGCTACCTGAAAACTGGTCCGGCAGCTGTTTTTTGGGGTACCTGGTTCCGGCCATACGACACACGGCAGGTTTTCCTCAAGGGAAGATTCTGAACGTCCGAGAAATCAAGAAGCCTGTCGATCCAGTGGGACAAATTAATGCACCTTGGAAATACCATCATGACTTAGGCCCTGGAAATAACAAAGGACTGTCACACATGGATCTGAGTGATACTGTCATATCGTGGGCAGGCATATTACCAGCATATGGAGCAACAAAATCGATCTGGGAGCTGAGAAAACTATCTAAACTTCTTGAAATAATGAGTAATGCAACCTTTTCTGCCCCAGAATTGATAACTGATGAACTGTCAGCCATAAGAATAGTGGTACTTCAAAATCGCATGGCTCTTGACTTCACCCTAGCGGCGAGAGGAGGTACATGTGCTTTAATCCAGGAGGAGTGCTGTTCATATATTCCTGACCACAAACACGAGATAGACAACCATCTTGAGGTAATCCAGCAGGTGTCGGCCATGACCAAACCAGGACCAAATCCATTGATGGACTTTTTCCAGAAATTGTTTGGGGGGGGTGGGGCAGTATCCTGATGAACATTCTGATTGCCATCTGTGTAGGGATAGCTCTACTGATGGTGTGTGGGTGCTGCTGCATCCCCTGCATAAAAGAACTAATCAAAAATTTTGTAGACATTTCAGTTTCGGAAACCTTATACCAAGATGCCGAACTCGAAGAGTTACTGAAAAACTGGAAATGCTTTCATGGGTTTAAACTAAATGACTCTCTTAACTGCAAATCCTGAGTAGGAAGAGGTTAAGGGAAGAAAAAAAACTGTTTATGCTTGTTTTAAAAGTAGAATAAAAGTATTAAAAGGGGGGAAATGTTAGGAAAATGCATAATAGCAATGTGCATGCTTAGTACATTAAAGGCTTAAAAGGGTTAATACATTTATTCTGTTCATACTGCATGAATCTGCACAGCTATTAGAAACTTAATAAAAGACACTTTATTCTGCTTATGCAATGAAAATATGTGCAGCTACCGGAAGCTTAATAAGATACATTCTATTTCTGCTTATGCCATGAGAAAATGTGCAGCTGCTAGAAGTCTTGATAAAGAAAACAATAGATGTTTGAAAGCTTAAACCATAGTCAGCACTACTTGTACCAAAGCTAGAAATGTACTTTGAAGCTAGACAAAATGTATCGCATGTATTAGAACTGTACAATGGAAGAATTGAAGAGACAAGGTGGGCTAATATAAGCCCAAGGCTAGGTTGTTTTTCTCAAATGTTTTTGCAAGACAGCAATAATCTGACCATGTCAGCAATAAGCCTGGTAACATTTTCTGTATAACATACAGAAAGCTGTGTCCAACTATGTCAGCAGTAGATTAGTAACATTTTCTGTGTGACATGAAGAGAACTGTATAAGAATAACATACTGACCACCAGAAAGTCAGACAAATCTTGTACCTACATGCTTTGTCTCCTTGATACAAGTAATAAAGGGTGCCTTGCTTGAACCTAAAGTGTATTGATCTTTGAAGTTTTTCCTTTTACACACTGTTTAGCCAATGACCATCTTGTTCATATGCAGACTAGTGATAGTCTATAGGAAAATGATTATCAACATTGTAGTGAAACTCCTCCTTGAAAGATGTGACAGAAGAGTGCTTAGCCACTGGATCAAAGTCTAGGAAAGTCTTTGATCAGGCTTTCAGAAGACTTTTCTTTGATTTTAAAACATTTAAAATGAGTGTGGCACCAGCTATTTTTTGACGAAATGGTGGACCTGTGTGAGGTACCCAATATTGTATTTTATAGCACTATAGCAACCCTTATATGGAAGCAGAAGGTTAAATTCTTGCAAGAGGCATTTCAGTGGACCAGCGTTTAGTGAAAAGGCAACACTATCCAATGTGACATGACATTTTTTCCTTTTCCCCACATCATTGCATATTTAAAATATAATTTATAACAGCAGTATAAATCTCATGGTTTTAAGTAAAATCACAGTGAGACTGCGGTGGTGGTGCTGCGGTAGTGTTGTCGCCTCACAGTAAGATATTGTCCTGTTCAATTCTCAGCTAGAACTTCTTCTGTGTGGAGACATGTGTGAGTGGGTGTACCTTCATTGAAGTTTGTGCGTCAGGGCCGGCAACTCGGCATGTAAAAATCTACTGCCAATCATTAGCGGACCGGAGTTCCACTGTGGCGACCCCTAACCAGGAAAAGCCGAAAGACACAACATTGTAAATAGTCAATGGTTTTAAATAAAATCACTTTAAATAGTCGTGGGGGGGGGGTGCTCCCAGGAGTCTGTTAGATGTGAAGATTGTCAACAGCTATTTTTACTGTCACACGATATCAAATGTACTAGTCATCAACAGGATCCAGCAAATATATAACAGTGGGTGTTAATGATGTGTCCCTTACGGTCACAATTGTGCAACCCAGTGAGGTTAGTTTTATATCTCTATATCCGTATCTGTATATATATATATATATATATATATATATATATATATATATATATATATATATATACAGTATAGAGAGAGAGAGATAATTTACATACAGACTTTTTAAAACATTGAACCTCATATGGTCAAGACCGTATGGTCAATGTTTTAAAATTCTAAATGCTTGTACTGAGATCGTGGTGCAGTGGGGATCATGGAATTTGCCCTTTGCCCCCCTGTAGTGCGATCTCAGAGTTGTTATATATGATTAACAGGAGATGTAGGTGGTGCAGGAGGCTTGTCCCCTCCAGAAATTCTGTATTTGGTGAATGTTTTTATTTTGATTTTTTAAAATGCCGATCATATTGTCCCAACCATATAAGACAGATATATACTGTATACCCACACACACACACACACACACACACACACACACACACACACACACACACACACACACACGCACACACGCACACACACACACATATGTATTTTTTACCGTTAATAAAATAATTTTCAAATGTGTCTCAATCCTTATAAATTGATCAGTCAAGGAATCCCACATCTCCTCTCTCTGAAACAAGTCACCTATTATCTCTTTGCACAAAAGAGGAATTCAGCAGACATTACTAACTTTAGACCTATAGCAATCTTATTCCTCCTCTCCAAAATACTTGAAAAATGCATTCAAAAACAATGGCTAAACTATCTCCTGCAGGATGAACTGTTATCCCCCACACAGCATGGCTTTTGCCCTTCCCATACGTATAATACTACACTTCTAACCTATAATAGATACTGTCAATAAAAGATAATGGCAAACTAGTCTCCTCCTTATTTCTAGACTTTTCTGAAGCCGTCGACACAGTTTGTCACAGCAAACTTCTACTTCAAATTTCCTTATTAGGTCTTTCTCTCAACCCACCCTTCCATGGTTTAAAAGCTACCTGTCCAATAGGCATTAGTCAGTAAAATGGCACTCCACCCTCTCGCCATACTTAGCAGTCATCACCGGTGTACCAAAAAGGCTCTATCATCGGTCCACTCCTCTTTAACATTTTCACCAACACTCTTCACTCATATACACAACAGGACTCCCTAATACAGTACATAGATGATGCCACAGTTATTTGCACATCTGTCAACATGATACACCCCCAAAAAATTACTCAGAAAGCTTTAACAGCTACTGAAACATGGCTTTGTAACTCACAACTCACGTTCAACCCTAGAAAGAAAAAAAAAGAACAAACTACTACTTTTCCCCAAAATCTCTCTTTCATGAAAAAAATAAATTTAATGTCCTCTGCCTTGATAGTGCAACCTTTGAAGTCACTTCTCATAGCAAATTATAAGGAACGATAATGGACAATCTTAAATTCAACCTGTATACACAAAATTGCATAAGAAAAATTAATCAAAAACTAGAAATGGTTTATAGAGCTAAAACATTCTCTCCAACACAACTAAAACTACACTTGCCACTACTTGTCTCCTCCCCACACTTCTTTATGGCGCTCCCATCCTTATTAACCTTCAGCCATCACAAAAATCAAAACTTGAACAATACAAAGTTGCTAAATTTGCAGCAAATACCCCTTACAGAACCCACCTCTGTACACCAATAAAAAGCCTAAATTGGTTAGATCTATCCATCAACTAACTTACATATGGCTTATTATCACCTGTAAAATTATTCAGCATCCATATGCTTGCCCAGCACCAAATAGCATTCTATATAACTATGTTCCCATTCAATCATTATGACCAAGGACCAAAAACTCCTATCTGTCCATAAACCTATCAAATCTGCTGGTCATTGTCTGTACTTGCACCATGCTGCCTGGAACTCCTTACCCATATCCATCAGGTCAATACCCTCCCACCTCAAATCCTTCAAAACCGGTCTGAAAGGCTTCCTAGCCAAAAGCTGGTGCTGTTCTTGCTCGTAAATGATACCATCCATTAGAACTGTACCTCCCCCTTTGTCTGGTTGCATAATTCTCACTGCTTTGTTGTTTTTCAAAAGATCTAGTAGACACCTCTCTTCATTGGAAAGGTTGGAAAATACTTTGTGGTCATTTACTTCTTTCCTGATTTCCCTTTCCAGGATATTTTCCAAGTTTTTAAGTTGTGGATGAAGAGGGGGGTTAAATGTACTTTTCTTCCTTAAAGGGGGTGGAGGTTTCCTGTCCCATGTTCCATTGCCAAACCATAATGCTAAATTATTTTTCCTTATAAAAAGTTTAAGTCCGCAATAGATCTTGGAGTGTTAACTTTCCTAGTCAGAATGAATTTAAAGCCTTTTGAAAATAAACTAAAATATTCAGTATTAATATCTAAGCTGCTATAATTGAATATCTTATAATTGTTAAAAATAAAAGTATTGTCCTGTTGGATAATACTATAAGTGTTTGCATTTACTATCTCAATATTTACCTCCTGACATTCCCTCGGAAATTGTGGTAATTGTAATGTACAGGATTCTGATTTCTTATCCTGTCTGATCTCCGAAGGGGGGGGGGGGTAATCTAAAGGGTTGTCTTGATTTTGTTCAGTGTATGTACCATCCAAATCACCCTAATGAACCAATTGATCCATATTAAATCTATTACCTCTAGCCCCTATTCATGTTTCAGTGTGACTAGAAAAGAACCTAGATTTGGGATATGCTACCCCCTCCTTGTATTCCCTAGTATCCCTTTCCAATTTTCCTTCTTTCCTTTTCATGTTATTGATGCAATTCTTGTCAATCGGGGTGAATATGTTGAGGTACAAAGCCTTCTCAGAATCAACAGTAAAAAGAAGGTATTTTGAAATGCACTGATTAATTGATTCCATTTCACTTAATAATGAAATTTTCTCCCTTTCATTCTCGGCAACAATCACTCTTACAATATCTAAGCCACACTTGTTAAAAATGTGTATAAGATCAGAATGAAACTCTGAACCTTCTTGGACACCATTAGGGTATTTACAAACCCGTAAACCTTAAGGAACTATGTTCTGTTTTAAATATTCTTTTAAATAACAAATGTCACAGTGAATGCATTTGTGCTTGTCCATTCAATAAAACATTTGATCCAAATTGTCTCTATAAGTATGAGTTTTTACTTCCGTACAACTTGGGGATACTTTTGAATTAAGTGCATAGTTCCTCATTAGAAGAGTACTGTAATCTAAAGCAGTATTGAACAAATTAGTCACCTTTCCTTGTGTTTGAATTACTGCTCGTGTTGGTCCCTGAAGGCTCCTTCTCCTTGTCATTGGTGCCATCCTGGTTGGAAAGCAGTATGTTAGGAAAGTTGGAAAAAATCATTGGTATTCGAGTCAGAGGTTTCAACAATATTTCGTTGGGTGAATACCTGGGCAGAGGAACCCCCAGGAATATTTTTCCACTGTCTCTGATTCACTTCCTGGTTACCAGCTACACCAGATGCAAGCATAATGATGGATTGGCAGGCTGGGGTCAGAAGCTCTACCAGCTGAGATAGCTGGCCAATCACTTTCCTTCATTTACCTCTTTCCCCTGCTCTGAAATCGTCTTCGGTCTCCGCCCCTGGAAACTCCGCCATCTCCGTAAATGACTACAAACCACAAAAACGAGATGAAAGCAAATGTCCAAATCAACTAAAACTAAGTTCCAAAGTTCGCTGGAGAACCATACAAGGGCCCTAGTCCAAAATAAAACCAAGAAGTATTTATTTCCACAACACAAAAGAAAAAACGTACTAAAGCACAAAACACATAAACGCTGACAGTTGATAATACGTTTTTGTACATCTTCGTCAGATGCAAATATCCCCTAGTGATTAAACAAAATGTTTATATATGTGCCTATTAAGACAAAAAAAATCATTATTAAGGCCTTTATCCAATGAAATTCACACTTTGTGTAACCATGAAAATTCAAATGGAGATGTTCTTTTACATAACCATGAAAAAAACCTTTTGAAACTTTAAAAGGTTAAATGAATATTTAGTTTGCTTACACTGTATAATATTTTATGACAATGAATCAACAAAAACTGATGATAAATATTTCCTTGTGTAGGAAAGTTTGAAAGCTGTTTAAAATAATAAATAAATAAATAAATACTTGAATACTATTAACTTTTACTATAAACGCATTTAAAATCACATTTAAAATACAAGACTGCCATCTTGTGGCTTTCTGAAAAATTACAATTTAGCAGCTCTTGGCTTAAGGACTGGAAGGATGGAAACCATATCATTCAAACCTAGACTTTTAGTGGCTTCCAAAATAATCTGCCAAAATAACTCCCGATATTCAAGTTTTGCCTCCCACATTCCCCCTCTAATCTCCTTAGGTACAACATCCAGTACAAAGAATGTAAAGGAGGCCTGTTCATATGTTAATTTGTGATGAAATAAAGCATTGTTTAAGTTTTCTTTTTTAATTTCATAAAAATGCTCATAAATTCTCAATTTTAATTTTCTTTCCATCTTCCCTACCTAAAATGAGTTGCAAATCTGGCAAGTAGCCAAATAACCACACCACATGTGTTACAGTTGGAAAAACTTGTGCTCGTGATTTTCCTAGTTCTACTTTGTGCCTCAATAAAGGAATTATTATTTATGTGTGAACACTGTGAACAGGTCCCACATTTAAAGGTTCCCATTTTACCTTGTCTGCCTTGTTGATTCCACCCCCAAACTCAAATAGGTTCTTGATGTTTCTATCCTTTCTATATGTGAATTTTAAGGGTTGTTTGAATACAATGTCCAGGTCAGAAAATTCCTTAAATCTATCCCATTCTTTGTTGATAACCTGCTTAATTACTCCAGAATCCCCGGTAACATCCATAATATAAGCTTCATCCCAATTCATCAAGCTTGTAATGTTACTGTGTGTTTCTGAAGCTATGGGTTGGTCTTTTTCCCAGAATAGGAGCAAATCTCTCCTTTCTTCCTTCCATAACCTCCAAGTTAACATCTTGGATTAAATTTTGCAGGGTAACCCCTTTCCCTGAACATATCACCTACAAAACCACATTCTATTCTAAAATCATTGTCCTGAGAAGTCATCCGGCTAACCCTTACCAACTGACCTTTTAGCAGGTTCTTCTTTTGAAAAAATGGGTGACCACTACTGAAATGAAGGTAGGAATTGGAAAAAGTATTTTTTCTATGTACTTTAGAGGAGAATTCGTTGTCTTTTTTGTTGAGGGAAATATCCAAATAATTGGTGGTGCCTTTTAAATAGGACAGAAAATCAAAAATCTATCTTTACTGTCTGTCCAAAATATACAAATATCATCCAAAACATGTTTGTAAAAGCACCAGCAACTAACAAATTCACTATTAAGTACAAATTTGGTTCCCCACCAAGTCAAAATGATGTTCGCATATGTTGGAGCTCATTTTTCCCTCATTGCAACCCCTTTTTTCTGTCTAATAAACTCGCCTTCATAGTACTTAAAATTGTTTTTAAGTATAGCTTCCATTAATAATAAACAATTACAAAAGTCACAATGGTTAAAATTTCCATTTTCTCTCATACACTCCTCAAGCTACTGTAGACCTATGTTGTGTGAAATAGAACCAAAAAGGTCCACAATGTCTAGGGTTACAAAAAGTATTTCCAAATGATAAAGGTCAGGTTTTACCTGTCTCAATAAATCCCAGGAATCTTTCAAAACTGATGGGCCTCTAGTGGATAAATCCTTCAACTTAACATCTACAAATTTGACAAGAGGCGTGGTAATTGAACCTTCTGAAGATACTATGAGTCGTAGGGGTGGATCCAAAGGATCCTTGTGGACCTTTGGAATTTCAAAAACTGATGGCACCCTAGGGTTCTTGTTGATCAAAAAATTGTATGTATCAGAACTGATGGAACCCTCCAATAACAAGTCATTGAGTAGAACATTAATTTTAGAATTAGCTATGTTTATCTCATTAATGGAGGACCTGGAATATTTACTGTTGTCATTCAAGAATTCTTTCATTTCAGATTTGTAAATGATACCATCCATTAGAACTGTACCTCCCCCTTTGTCTGGTTGCATAATTCTCACTGCTTTGTTGTTTTTCAAAAGATCTAGTAGACACCTCTCTTCATTGGAAAGGTTGGAAAATACTTTGTGGTCATTTACTTCTTTCCTGATTTCCCTTTCCAGGATATTTTCTAAGTTTTTAAGTTGTGGATGAAGAGGGGGGTTAAATGTACTTTTCTTCCTTAAAGGGGGTGGAGGTTTCCTGTCCCATGTTCCATTGCCAAACCATAATGCTAAATTATTTTTCCTTATAAAAAGTTTTAAGTCCACAATAGCTCTTGGAGTGTTAATTTTCCTAGTTGGAATGAATTTAAAGCCTTTTGAAAATAAACTAAAATATTCAGCATTAATATCTAAGCTGCCATAATTGAATATATTATAATTGTTAAAAGTAAAAGTATTGCCCTGTTGGATAATACTATAAGTGTTTGCATTTACTATCTCAGTATTTACCTCCTGACATTCCCTCTGAAATTGCAGTAATTGTAATGGACAGGATTCTGATTTCTTATCCTGTCTGATCTCCGAAGGTGGGGGGGGGGGTAATCTAAAGGGCTGTCTTGATTTTGTTTAGTGTATGTACCATCCAAATCATCCTCATGAACCAATTGATCCATATTAAATCTATTACCTCTAACCCCGATTCGTGTTTCAGTGTGACTAGAAAAGAACCTAGATTTGGGGTATGCTACCCCCTCCTTGTATTCCCTAGTATCCCTTTCCAATTTTCCTTCTTTCCTTTTCATGTTATTGATGCAATTCTTGTCAATCGGGGTGAATATGTTGTGGTACAAAGCCTTCTCAGAATCAACAGTAAAAAGAAGGTATTTTAAAATGCACTGATTAATTGATTCCATTTCACTTAATAATGAAATTTTTTCCCTTTCATTCTCGGCAACAGTCGCTCTTACAATATCTAAGCCACACTTGTCAAAAATGTGTATAAGATCAGAATGAAACTCCGAACATTTAGGGTACCCCATTAGGGTATTTACAAACCCGTAAACCTTTTTCATGGTTATGTAAGAATTTTCATAGTTGCACAAAGCGTGAATTTCTTTGGATAAAGGCCTTAATAATGATTGGTTTTAGTCTTAATAGGCACATATATAAACATTTTGTTTAATCACTAGGGGGTATTTGCATCTGATGAAGGTGTACAAAAGCGTATTATCAACTGTCAGCGTTTATGTGTTTTGTGCTTTAGTACGTTTTTTCTTTTGTATTGTGGAAATAAATACTTCTTGGTTTAATTTCGGACTCTGGCCCTTGTTTGGTTCTCCAGGGAACTTTGGAACTGGGTTTTAGTTGATTTGGACGTTTGCTTTCATCTCATTTTTGTAGTTTGTATTATACTAACTTACCTTTAATTTCTCTATAAACTGGCTAATTTGGTATAAATATTTAAACTGTAGTTATTTTTATTTCCTATTATTTTAAAGACTGTAAAATTATTGTTCTTAAAATGTTTTGTAATACCATAGAGCTTTTCTCCGCAAGCCTCCTCCGAAAATGGGCTCCTATGCAGTCAGACATTTCCAGTAATCAAATGTTAATAAAAGTGTGTGTGTGTGTGTGTGTGTGTGTGTGTGTGTGTGTGTGTGTGTGTGTGTGTGTGTGTGTGCAAGAAGAACAATGCAACAGCACCATGTGTATGCTAATATCCTTAACTGTTATGCTGCTCATATCAACATAGACCAGATTTCATTCCATTTGTCTTCTTCAATATATAAAACAACTTTGATCCCTTCCAGGTGATAAATACTTAATGAAGAACTCACATGTAAATATTTCACCAACGAAAAGTGTTAGACATATACATCGCAACAACTATTATGTGTGTGTGTGTGTGTGTGTGTGTGTGTGTGTGTGTGTATGTATATATATATATATATATATATATATATATATATATATATATATATATATATATATATATATATATATGTGTGTGTGTGTGTGTGTGTGTGTGTGTGTGTGTATGTATTTCAATTATGTGTAATAATATGTTCAGCCACAAGATGGCAGTGTTTTCTGGTGGACACCTATGGTAATAGGCTTGATGCAATTTCCAGTTCCTTGTGCAAATAGCTCTCAACCTCCCTTCTCCAAAGTGAGGAACACTAGCCCTCATAATGTGGGACAAATAGGGTTAGCACCTGTCCCACTTTGCGAGGGACAGTCCCTCTTTGGGCAGTTGTGTCCTGCAACAAAATTGCAAAAATGGCAAATGTCCTGAGATTTTAGGGCAAAATGATTTCCTATATTTTATGTAATAGTTGCATAAAACAGTTATTCTGTATCTGAAACACCTAAATGTTATAATAAACAAAATAAGGAACTAACATGTTATAAGAATAAGCTTTTATTTAGGCAAAAAAGAGAAGTTCTGTCCTTTGTACTGGCTGTGGGCATGTTTTGTCCTGCAAATTCTGACGTTTGTACCAAAAATATCCCACTTTCGGAATTGAAAAAGTGGCAACCCTGGGGACAAATAGGCAAGATGTGGAACGCTTACTAACAACTTCAACTAGGAAGGTCATATGATGATTAAAATATGCTGGTTTTATTTATACAAAAGATATTTTAACAAATTAATATGATTCATTTCTACTTAGCATTGCTATCAGTTAAAAAAATTCCTAACACTGAATGTGTGACAGACCCTTCCAATGTGGAACTTTAAGGAACATGAATTTTTAAGACCCCAAATGAGGTGCGTTCCTCATAATGAGGTACACTTGAGAGGTATGTTTGTGCAGTGTGTTTTTAGGGGAGTGCTACAGAATCCTGACAGACCAAATTCCTGAGACCAAAATCCTGAAAGTTCAAAATCCTGAAAACTCAAAATCTTGAAAACACACAGGATACCAACACTTACTATATTCCAGCACAAGTACATACAGAAACATATTACCCTTCAACTATATGCAGGGCGGCAAGCCCCCCTGCGCCCCCACACCCCCTGCTACTTAAACATAACAACTCCGAGATTGCACTTTAGTATACTGCTTATACTTGGAGAAGAGTAATATGGTTTGTGTTTTATTTGTTTCTGTAAGTACTTGTGCTGGAATATATTAAGTGTTGATATCCTGTGTGTTTTCAGGATTTGGAGTTTTCAGGATTTTGAACTTTCAGAATTTTGGGCTTCCAGGAATCTGTAGCACTCCCATTTTTAGGCATTAAAGAAAGAATAAACGTACCTCGGTTTAGACAGCAATCAGGCTGTAAGCATCTAATTGCTGTGCCCAGAAGTTTTTCCTAACAGGTTATGGGCCCAGACACCTAGACACCCTGGCACCCAGATACAACCAGTTACAGCAAATAAGTGCAAGATACAGCAATAGATAAAAAAGGAGAAAATGGCAAAGATGGCTACCGACACTTCTTCAGCAAATCTGATGAACCAGAACTACCAGTCTTGGATATTGAGAAAATGAGAAAAGCAACCAGGTACTCTCACCACGAGACCGTGTAGGCAGGCAGTAAATCCATAACAAACTGAAGCTCACCAGAAGTGTAGCGACAGAGCAATGAAGACAGAAGCCACGGCTTCGCTAGTTCAATAAGCAATAAACTTCAATAGGCAGTAAACCAAAAAGTCATTGAGTCAGGAACCATAAATCCATTTGGTAGAATAACAGGAGATCCAATGTATAAGAACAAAACGTTTATTGTGAGCGCTTTCGCGTGGTCACCACCACGCTTCTTCAGACAATACAGTCTTGGATATTCAAGATGATGATGCTTCTAATAAAAGAAGGTATGTGGAAATGTGGAAATGATGTCAGACCAGCAGAACCCATGGATGAGTGCATAGAAAAGGATCAAAAAGCTCAGAGCACAATCTCCCTTTGCATAGATGATGAGTAAGTTATACGTACATGCAACTGTGAAACCGCTAAAAAATGTGATTATTGCTTACAAACGGAATGATGAAATTGCAAAATTAATAACAGTACTCAATCAGCACTTTGAGACTAAAGATCTTGGTGAGGTGACATGCTGCCTAAGATTTAACATACAGTGTGAGGAGGATGGCAGTTTTCTGTTGAACCAGAATGTAAAAATTAATTCAGTTCTTCAACAGTTCAACATGGCTGAGGTTAAAGGAGCGACCACACCCATGGACATAGTTATCCAAAGTTCTGACATCTAATGAGCAGTACAGACAAGCAGTGAGGGCACTTCTGTACATTGCAACCACTACACGTACAGACATTTTTATTTTATTTTTTATTTTATTTTGCATTTGTTTACTGGGCTAGTCCGACTGGACACAGGTCCATTTACAGCGGAGGCCCGGGGAGAAAAGCTCCATACATTTTAAGTCCAGTTTACAATAAGTTCACACATCAAATGTTTAGACATAGATTATGTACAGTTCACAATGAAGTTCAGCAGATTGAAATAATTGTTATACAGTGTCAAACAGAAATACAATATAAAATATATATCAGACAGTGAGAATAGAAATCATGGTCGCAAGTGATATGTTTAAATGTTATGTGATGCATGGTTATATCCATTTATTCATAAGGTGGACCTTTAGAGAGCTTTTAAACATATTGGCCGATGTAGCAGAGGTAAGGGTAGGGGGAAGTTTATTCCAGTTTCTTGCTATGCTGTGGGAGAATAGGGCTTGTCCTGCGGAGTTGTTGGCTTTAGAGAGAGACAGTAGTGTTTTTTCTGAAGAGCGTAGGGGACGATTTGATGTGTGCTTGGTTAGTAACTCACTAAGAGATGGGGTTTTGAGGGGATAGTTCAAAATATTGTAGGCAACTGTTAGTTGATGATAGTTGAGTAGTTGGGGTAGTTCTAGCCATTGCAGTTTGCGCAGTGCATGACAGTGGTGTGATTTGTAGTTGGATTTAGAAGTGAATCTGGCGATTTTATTGTAGCATGACTGAAGTTGTTCAAGGTTCTGTTTTCTTATGTGGGTAAGGATCGGAGCGGCATACATTAGAGCAGATAGAAGGTGTGTTTGGGCCAGTGTCACATGTGTTTGGTCAGTTAGGAATTTTTTGTGTCTATATAGTGTCCCCAATTTTTTGTGGACCTTTTTTATGGTTTGTGCTATATGCAAATCAAACAGTAGTTTCTTGTCTGTTACCACACCAAGGAGTTTGGTATGGTTTGTGGATGAGATGTTGGTACCGTTTTTGGCAGTGATTGTAAAAGGTTGGTTGATAGATTTAGATTTGTTAGGGGATAAAATGAGTAGTTTGGTTTTGTTGGGATTAAGGATTAGTTGAATCTGGGTAATCCAGTTTTCTACCAAGGTGAAGGAGTCTTGAGTCAGTTTTTGAAGGGTTGTGAGTGATGGTGCAGAGCAGATGAGAGTGGAGTCATCTGCATACTGTATGAGTCAGGCATTTTGGGTGGAGGTATGGAGGCTGTTAGTGAAAATGGAAAAAAGTAGTGGTCCTAATATTGAACCCTGTGGGACTCCTATGGTTGTAGGGAGTAGTGGTGATAGTGTATTCTGCCACTGAACAGACTGCTGTCTGTCTGATAAGTAGCATTTAAGCCATGCTATAGTGGAAGGGGCAAAACATAGGGAGGAATCCAGTAGCATGGTGTGTGACACCATGTCAAATGCCTTGGATAAGTCTAGAAATATTGCTGATACGAAATTGTTTTTGTTTTTGTGTAGGTTCACTATGTTTGTAAAGGTCAGAAGAGTGGTAGTAGTGCTATGGTGTTGCCGGAAGCCATGTTGAGTGGGTGACAGGAGGTTGTTAGAGTTTAGAAATTGCACAACTTGGGAGTGTATACACCTTTCAAGTATTTTGGATAAGGGGGGTTGGATGGCTATTGGTCGGTAGTTGGAGAACTTATAACAGTTTCCTCCTTTGTGAAGAGGGATAATGTTAGATACTTTCCATAATTTAGGGATGTAGGTTTCCTGTATGGAGCGGTATATCAGGATAGATACTGGGTATGAGAGGGAATCAACTGCCATTTTTAGGAAGTCAGCAGGTAGGTTGTCTCCAGCAAGGGTGGTGGGTTTGAGTTTTTGTAGGAGTTTTCTAATAGTAGTGGTGGGGACAGGTGAGAGTGTGAAAGAGGGGATATTGTTAAGGGGCTTGCTAGGTGGGTCTGGGTGGTAGGTTTTGGGGATCTGAGAGGACAGTGCTAGAATTGTTTGAGTGAAATGTTGGTTAAATTGGGATGCAGTGTCTGTGGTATTATTATTGGTGCTGGGAGTTGGGATGGATGTTTTTCCAGGGTTGAGTAGGGAGATGATGGAATTCCAGAATTTTTGTGGGTCTCTTGTGTGCTTTGTTTGGCTGTTGAGGAAATAGTTTTGTTTATCGAGTATGGTTTGTCTTTTTGCTTGGTTTCTTAGTTTTTGGTAGTTTTGTTTGGTTAGGTTGGTGTTGTCATTTTTACAGGCTCTCCATGCTCTATCTCTGGCTTTTAGTAGGGCTCTTGTGTCCCTGCTTAGCCTTGCAGCAGCCATGTTGCTTCTCTGCAGGAGCATAATAAGCCACATCAAAGAGACTGGAATTCAATAAAAAAGTTATGAGGTAACTCAAAGACACAAAAGGGCTGAGTTTAAAGTTGTCAGCAATTGCTGACTTAAACCTCACAGGATATGTGGACTCTGACTGGGCAGGTGACCTCAGGACATGCAAATCTACAAGTAGTTATTTGTTCAAATTAGGAAACAGTCCTATATTCTGATCCAGCAAGAAACAGATCTCAGTGGCGTTGTCTCCTACAAAGGCAGAATATATCTCTGCTGCCTATGCCAGCTATTTCTGATGAAGTTCTTTTTATTAAACAAGGAACTAAAGCGCTAGTTTGGTGTCTGTATCCTTTCTTCTCACAATGCCGGCAATTGGTTCAGTTATTTAGTTCATTTGTGGTGTGTCAAGTGTCAAGGTTACTGTCTGATGTTGGGAATTATGTTGAGACTGATATGGGGAAGTTGGGGTGGAGTGGATTTGATATTTTAAAGAATACACATTTCTAGTTACAGTTAATGAGTCAGTCCCCCAAGTCTTGAACAACCATTTAAATTGTAAAGGCAATTTGAAATTAAAAAGCTGAGTCCTTTCCATTCAGACATTTTAAATATTTAATTATTTGAGATGACCATCAGCTGCCTCCAGCTTCTTTTCTCAGTCACTGGGTCCACCAGACAAGCGTTAGCCTCCACTTACCTCAACCCAACCCACATGTGGGCATAGTGAGAGATAAAGGGCACTGGTATAGTATCATACTGTGGCCAGAGAATGTGCACTAACCACCACCAGCCTGCTGCAGCCTTGCAAGCTCTGCAATTGTTGCCTTTGTGAGTTGCTTGCACACTTCTGAACTTGCAGAATCTCCTGACTGAGCTATACCTGCTTGAAGCATAGAGATTGCCTGGCTCTTAATGCTGCTATAGCAGTGAGCCTAGGCTGCCTCCTTCTAACAGGATGGGTGAGTAGATGTCGGTCATTCACTTTCATCCTCCCCCTGTATGGCCTCTTTGGCCTCCATGCATGTAATTGAACATGGGCCATCTAGGGCACAATAAGGTCTTTATTCCTCCATGCCATAGGGAAAAGGGCCAAAACGCTTACTCTTGGAAGATTTTAATAGTCTTTGAGCCCTTTCTTGTGCAGTACTTTTGTTTTCTTTTTCATTTGTTCATAATATTTGCTAGTGCAGCTGGTAATACAGTATCCCACATGACTTTGGCAGAAGGCAGTGAACCAGTCTATTCCAATGTGCATGCGCACAGGCATACACACTCACCTATAATTAGTTTTGAAATCACAAATGTATTTATCAACGTATCTTTGAAATGAGGAAGGAAACCAGAGATCCTTGCAAAACTGTTTTGGACACTAGCAAGGCTTGCAGTTTTGCAGAGAAGGCACCCCAGCTGGAAACTGAACTGAATAATGAAGTAGTGTGACGCAACAGTACTAACCATCTGCTGTACATAATAATTCTGTGTGGTGATTCATATAGATTTGCTGCACTTCTGCAGAAGGCTTGCTCAGACTGACAGCACTGAGTGATGATTTAGGCAGTAATTACACATACTGAGACACGCAGTACTTCTGTGTTTGTAGCTGTGCTATGGGGTATGTAAGTGAGCAGTGTAGCAAATTTGCAGGTGAATATATCCATGCATTGAAGCACTTACAGGAAATCCCAAGACTCAGCTGAAAGAGCCACCATATGCCACCATGCATGACTCTCACATGGGGCTAAAAACATGACTTTACAGACTGCTGCATCTTGGGAAAAAGCAGTATATGAAATGGCTGTTGTGCATGTGGTAGTATGTCCCGTGACAGGATGGCACAACACAGTGAACAAAGTTGCACAGCGATGCATTATTTGTAACTACAGTACTGTCAGATGCCTTAAAAAGGAGGAAAAAGGGGAAGTCCACAAGCAGAGGGATACAGAAAGACAATACATAGGAGTGTGTAGGATGCAGGGAGGTGGTAGGGCAACATTTTTGGTGGGGATAACACCCCATTTCTAGCTTTATAGAGGGAGAATGGAAGAAAGGAAGTAATCACATATTGAACAACATAGAAGAGGAGGAGGATGCAGACACATAAGGATGGGGAAACGTGATGGACACAGACAAACAAAATGCAGACAAATAGAAATCATGATGAGGTGCGTTGGACAACACAGGCTATGGGGCATGGCAGTTATGACACAGGTAAGGGTCACAGCAGGATAAAGGTAGGGTGAAACTGAATCAGCAGTGTGCTGTCTGCTATCCAAACATGGAGGGGTATTACTGTGAACCATTGCATGATGACTAATCAGTCTAGCCAGTAATGTGAGCCACCCCTCCCTGATGGCCTGATGATCAGGGCCAGCCTGGTAAGGGAGTCAGCAATCTGTTACATAAATCTCCTTATCCAGCCCATATACCTGCCAATGCCACTCTCCACCACAATTCTACTATGTGTTTCATTCACTGCTGGGCCACCTCAGGCAATGATGCAGTTGAATGGCTGGAGCCCCTATCCAATAAGGTACTCCCAGCCTCATAATCCTCATGTTCTTCAGCTGCAACCTCTGCAGAGAAAGGCAATGGCTGATGAGTCTGCTGACAAACCTATTATCTGAACCTGCAATGTGATGACACAATGGGAAGATTGCAATAAATTAATCTATCCTGATGATGGTCAGCATTTGTGAGTACAGCTATGCCTGGCTGCCCGCTGGTCCCTCTTGCCACCAAAGATAGGTGCTGTGAATCATGCCTGCTCAAATGGAAAGAGAAAGGATCATGTCAAAGAATTGTGCAAGGTGTACATTAGAATTCCAGAACATATACAAGTCATAGAGATGGGTTGGCATAATGGTTAAAGTCTTCAACTCCTACGTGCATGGTACAACGTTTACTTCTCCTGTCAATGCCACTTTGGAGTTTGCATGTTCTCCCTATGTCTCAGTAGGGTTCCTCCCACCTCTGAAAAAAAGCATGCTGAGTGTTTCCATCTCAGACTCAGCCAGGAATGGAGTAGTGGACAGCAGCACAGACGCTACATGGTCCCCTATATGGTACCTGGTGCCCCATAGGAAGAAGTGTGGTAAAACCAGTCTCTTTGGGCATCTACTGTAGTGAGCAGAATCCTTAAGATAGGAGAACATGGATCATAGACTGTGTGCCATGGCATGGCTAGCCACTCGATGGTGTAAAATATGGCTCTAGGTGATTCAGTCATGTTGATTAATGTCTCAGATAGGCATGGGTATTTTCCAGTAATAAGTAACTTGAGGACCCAGCCTACTTCACCCAACACCAAGGATCCATAATAATGGTGGGAGGGGCGGATGTGCTCCTATACGCTGGCGTGTGCCTACCATAAAGCCTGGTAGCCCTGGGTCAGTAAGCTACTGGCAGGCCAGTGTCCAGTTGCCCAGCTTGGATTACCTGGGATAGCTCTGTTGAATGAATGCTGGCTTTAAATCCAATCAACCTGCCAAACATGAATTAAGAATTGCTACACTCAATTTAGGTTCACTGACAGGATGGAGCTTGGTGAAAAAATTATATGATGTCTTCCTGTTTGTTTCTTGCTGTTACTTGCATTTACATGCATGTATACCACAGTTCATTTAACTATTTATTGTAATCAACTAATCTTATTACTGTATTTATGGAATATAATAAATAGACAAAGATAACTGTTTCAGTTAATACACTTTACTATCACATTTTTCTTTTCAGATCTACAAGCATGTAACACAGATGCGGTCAGTGCTCTATGGCAAATACCCAAAGCTTGTTTACACACACTCATTTTTATACCAAAAGGTCTGATATTTTTTCCTCAGAGTTTGATGTATAACAGTTCTTTCTTTGTCCTTTGTTCCCTTGTCCTTGGTCCTTTGTAGTTTGATGATCCATGGAAACTCAGTCTTGCATTATCTGAAACGTGGTGTTCCAGCACTATCTGAAACTTGATGTTACATCTCTTTACTTTGATGATGTCCTTCCAGCTGCCATCAGCGCAGTTATTTTTACAGACTCTGTTTCTCAATAACATACTGCTTTACATGAATGACAAAGCTATGCCAGCACACTTACTACTTCTTATTTTTCAGCATTTTATTCTATTTCTAAATTAACCCTTTATATTTCATATCATTCTTGCAGCTTTTTGTTCAAGCTAATAATCACGCTAGTGAAAAGGCAGTGAACTATTATTCTTTCACTTGGAAGTAGATGACATGATGGTAAGGCAGAGGCTGGACATTCTATGTATCCAGAAGACAAGATGAAAGGATAGTGCAGCAAAGCCACTTGGCTGGGATTCAGAGTCTCCTACTCAGGAGGATGGACTAGAAATGGTGCGGGAATTGTGATGAGGGAGAGGCTTCAGAAGGCAGTAAGGGATGTTCTCAGAATAAGTGATAGACTCATGGCATCAGACCCCAGTGTAATAATAGGGCATATTCATAATCTCAGCCTATGCCCCATAGCAGGGTTGTGATAATGATGAAAAGAGTGCATTTAGACAGCAGTTGCAAAACCTACTAGATAAAGCAGGGCAACAGGAATTGCTGTTGATAATGGGTGACCTGAATTCACATATTGGGACAGACAGAACAACATATGAGGACTGCCTGGGCCCATATGTGTGGGGCAATAGGAATAAAGAAGGAGAGGTCATTCTAGATTTATTTCTGGGAAATGGCTTGTTAGTGACCAATACATGGTTCAGCAAGAGAGACTTTCACAAAATCACATACGAGATTGACCAACATGCAACTCAGGTAGACTTTCTCCAAATAAGGAAAGGGCACTGGAATAGAAGCAGTAATTGTAAAGTCATCTCCACTGAAACAGTTGGCTCACAGCATAAAACTACTGGTTGCCAAAATCAGCTGCAAACAGTGGTTGGAGAAGGCTTTAAGATTAACATAGACTAGGCTGAAAACCTGGAAGCTGACCGGAGAGAAACCATGACAGTTACTCAGGGCTCTAGCACCTCAAGAAGAGAGAGAAAATAGCTGGTGATGAAGAAGAATGGAAGCACCTCAAAACAGCATATGTGAGGACTACAGAACAGACATACAACCGAGCCAGGTATTATTTATTTGTTTAACATTTGTTGACCAGAAAAATCAACTAGGGCAAAGCCTATTTTCAGTAGAGGTCCAGGGAGAAACACTCCAGATGCATGTCTTTAGAATGTAGGGTGAAACCAGAGCACACAGAGGAAACCCATGTGAACACAGGGAGAACATGCAAACTCCACACAGAAGGCACCCCAGCCAAGAATCGAACCAGAGAACCTCTTGCTGTGAGGTGACATTAACTGCTGCAGCACATGTACAAAACGAAAGATGGTATTGGAATGCATAAGTCCAAGAAGTCATCAAAAGAAAGAAAGAATGCAAGATAAAGTGGGAGATACAAAAGATAGACCAGGCTAAGAAGGAATACTGGTTGACTAACAAGCAGGCTAAGAAAAGAATAGCAGTAGCAAAGAACAGGGCATCAGAGGCACTCTACTGACTTCTGGAATGTGGGTCAGTTGATGGCACAAAGCAACTATATCAGGTTGCAAGGCAAAGACAGAAGAATAAAGATGACAGTCCGATGCCCTTCATAAGGGATGTTAGCAACAACCTGCTCATGAGTCCACAGGACATCAAGGGCAGATGGGAGGAGTATTTCCAGCAGATTCTTAATGAAGAAAAACCCACAGAATCTGTACTGCCCCAGACACAGCCTACAATGAGAGAAAAGGAGGAGCCCACTGTCAGGAAAGGAGATACTGCCAGCCCAGCTATCTGGAATTTTATAAATAATTATGTCATTGTGAATATTAACATGATTCATATGCTTGTGTTACAAATGTATTAGAACTGTATGTCATATACGATGGTTTGTACAGATGTGTGCTGTAGAGGACTTTTACAAAGTGCTGCTTAAAAATGGATCCACAGCACGCCCTGCTGGAAGGGAACAGAAATGTGCATACACTATTGTAACTGATTGAATGTATATAGTTTAGCAGTGGAAACTGCAACACAAGAGGTGAACTTCAGAAAAATAACTGAAATTAAATTTCTTTATGGCAGCAAGGAGACACAACATCTAAAACTAGGGAACGTTCTGCATTGTCTTGCAAGTGTTTTATTGTTTAATGACTTCCAGCAAGTACCAAGATTTGAGGAAAAGTCCTTGTGCATGTATTTTCACAGGTAGATGCTAAATGCTACCAGCTCCATCAATGGTTGTTTTTCACCTGGGGTAGTCAGATGCCAAGAAATTATGTCATTCTGCAAGCTATCCCAGCAGTAATATTTGAGATATTAATTTGTGAAGTCTCTTAGTGAGAGACAGCATTCTGTATTTTGTCTTTGACCTGACGAGATCCTTTCACCACACATCTTCCTTGCTATGAGTAGGTAAGCCTAGGGAAAAGTATAATTCTCTTAGATTCAGTCAGGAATATAGTGAAGCATAATTTCAATGTTTTTCTTTATTTATTTGAGACTCCTGCAATGTTGTTTTACATATTTCCTGTGATTTTGAACTCTGGTGTTACTGTATGTATATATATATATATATATATATATATATATATATATATATATATATATATATATATATATTGTCTTATTCATTTATTCATTTAAACATTTAATTGTGACTGTTCTTTGTGAGACACATTGAAGCATTGAAGTTCGGAGAATACTTGCATATTTATTTGGTGACACAGTGTAACCCACTCCTAATAGCCTTGCTCTTGGTCAAACTACCATTTGTATTGATAGTAACATTACACAGAAAGATTGGACACCCTTTGTTAAGGGCCTTAAGGTAGCTGATAAGGAGTGATTGGTGGCAGGGGAAACTACCTTATAGTCTGGGCAGAAGGGGGCATAGCTAGTAAACCTGTACCAGCCTTTCCCAGGTATGCATGTGTGTATAACTCAAACCTCAAAGAGTGTGCGAGTTAGCTACCTGGACAGGGACATGAAGTACTGGTTGGACAGACAGGGTACTGGAGGTCTTGGCTTGGTCACTCAGCTGAGATCTCAACTCTATAGCTGCGCCAGTGGGGAGTTTTATTGGGGATCTGGAGAAAGGGGGAGAAAACAGCCCAGGACTGACTGTGGTCTCTGTGTGCCCTTAAGGGACATTACACGATGCAGAGCTGCATCTGGAAATACTGTGTGTATACTTGTCATCCTCCCAATATACATCCTCCACTGGTGCTAGTGGTGAAGACTGAGGCTCCTTGATTACTGGGCCAGAGTGGGGTGTCACATATATTGGTTGGCAGTGATGGGATATCCACATATTGGGATTCAGTGGTGTGGATATTGAACTCCTGTAGCCTGTAAACAGTGGTCAGTGAAGAAGGTGTTTGTACTCTCAATCAGCCACACAGTGATCATTCAGAGAGTTTCACATCACAATAGTTTTATTTATTTTTTGTTAACTTAGTTAGTCAGGGAGAACAGGAAAGGATGCCACCAGAGGAGTATGGCAAGTTGACAAGAAGCCAGTTGGCTGAGATGTGCCAAGACAAAGGACTGGTGCATGCCAACCTGACTAAAGCAGAAATGATTGCAGCCATGGTCACAGCTGCATCACAAACCAGCAATCAGGCAAGCAACTGGACTGGCCTTGCAGATGTACAACTCCCAGAAAATGGATAGTTCAACCTTTCCACAGAGGATTTAAAAGTCCATCTGGAGTTAGAGACTTGAACTGGAGACCAAATGGTAAGAACCAGAATCAGCAGAGAGACTGAGATGTCTGGAAGCTGAAAATAATGAGAGGCAGAGGCAACATGAAAAGGAGATGCTTAATCTTCACCAGGGTCATGGAGGTAATGGAGAAGGAAGTAACTGAGCCCCAGAAGCAACAAAGGTCAGTAAATTTCTTCCACAATTTACAGAAGGTGATAATTTTATTCATATGTTTGAAAGGGTATGTAAACAGTATAATGTTAACCAAGGGCTCTGGGTACTGTTCCTGACTCCCTTACTCCATGGTAAAGCAATAACTGCTATTTTTAAATTGTCTGATACTGATTGCTTAAATTATAATACTGTTAAAAATTGTTTATTACAGTGTTTTAAGTTAACTCCTAACACCTGAAGCTTATAAAAAAAAGTTTTGTGAGAACAGACACAAGGCAGATAAAAGTGTGTGTGAATGTATTGCTGAGTTAAGCACTTATTTTCATAGATGGGTGAGTGGGTGTCAGGTCACCACTCTTGAAGGGCTGATGGAAATTTTGGTGAAGGAACAAGCCCTTAGCACTTTGCCTGAAGACATGATAATCTGGTTAATGGATAGAAAATGTAACATAGCAGATGAGTTGGGGGAAAAAGGGAGACCTATACCTAGCAGTCAGGGCATCACTGCACTGGAAGGGAATACCCAGTGCTACTCATGTGTCTAAGGAAACCCATGGTGGGCAGCCTAAACTGCCCCAACAGAGTTTGCAGTAGCAGGGGAAGCCTCTATTTCAATTACATGGCCAGGACCAAGGCTTAACTGTTTTAAATGCAACCAGTGGGTTCATGTAGCATACAGATGTCCATGGAGGCAAGGTGGAGAACAAAAGGTGAGAGAGCCAGTAAGTGGGCATGATAGAATGCCAGCAATAAGTTTTCTGGAGACAACAAGGGTACCAAACTACCACAAGATGTTATATCATATCTTAGTAGATGGGAAACAAGCCACTGCTAATAGAGACACAACCTTTGATCTAACCATTGTGAAGCCTGCAATGGTTAAAGAGGAGCACTACTTGTTTGGGCAGTTTACTCCAGTCAGGGCTTTAGGAGAGACCCCATTCAAAATACCTTTGGCTAGGGTTCACCTTGACTGGGAGGGTGGAAAAGGAAGCAAGCAAGTATTTAAAGATATCCCTGCAGATGTCCTGATAGGGAATGATTTTGATAGTGCAGTACCTTGTGTGACATGCAGTCAGGCTTGGAGACAAGCATGTGGGTCTGGTAGCCTGGGGGGACCCAGACAGACTGCGCACTTAAAGCCAGGACTGGTGAGGTGGTTACTTCAGAGAGGGAGCTACCCTGTAGCAGTGAATGGGACCCACAGCTGTTTGTGGGTACTGATGTTCCCTTGGACAGTGACTGCAAGGGCAGAGGTGAGTAGTAGTACCAGAAGGCCTGAGAGAGGTAGCTAGTGAGGCACCTGATTCTCAACAAAAGGGGGAATCAGTATACTGGGACAAAGGGTTACTTTATAGAAAGTGGACCCCTGAGGCAGGGCTAGAGGGTGAGAGAATACAGCAGTTGGTAGTGCCCAGAGCCTACCATCTTGTCACTTCTAGCCGTAGCCCTTGACATTCTTTTTGCAGATCATATGGGCATAAAGAGTACAAAGAGATGCATTATGCAGAACTTTTATTGGCCTGGAATTTCCAGAGATGTAACAGGGTACTGTAGGACCTGAGAGCAGTGCCAAAGTGTAGGCAAGGCAGGAGACAAGGTGAGAGCTCCTTTGATGCCTTTGCTTGTGATTGAGGAGCTGTTTCAGAGGGTAACTATGGATATTGTGGGACCCTTGAGTATCCCAAGTTCCACAGGGAAGAAGTATATCTTAGTGGTAGTAGATTATGCTACAAGACACCCTGAGGAGGTGGCTCTGTCCTCCACTGAGGCAGAAAAGGTGGCAAATGCTTTGTTAGAGATTTTCAGAAAGGTAGGTTTCCCAAAGGAAATACTGACTGACAGAGATGCCAATCTCATGTCAGACCTGCTGACTTCTCTGTGGAAGCACTGTGGGGTGAAGCACCTAAAGACCACTCCCTACCATCCCCAGACTAATAATCTTATTGAGAGGTTAAACTCTACACTAAAGACCATGCTAAGGACATTAGCAGACCAGTTTAAGAGAGAGTCAGACACATATTTGCCCCATCTGTTGTTTGCTTGCAGGGAGGTGCCTCAGGAATCCACAGGTTTTTCACCCTATGAGTTGCATGGGCATAGAGTGAGGGGACCTCTAGATTTGATTCATGATGAGTGAGAGGGTGAGTGTGAATCCCACAAGGAATCTGTTGTGGTATATGTCCTAAACCTCAGGGCAAGGCTCAGGGAACTCATGGGCTTGGCCCAGGAGAACCTGGCAGAGGCCCAACAGCAGAAAAAGTTATGGTATGACATAAATGCTTGAGCTAGAGAGTATGCTGTGGGCCAGCAGGTTATGGTTTTCATTTTGTCAGACACAACAAGCTGCAGGCAGCCTGGGAGGGACCCTTCAAAGTGGTAAGGAAGGTCAGTGATGTTAACTACCTGGTAGAACTGCTAGGCAGAAGGGAAGGGCACACATTTTACCATGTTAACATGATGAAACCTTACTATGATAGAGAGGCCCTTGTGCTGAGTATATGCAGTAGCTGGCAGGAAGAGTCTGTGGGGGATCTTGTGACTGATCTCCTCAGCGAGGCTCGGACTGACATCTCAGTGGATGGGGTATCAATGTCCCAGCAGCTATCCCCTATTTGTGTTTGAGAAATTTGAGCAGTGTTACGGGCATTTCAGGGCATGTTCACTGGGAAACCAGGGTGCACCCACCTAGTGCAGCATCATGTGGATACAGAACCCCAGAGGCCTATTAAACTGGCCCCTTATAGGGTGCCTGAAGAGTCAAACAGACTCTAAGGGAGGGGATACAGGAAATGTTGGATCTAGGTGTAATCCAGGAGTCCATCAGTCCCTGGGCCTGCACAGTAGTGCTGGTACCAACGAAGGATGGCAGCACCAGGTTCTGTATGGACTACAGGAAATTAAATATTCACACAAAGTCAGATTCTTATCCCATGCCTAGGACAGATAAAGCCCTAGAGCAGCTGGGTGGGGTGAAGTATCTTAAGTATCTTACCACTATTGATTTACCAAGGGCTACTGGCAGGTGCTCTTGACTCCCAATGCTAGAGAGAGGTCAGACTTTCTGACTCTTTTCAGCTTATATGAGTTCACAAAGATGCCCTTTGGGATGAAAAATGCCCCTGTAACTTTCCAGAGGTTGGTAGATCATATCCTAGCAGGAGATTTCACCCTTGCTTACCTGGATGATATTGCCATCTACAGCCATTCCTAGCAACAGCACCTTCAGAATGTCAGGGAGGTGCTGGGCAGACTACAGAGAGCAGGGTTGACCATTAAGCCCAGTAAATATCAGATGGGTATGGCAGAGATCTCCAACCTGGGACATTGAGTGGGGAGTGGTAGGATCAGGCCAGGACCTGCCAAAGTGGAAGCCATTCAGGCATGGCCTGTCTCTGTTACCAAACATCAGGTGAGGGCATTCTTAGGAGCAGCAGGGTACTACAGAAAGTTTGTCCCCAATTATAATACCATAGCTGCTTCCCCTCAAGGAAAAACAGACCAAATAAGGCAGTGTGGACCCCAGAATGTGAGCAGGCATTCCGGATGCTTAAAGGAGCTTTAGAAGGACCCCTGTGTTAGCCAGTCTAGATTACAGCAAATAATTTGTTGTGCAGGTGGATGTTTCCAATCCTGGGGTGGGAGCTGTACTCATCCATATTTCCTCAGAGGGAGAAGAGCACCCAGTAGGCTACAAGCCAGGGAGGAATGCTATACAGCTGTAGAAAAGGAATGTCTTGCCATAGTGTGGCCACTGCAGAAACTTTGGCCTTATCTGTAGGGAAGGAAATTCACTGTAGTTACTAACCACAATCCCTTAACATGGCTACATCAAGTCAGCCAGCAAAATTCCAAGTTACAGAAGTGGAGCCTACGGTTGTAGGCATATGGTATGACAGTGCAACACCACAGTGGGCTTATCAATGGCAACGCAGATGGGCTGTTAAGACAGGGAATGAGATAATGTATTTCCAGAAATGCTGATCCCTCTCAAGCATCGTTTCTCAAGAGTCACTTGAAAAACTAGCTTAAGTTTTCGAGGGTGGAGAGGTTGTCACAAAAGGAGATATGCCAGTCCAGCTATCTGAAATTTTGTAAATAAATGTATATGGACTTTTGTAAATAATTGTATGTCATTTGTGAATATCAACATTATTTATATGCTTGTGTTACAAATGTATTAGAACTGTATGTCATATAAGATGGCTTGTACAGATGTGTGCTGAAGAGATATTTTACAAAGTGCTGTTTAAAAATGGATCCACAGCATGCCCTGCTGGAAGGGAACAGAAAAGCACATACACTATTGCAACTGTTTTAATGTATATGTTTTAACAGTGAAAACTGGAACACAATAGATGAACTTCAGAAAAATAGCTGACATTAAATTATTTTATGGCAGCAAGGAGACACGTCTAAAACGAAGGAACTTTCTGCATTGTCTTGCAAGTGTTTTATTGTTTTATGATTTCCAGCAAGTACCAAGATTTGAGGAAAAGCCCTTGTGTATATATTTTCACTGGTAGATGCTAAATGCTACCAGCTACATCAATGGTTGTTTTTCACCTAGGATAGAGTCAGATGACAAGCAATGATGTCATTCTGCAATCAGTCCCAGCAGTAATATTTGAGATATTAATTTGGGAAGTCTCTTAGTGAGAGATAGCATTCTGTCTTTGACCTGACAAGATCCCTTCACCACACATCTACCTTGCTTTGAGCAAGTAAGTCTAGGGAAAATTATAATTCTCTTAGTCAGTCAGGAATATAGTGAAGCATAGTGTAGATGTTTTTTCTTAATTTATCTGTCCTGCAATGTTGTTTCAAATATTTCCTGTGATTCTGAACTCTGATTTTACTGTGTGTGTATATATATATATATATATATATATATATATATATATATATATATATATATATATATAGATACATATACACACACACACACACACATATATATATATATATATATGTATACATATATATATATATATATAGATCTATATATATATATATATATATATATATATATGTATATGTATATATATATATATATATATATATATATATATATATATATATATATATATATATACACTGCGGTGGTGGTGCTGCGGTAGCATTGTCGCCTCACAGTAAGAGGTTGCCTCGTTCGATTCTCAGTTAGAGCGTCTTCTGTGTGGTGACATGCGTGAATGGGCGTTCCTTTGTTGAAGGTTGTGCATCAGGCCCGGCAAGTCGGCACGTAAAAATCTACTGCCAATCATTAGCAGACCGGAGTTCCACTGTGGCGACCCCTAACTGGGAAAAGCCGAAAGACACATATAAAAATATATATATATAGTTTTATATATATATATATATATATATATATATATATATATATATATATATATATATATATTGCCTTGTTCTTTTATTTATTATTAAATATATTTAAACATTTCATTGTGGCTGATCTTTGTGAGACATATTTAAATTCTGAGAATACTTGCATATTTATTTGGTGTCACTGTGTAGGCCACTCCTAATAGCCTTGCTCTTGGTCAAACTACCATTTGTATTGATAGTAACATTAGTAACATTACACAGTAAGATTGGACACCCTTTGTTAAGGGCGTTAAAGTAGTTGATAAGGAGTGACTGGTAGCAGGGGAGATTACCTTATAGTTTGGGCAGAAGGGGGCATAGCTAGTATACCTGTGCCAGCCTTTCTTATGTGTGTGTGTGTGTGTGTGTGTGTGCGTGCGTGTGTGCATGTGTGTGCGTGTGTGCGTGTGTGTGCGTGTGTGTGCGTGTGTGTGTGTGTGTGTGTGTGTGTGTGTGTGTGTGTGTGTGTGTGTGTGTGTGTGTGTGTGTATGCGTGTGTGTGTGTATAACTCAAACCTCAAAGAGTGTGTGTGTCAACTAATTGGGACATGAAGCACTGGTTGGACAAAGAGGGTGCTGGAGGTCTTGGCTTGGTTTCTCAGCTGAGATCTTTACTCTATAGCTGTGCCAGTTGGGACTCTTATTGGGGATCTACAGAAAAAAGGGGAAACCAGCCCTGGAATGACTGTGGTCTCTGTGTGCTCTTAAAGGAAATTACACTTGATGCAGAGAGCTGCGTCAGGAAATAGTGTGTGTGTACTTTTTCATCCTCCCAATGAACGTCCTGCACTGGTGCTAGTGGTGAGGATTGAGGGTCGTTGATTACTGAGCCAGAGGTTGGGCATCACACCCACCACAGAAGAGGTAAGAACAGCACAAAGGAAAATGAAGTCAGGGAAAGCAGCAGGCTCAGATGAGGTCACATCAGATATGATAAAGTTGGGTGAGACAGGACAGTAATGGCTCCTGAGGGTACTCATAGCAGTATGGAGAGAAAGGTGTATCCCAAATCACTGGAGGATAAGCATACTACTACCAGCCTTCAAGAGCCAAGGGGACACTGACAACTATGGGCATTACAGAGGTATCCAACTCTTGTCACATTGAATGAAAGGCCTGGAGAGAGAGTGATTGATAAATGAATATACAGAATAGTAGAAAGTAAGATGGGAGATTAGCAGTTTGGATTCAAATCAGGATGCAGCACAACTGACCTGATGTTTGCAGTGAGACAGATAGTTGAGAAGAAGCTAGAGATAAAGAAAGAGTCCAACTGGGCATTCCTGCACTTGGAGAAAGCATATGACAAGGTCCCAAAAAGCTGATTTGGACAGTTCTATGGTCATTCAAAGTCCCAGAAACATTGGTAGCATTAGTGAAAGCTATGTACAAGGATCTGATGACTCAAGTATGGATGGCATAGTGGTGCAGTGGTAACGTTGTCACCTCACAGCAAGAGGTTCTCCGGTTCGATTCTTGGCTGAGGGGCCTACTGTGCAGAGTCTGCATGTGCTTCCTGCGTTCATGTGGGTTTTGTCTGGGTGCTCCGTTTTCCTCCCACATTACAAAGACACACGTCTGGAGCATTTCTCCCCAGGCCTCTGCGGAAAATTGGCTTTGTTCCAAGTCGGGCTTTCCCTGTAAACAAATGTTAAATAAAAATAAACAAATACATAAGTATGAACAGTGTTCAGCCTCACAGATGGGTTCCCAGTGGGAATAGGTGTTCATCAGTGTTCAGCTCTGAGCCCACTGCTGTTCATACTGGAGTTGGACTACATTAACAAACAGATCAGAGGGGACAGATCAACAA
The DNA here is from genome assembly GCF_019279795.1 of Protopterus annectens. Lineage (NCBI taxonomy): Eukaryota > Metazoa > Chordata > Ceratodontiformes > Protopteridae > Protopterus > Protopterus annectens. Next base: position 763,690,652 of record NC_056727.1, read on the forward strand.
AGTTGCTGTATGCAGACAATGTGGCATTACAGACAGACTCTGAGCTAGAACTTCAACAAAGGATAGGGGAATGAAATGCAAAATTGAAGACACATGGGATGAAACTGAGTACAGATAAAACCATTGTAATAACAGCAAATGGGGGAAGTTAGAAGCTGCTAAGAAGTGAGACAGAAGGGAAAATATTGGAGAAGGTTCACAGCTTCAAGTATCTGAGAGGGTGATTGAGAAGAAGGGAAGTCTGAATGAAGAGGTCAAAGCCAGAATCAGAGGGACTGCAGCCAACTGCCACAGAGTCTCATGTATAGTATATGACAGAAGGATGATAAAGAAGCAGAAGAGTAAGGTGTACAAAGCATTCGTGTGACCAGTACTACTTAGGGTTGCCACCTTTTCAAATGCCCAATGTGGGACATTTTTGGTGCAGATTTCAGATTTTGCAGGGCGAAACATACCCATGGCCAGTACAGAAGACAGAACATCAGTTTTTTGCCTAAATAAATGCTTTTTCTTGTAGCATTTTAGTGGCTTATTCTGTTTATTACAACATTTAGGTGTTTCAAATACAGAATAACTATTTTATGCAACTATTACATAAAATATAGGAAATAATTCTGTCCTAAAATCTCAGGACATTTGCCATTTTTTCAATTTTTTTGCAGGACACAACTGCCCAAAGAGGGACTGTCCCTCGCAAAGTGGGACAGGTGGTAACCCTAGTACTACTGTATGGCACAGACACCTGGGCAGTAAAAGCAGAACAGTTAAGGAAGCCAGAGGTGATAGAGATGAAGTGCCTGAGATGGGCATTGGGATGCACACTGTGGGACAGACAAAGAAATGAGGACATGCAGGAAGAGCAGAAGCCAAAGAAGCTCTGGGTGCAGGAAAGGTGAAAGAGAACAGATTACGGTGGTTTGGCACATGTGACATAAAGTACCCATCACTTAAAAAACCCTGTCTCTACCCCCTATGACATGCTCATGCCCCTACTGTATATTTTGACAGCTATTTGTCATTGTCTCCCTAGTCACCTATGCACATGATGATGTCACCCACTCTGCCATCCCTTTTCTGTGATGTATACAGAAATGTCTGATGCACAGTGTGCACAGTGTGGGTCAACCATGTATTGACCCTCAACATTGCAGGCTTCAAGTTAATTTTGTGTAATGCTGCACTGCCACCATGTGCTTGTTAGGGCTCATAGTTCTGGATCAGATGTTGTTTTGCTTGTGCTGAAGTGTACCCATCACTGACTTGGGAGGACTATACAGTGGACACTTGTTGCTGTTCCACCTCACTCTTGTTGGACAGTGGTGTTGCTGTATCCTCCCTACTGTCCATTTATGCAAGTATCCTGGGTCTGTGCAGCCCCAACATATCACGTAGACTGCAAAATGCTAAGAACATCCTGTAGGTTGTGGCATGGATATCCTTGTATAATCCCATCCAAAAAATATCAAGGCATCATAAGTGGATTTTCAGCAGCTGAAAACACTTTGACCGATATTGTGGGTTTATATATATATATATATATATATATATATATATATATATATATATATATATATATACAGTGTTTGGCCATTCTCTGTGGGTTCTATATGGGCCTCATAAGCCAGGGTTCTAGCAGATATCCAGCATCATATATAACACATTGTCGACAAAAGGGGGGTTGGTACATTTATACATAGTGAAAGTGTAGCCGAATACATTACAATTAGCTATAGTACCTGCACTTACCAACTAGGTGGCCTTGTGGAATGTTATCATGCAAGGTGCTGTGATATAGGATAGATGTGTGATATAGCTGTAAATCTTTTGATCTGCCTTGGTGCTATGCAGATACATTAATTATGATCCCAGATGAATCACACACTGCCCAGCAGTTCACAAAGAAGTAGCCCTTCCTACTTGCAAATCTGTGTGACAGTTGGCCAGGTGGGCTTTTATTACTACATATGTGCATTCTATGCAACCAGAATCTCAGGGAGGTAGGTGATAATATAGAAGGCACTCATGCTGTTATCTCTCTCTTGTGTGATGTGTTACAAAACCATATGTGCTCATCATATATTCCAGAGATGAGGCCTGAAAAATACCCAGAATGCTCCTTGTTGGTCTCTGAAACATCCCTGTCATACCTTGTTTTTTACAGGTATGGGAAGGCTATACATTCCTACTTATTTATTTTTTATTTTCTAATTTCTCTATGTCATTTGGGTTTTTAATACCATGATGGGAATGGACCCCATTCCTAAGAAAAGATATGGTTAAAGTTCATGAAATTAGTATTGTTTCAGTCTTTGATGTTAGCCAAAAATGCTTTTTACAGCACCCACAATATGCTCAGAAGTGACTCCTTCTGCACTTCATACAGAGGTACATGTATCAGTAACATATCTAAATATGAGACCCATTGTTTCTATTACTATTGGAACTGTCTGGTTATCCTTCTTACGTACTGCTCTCATTTCTGCCTGCAAATCCTAGTATTTTATGACTTTGTGTGTCGCTGTAAGTCTTCTTCTGTCAGCTTTTCCCGGTTAGGGGTCGACACAGCGAATCACCTGTCCACTCATGATTGGCAGTGGAGTTTTATAGTGTCGAGTTGCCAGCCCAGCGCCCAACCTTCCACAGATGGCACACGCACACACTCACACCTAGGGCCAATTTAGAGTGTCCAATCCACCTACAGCAGGTCTTTGGGATGTGGGGAGGAAACCGGAGCACCTGGAGGAAGCCCACGCGACCACAGGGAGGACATGCAGACTCCGCACAGAAGGCACCCCAGCTGAGGATCGAACCGGAGAACCTCTTGCTGTGAGGTGACAATGCTAACCGCTGCACCACTGTGGCCATGTGTCGCTGTAAGTAAGATAGTGTAATCACTGGGTGTAAAATAACCTCAATGATCAATCCTACTTGTATCAATCAAATGTTAGAAAGGGACCATACCAACACTTACGCACTGATTACTAACAAAAGTTGGGCACTTATACGTGCAACAGTTGTTCAGCATATAGTTTTATACACGAGAGACAGTATGTTTCTTTAAGTCACATTCCATACACCATTAGGATCCCAGGTAGATATATGTGTGCTTCTGCAGGGGTAGTATATATTAGAGTACGATCAGGATGCACAAGTTCTTATGTGGGAATGACAACCAGGAGTTTGAGACAAAGAACTACATGCTTATACGATCAAAACAAAAGATTGCAACAAAGCTTTGTGTAAACATTCTGTTACTTGCAGTAGTTATAAAAGATTTTCTTTTGCTGTTTTATAGGTTCATAGGTGTGTACTAGGCTAATGGCCCTGGAGCCTTTACAAGCCTAGCCCATAGAAGTGCCCTGGCATCATGCTGCCCGACGTTAGTTCCCAGTGCCTCTATCAAGTAGAGCCACCAAAGTGATCCCCGGGTTGAACTTTCTATTTCCCATCCATCCATCAAGATTTCTCTTGAAGAGGGACAGTGAGGTGCTCTGCTTGACATGTATGGGAAGTCTATTCCATAGCATGGGCAGTCCCTGGGTTATGAACCTGTCCCTCCAACATGTTCTGTTGATTGTGGTAATGAGGTTGAGGTCTCTGCAGTGCATGGTGCAGAGGGATTGGGATTTCTTTAAATGTAGCATTTCTAACAGAGCTGGGTCAGACATGGCTTTGTAAGTCAAGCAGAGATCGCCTCTAAGTAGGCAATACGAGACAGAGAATAGCTGGAGTCTTTTGAGTCTGTCCATGTAGGACGTGTTTAATGCCTAGGATCCTCTTTGTGAGGTACTTCTGTGGCCTCTGCAGCTGTTACAGGTGTTTAGTGAGGTACATCCCAAATGGAGCATTATACTCGATGATTGGTCTAATGAGGGAAGAGTAGAGAGAGATGATGACCTCTTTCTTCCTGGATGCAAAACCCTTGGTAATGAGATGTGCCACATAGAAGGACTTTCTGACCACAGTGGCAATGTGGTGGTCGAAGGAGAGGTTGTTATCAACCTGCATCCCCAGATCTCTTAATAACACCTTCAGTGTTCAGTAGGCTCCCAACGATGTGGTAATTAGTGGGAAATGAATTTTTACCAAAGGGGATGACGACATTTTTTGGCGTTAAGCTTAAGGCCATGGTTTCGACACCAGTCAGTGAGGCCTTTCTGTAGGATGTTTCCCTTCCACAGTCTGTCCTATATCTTTGTCTGCTGTAATTAAACCCCAATTTTTGTTATAACTTGTTTAATATTAAAAGCATCCATACTAAAGGGGATAATAAATGTTAAACTATAATTTGTTTAGGTTTTTGCAACATTCTGGTCACCCACTTCTTCATCACCCACAATAAATGTGTCTTCATAGGTTAAAATGGCTTTAAAATGGCCAATAGTTCTCTTATGTTGAACTTCCTCTACTAATTCATTAAGTAAGTTAGCTGGATATCCATGCTTCAAAAACGTATTTCTTAAAAGGTCACATTCAGTCAGAAAATCTGATTGGTCAGAGACCATTCTTGCAGCTCTTGCTAACTGGCCCTTTACTACTGACTTTTTCTGATACATTGGGTGGGTGCTAGAAAAATGCAAGAAAGAGTTTGAATATGTCTCTTTCCTATAGATTTTAGCTTTATGGCTTTTCCTCATTCTATCCTTGTTCAGGTCCACATCTTTTATTTTATTTTGCAGTTGCATTTTTATTTTTGTTAGAATGAAGAGGTGGGGTTTGTGAGAATTATGTGGGAATCATGTGGTTTGATTTGACTATTTATTGGCTGACTGTGTTGTATGAGATTTTCTTTGAAGAAGTTTTGTTAATGAACTAAAGCGAAAGCGCTAACTTAATTAAAATTGTGTTTTACTAACATCTTTGCCATCACATTCTGCTTTTCAGGTAATAATGGCTCCCAGCTTGCAGTCGTCTGCAAACATGGTCAGCCAGAGTCTCTTTGTGTTGGCCTGGACTTCTGAGAAGTAGATGCTGAACAGGAGAGCACCCAGGCCAATCCCTGTGGGACTCCACTCATGATTGGTCGGCAGTCTGACTTGGAATCCGCTACTTTCACGCAGTGTGTTCTATCTGTGAACGAATTTGAAACCCACCTAGTGATACAGGGGTTTATACCTACTTTGGTGAGTTTATCAATATTTCCTGAGTGAGGAATGGTATCAAAGGCCTTGGCCAGATTGAGGTAGGCTGTATGCACTGCCACAGCCCTAGTGACTGACTCAAAGAAGTCAACCAGGTTGAGCAGGCATGATCTCCCTTTCACAAAGTTAAATTGCATGTGGTCTAGAGACTGGAGATTTCCTATATCATTGTTACTCAGGTCCATGATGATGCACTCCATAGCTTTACATGTCAGACTCATCAGAATAATGGGGCGATAATCCCCAGGTTCTGTAGTCACTCCCCCCTTATGGAGAGGGATGACTGTAGCCATGCGCCATTCAGTAGGGGCAAAGCCTGAGGTGAGGCTGTGACTGAACAGCGCAAACAGATGTGGTGCCAGTTCACTTTGTAGTTCATGTAGAACATAGCCAGGGATATTATCGGGTCTCATGGACCCTGTATTCTTGGTCTTGGACAATGCAGCTTTAACCTGCACTGCAGTAATGGTAGGTGCCTAGCATTCTTCCAGTATTGTGGTTGGTCCTTTGGGGGGAGAGAGGGGTAAAGCTGGCACTGAATCTGTCGGCCAGTATGTTCATAGGTTCATAGGTAGGTACTAGGCTATTGGCCCTAGGGCCTATATAAGCCTAGCCAAAATGGTACCCTGGCTTTCACCACCCAAGAAAATGATTTTCCTGTGCCCCTGTCGAGCAGAGCCACAGAGGTGATCCCCGGGGTGAATTTCCTATTTCCCATCCAATCATCAAGATTTTTCTTGAGGAATGCTAATGAGGAGCTTTGTTGATATAGATAGGTAGTTTGTTCCAGAGTATGAGAAGTCTCTGGGGCAGGAATCTATCCCTCCAGCATGTTCTGTTTATTGTGGTGGCAAGGTTTAGGTCCCCAGAGCGTGTAGCTCGGAGGGATTGGGATTTATTTAAGTGGAGCATTGTCCAACAGCTCTGGGTTTGACATAGCTTTGAATGTTAGGCGAAGATCGCCTCTGAGTAGGCGATATGTGATGGAGTAAAGCTGGAGCTTTTTGAGATGGTCTATGTGGGGCATCTGTTTGAGGCCGGTAATCCTCCTTGTGAGGTATTTCTGTGGCCTTTCCAGTTGTTGTAGATGTCTTGTGAAGTACATACCAAAAGGGGCATTGTACTTTATAATGGGTCTAATGAGTGACGAGTAGAGGGGAACAATTACCTCTTTTTTCCTGGATTTGAAACCTTTTGTGATGAGGTGTGCCACGTAGAAGGATTTCCTGACTACTGTGGCTATGTGATTATCAAAGGAGAGACTACTGTCCACCTGTGTCCCAAGGTCTCTTATCACACTTTCGGTGTTAAGTAGACTGCCACCTATGTGGTAGCTCATGGGTACAGAGTTTTTACCAAAGGGGATGACAATGCACTTTTTGGCATTGAGCTTGAGGCCATGGCTTTGATACCAGGTATCTGTCTCAGTGAGGCCCTTTTATAGGATGTCAACATCATTCGGAGTTTCAATTATGGCTCCTAGTTTGCAGTCATCTGTGAACTTCATTAGCCAAAGACCTTCTGTGTTAGCCTGTACTTCAGAAAAGTAGATACCAAACAGGAGAGGACCCAGGACTGAATCCTGTGGTATGCCACTTGTCACTGGTCTGAAGTCGGATTTGGAGTCTGCTACTTTCACAGTGTGGGTTCTGTCAGTGAGCCAGTTGGCAACCCATCTTGTGACATAGGGATTTATACCTATTTTAGTGACTTTATCTATAACTTCAGAGTGGGGATGGTGTCAAAAGCCTTGGCGAGATCTAGATAGGCTGTGTGAACCACCTTACCCTCATCTACGGCTTTGGTGACTGCTTCAAAGAAGTCTTATCAGGTTTAGGAGACATGATCTGCCTTTTACAAACCCAAACTGGGTGGGGTCCAGAGTTTGGAGATTACCAATGTCTTTGTTTATAAGTTGAAACAAACTGGTGAAAAACAAAAAAACAAAAGTCCAAAATGAGTTGACCACAAGCCCAAAGAAATGAAATATATAACTGTTAAATGAAGCGCTTTTCGTCACCAAGAATACAGTAACTTCATCAGATACCATCCAAGTTGAAAGTTTTTTTTTTTAACTTTGCTCAATAGTCACATGGTAGAAGTAACCAATCAACTAACAAAAATTGTATACATCACCACTAGAATTAAAGTGACAACACAAAAAAGTGTATTTTTTAAAAAGTAAGTAAATTCTATGTATCCACTTAACAAGATAATGCCGTTACAATAGTAACAAACATTGTGTGTACATAAAAATTTATAACATCCATTTAAACTAAAATCAAATAATTTGTTAGAAAATAAAAATGCTGAATATAATAAATAATAAAGGCTTAGACATATGTTGTTATTATAGTAATTTCATCTATTCAAACTCTTCAGCTTGAGAAGACAAGAAATGTTGTATGCTTCATTCAAGCCTGGGTTGCAAATGGCATTCAGCCTTAGTTGCCAAATCAATTCACATTCCTCTAAAAGCAGTCCCTTTATGTCCACCTCTAATATCAGTTTGAATCTGGTCAATAGCTTTAAACTTAAATCTATGCTCCCCAGTTGAATGGGAGTGTTTAGCCAATACATTATCAAGTTTATTTCTATCCAAGGCATATATGTGTTCATAAACTCTATCACAGAGCCTTCTTTCCATTTTATCAACATAGAACACCATACATGGTTGGCATTTGGAGATATACAAGACAAATTTAGAATCACAATTTAGTCTGTGGGCACGATTGAAGTTCATATAATTAATCATAAAAGACCTTCCTACTTCTACATATTGGCACATCCTACATGTGCCACAGGTGCACATGCCTTTCAACCTAGTGGAATCAATTGCCACTTGACTCTCCAGAAGGTTTTTAAGATTAGTACCCTTTATAAAAACTAAAATTGGTTTATTACCCAATGTTTTAACAAGAAAGTTAGCATTACTAATCAGTTACCAATTTTTAAATAAAATACATCTCACCATAGAACTGTCTTTACAATAAGTAGTTATAAAACTAATTCTGTAGTTAGATGCTGAGTTGTCATTCCTTACGTCCAACTGTTGATCCAAACTGTGGGTCAAGATGTTATTAGGTGAACCACTGAAAAAGGGACTGACAGTATGAGTACAAAGTATAGGTTTGATTCCCCCTTGATTCCTTTTATGTTGAACTTCATCGACTAGCGGGTTAATTAAATCAAAAGGGTAACCTCGCTGTTCAAACATGTTACCAAGTAGGTTACACTCATTGATGAAATCAATGTCAAGGGAAACCATTTTGGCCACCCTGATCAATTGACCCTTAACAATAGAGCGGTTTTGTGCTAAGGGATGGCTCCTAGTGAAATGAAGAAAAGAGTTACTATAGGTTTTTTTTCCTAAATATTCTTGACACTAGTCTCTTATTGTCCTCATATTTAGTCAAACTAATATCTAGATAGTCAATTGACTTAGTACTGAAATTAGATGTAAATTCTACAAAATGGGTAGTATGGTTTAAATAATTAACAAGTGACTGTGCCTGGGACGCATTCCCTCTGAATACAATGATAATGTCATCCAAAAAGTGGGTATAGTAAACAAGGTTCATCATGTGTGGAGAGTTGTTAAAGACAAACTTTCTTTCCCAGTATGCCATGACTAAACTGGCCAAAGTGGCCCCTCATGGTGAACCTATAGCGACTCCCCTCTTTTGTAAGAAAAACTCTTTGTCAAAAATAAAATAGTTATTGGTTAGAATTATGTCTATGAGTTCCTCAATTAGGTGGATCTCAGTCACAGGTGCCCCTTTGTTCTTTAACAATAAACTCACCCATTCAACTGCTTCAAGTTGGGGGATAGAAGTATAAAGATCTTTGACATCGATCGTTAAAAAGTTGTTCTCAATGTCAAAGTCCATGCTGTTTATTTTCTGCAAGAAAGTCCAAGAATTCTTGCACACTTGAGTTTCAGATTTCAAATACTTCTGTAAGATAGTATCTACCACCTTGGCACAAGGATAAGTAATGGACCCTCTACCATCAATGAGGAGACTCATAGGTGGATTAGCTAGGTCTTTATGTATCTTGGGAATACCGAACATGACAGGTGTTTTAGGACATAAAGTTGTCATGTAGTTGTAAGTATCAATATCAATCTTGGTTTCTATAAATAGGTCATTCAAGTAGCCTCTAATACGGTTGTAAGCTATATTCATTTCATTCACTGTAACTTTAGTGTATGCATCACTGTTCAACACCGTATACATTCTAGTGTTATAGTCATTCAAAGTGAATATAGCTAAAGCCCCACCTTTATCGGGCTTGATGGCCTTCACTTGTGCATGTCTCAACATTTGTAACACTAAATCTTCCTTGTAAGAGACATTGTCCTTACCATGCTGTCTATTGTTGACAAGATTATAAGAGGATGCCAAGTGCCTCAGATCAAATTCACATATGTTCTCAAATATACTCAAAGTGGGATGGAGTGGGGGATTGTATGCACTAGAGACCCTAAGAGGCTGATCCTTAACTACGGTGTTCTCAAGTAAAACAGTTAGGTTAAGTTTCCTAACAAAACATTTCAAATCCAAAATGGTTTGCACCATATTCATACGCCTACTAGGTATGTAAGTGTTGCTTCTAGCTAGAAAAATCAGTGAGCACAGGGTCGATATTTAATAGTCCCCTACAGAATTTTTTAACAATATTTAGTCTAGGGTTATCACCCTGCGCTAACGTCTCCATTTGTTGTTGCGCTGTTTGGCCCTTTGATTTTGAGGGTATTGTCTCTTTGGGATCGCACCAGGCTGCTTTCCTTTGTGAAAACTTTGATTGTCAGTGTTCCAATTACCCTCTTGTTGGTTCGTAACTGGGTGTGTATTGTTGTTACGAATGCGTTCACTCCGTCTAACAGCGCTCATGTCTGGACTCTCCTCCCCGCTCACCTCTGAAGAAACAAGGTTGATAGTCTCTTGTTGGGTGGAGTGGTTGTCACCATTAATTGACCATACTTGTGCTGTCGGGGGTCTACGGTATGCAGGCCCATTGTTATAAGCTGAATGGTCATGCTTCATTTTCTTAATTTTGTTGTTCCTTAACCTTTCCAATAGTTGGTCTATACTAGCAAAAGTTCTGTCATAGTTGTATTTATATCTAAAGAAGTCTGTGTTAGCCAAAATCTCTGTGTTTAAGTCCAAGACCTCTTTAAATAGTGCCTCTATCTGGGTGGTATAGTGTTTCACCATAAGCTGCATAAGATCAAATCATTGTTGATCAAACAAGGAATTAAGTTCACAGTGGAATAATGAATCTGCTATTAAACCTGTGGGGTATTAATGGAAACGTAACCCCTTCAGCACCACCCTTTTAAGCAGGCACTCCTTAAAATAAATTACTTCTAATTGTAGCTTTTTTAGTTTCAAAAGCTTTTTATCAAAGATTTTCAGTTTATCAGGTAATGAATGCTGACTAACCTGAGTATTGTCCGAGTTGTCGGATGGATGCTCCTGGTTCCATTTGAAGGCTGTTGAAAGTTTTGTTATATCATTCAACCAAACATTAAAGACAGGAGCCCCAATAAGCCCCATAACACTTATTGCTGTATTTCCATTCACACTGTAAGTGCTTGTATGCGCATTAGTGTCCGCAGATACCTGTTGGGCCAAAAGGAATCAGCACAGAAGAGGAACCACTCTCAATGGTGTTAAATTTCAAACTTTGTTGGTTAGACGCCCACATAAAGTGTCCATTCTGCAAAGCTAATGATGATGGAGCATTATTTAACTGAGGTACACTCCGTTGAGTTAGTTGCGACTCATCTAACTCTAAGCGAGTAGCAATCAAGTCCACACGCTTTGCCAAATCATTTAATAAGGCTGTAATGTTCGTTGGGTCCATCTGTGGTTGAGATACACCAAATAGACTCAGACAAGTTGGGCTGTTAGGTCCACCAGATGCCATAAATGACACAGTGAAACAAACTGGTGAAAAACAAAGAACTAAAAGTCCAAAACGAGTTGACCACAAGGCCAAAAAATTGAAATATATAACTGTTTAATGAAGCGCTTTTCATCACCAAGAATACAGAAACTTCATCAGATACCATCCAAGTTACAAGTTTCTTTTTTAAAAACTTTGTTCAATAGTCACATGGTAGAAGTAACCAATCAACCAACAAAAATTGTATACATCACCACTACAATTAAAGTGACAACACAAAAAAGTGTTGTATTTTTAAAAAGTAAGTAAATTCTATGTATCCACTTAACAAGATAATGCAGTTACAATAGTAACAAACATTGTGAGTACATAATAATTTATAACACCCATTTAAACTAAAATCAAATAATGTGTTAGAAAATAAAAATAAAAATGCTGAATATAATAAATAATACCCACTAAAGGCTTAGACATATGTTGTTACTATAGTAATTTAATCTATTCAAACTCTTCAGCTTGAGAAGACAAGAAATGTAGCATGCTTCATTCAAGCCTGGGTTGCAAAAGGCATTCAGCCTTAGTTGCCAATTCAATTCACGTTCCTCTAAAAGCAGTCCCTTATGTCCACCTCTAATATCAGTTTGAATCTGGTCAGTAGCTTTCAACTTAAATCTATGCCCCCCAGTTGAATGGGAGTGTTTAGCCAATACAGTATCAAGTTTATTTCTATCCAAGGCATATATGTATTTGTAAACTCTATCACGGAGCCTTCGTTCCATTTTACCAACGTAGAACGCCATACATGATTGGTGTTCGGTGAACTGTTACTGTGCCAGTGCATTCTTCATGCTGTGACTTGGAATGGATTTTTAGTCTTTTTTTATGATTGGTGTTTGGCCATATACAAAACAAATTTAGAATCACAATTTAGTTTGTGGGCAAGATTGAAGTTCATATAATTAATCATAAAAGACCTTCCTACTTTTACATATTGGCACATCCTACATGTGCCGCAGGTGTACATGCATTTCAACCTACTGAAATCAATTGGCACTTTACTCTCCAGAAGGTTTTTAAGATTAGTACCCTTTATAAAAACTAAAATTGGTTTATTACCCAATTTTTTAACAAGAAAGTTAGCATTACTAATCAGTTCCCAATTTTTAAATAAAATACATCTCACCCTAGAACTGTCTTTACAATAAGTAGTTATAAAACTAACTCTATAGTTAGGCGTTGAGTTGTCATTCCTTACGTCCAACTGTTGATCCAAACTGTGGGTCAAGATGTTATTAGGTGAACCACTAAAAAAGGAACTGACAGTATGAGTACAAAGTATAGGTTTGATTCCCCCTTGATTCCTTTTATGTTGAACTTCGTCAACTAGCGGGTTAATTAAATCAATAGGGTAACCTCGCTGTTCAAACATGTTACCAAGTAGGTTACACTCATTGATGAAATCAATGTCAAGGGAAACCATTTTGGCCACCCTGATCAATTGACCCTTAACAATAGAGCGGTTTTGTGCTAAGGGATGGCTGATAGTGAAATGAAGAAAAGAGTTACTATAGGTTTTTTTCCTAAATATTCTTGACACTAGTCTCTTATTGTCCTCATCTTTAGTCAAACTAATATCTAGATAGTCAATTGACTTAGTACTAAAATGAGATACTATCTTACAGAACTATATGAAATCTGAAACTCAAGTGTGCAAGGATTCTTGGACTTTCTTACAGAAAATAACTGACATGGACTTTGACATCAAAAACAATTTTTTAACGATCGATGTCAAAGATCTTTATACTTCTATCCCCCACCTTGAAGCAGTTGAATGTGTGAGTTTATTGTTAAAGAACAAAGGGGCACCTGTGACTGAGATCCACCTAACTGAGGAACTCATAGATATAATACTAACCAATAACTATTTTATTTTTGACAAAGAGTTCTTACAAAAGAGGGAAGTCACTATGGGTTCGCCATGTGGGGCCAGTTTGGCCAATTTAGTCATGGCATACCGGGAAAGAAAGTTTGTCTTTAACAACTCCCCACACATGACGAACCTTGTTTACTATACCTGCTTTTTGGACGACATTTTCATTGAATTCAGAGGGAATGTGTCCCAGTCACAGTCACTTGTTAATTATTTAAACCATGCTACCCATTTTTTTACAATTTACATCTAATTTCAGTACTAAGTCAATTGATTATCTAGATATTAGTTTGACTAAAGATGAGGACAACAAGAGACTAGTGTCAAGAATATTTAGGAAAAAAACCTATAGTAACTCTTTTCTTCATTTCACTAGGAGCCATCCCTTAGCACAAAAACGTTCTATTGTTAAGGGTAAATTGATCAGGGTGGACAAAATGGTTTCCCTTGACATTGATTTCATCAATGAGTGTAACCTACTTGGTAACATGTTTGAACAGCGAGGTTACCCTATTGATTTAATTAACTCGCTATTTGATGAAGTTCAACATAAAAGGAATCAAGGGGGAATCAAACCTATACTTTGTACTCATACTGTCAGTTCCTTTTTTAGTGGTTCACCTTATAACATGTTGACCCACAGTTTGGAAAAACAGTTGGACGTAAGGAATGACAACTTAACGTCTAACTATAGAATTAGTTTTATAACTACTTATTGTAAAGACAGTTCTATGGTGGGATGCATTTTTTTTAAATTGGCAACTGATTAGTAATGATAACTTTCTTGTTAAAAAATTGGGAAATAAACCAATTTTAATTTTTAGAAAGGGTACTAATCTTAAAAACCTTTTGGAGAGTAAAGTGCCAATTGATTCCAGTAGGTTGAAAGGCATGTACACCTGTGGCACATGTAGGATGTGCCAATATGTAAAAGTAGGAAGGTCTTTTATGATTAATTATATGAACTTCAATCTTGCCCACAAACTAAATTGTGATTCTAAATTTGTTGTGTATATGGCCAAATGCCAATCATGTATGGTGTTCTATGTTGGTAAAACGGAACAAAGGTTCTGTGATAGAATTTACAAACACATATATGCCTTGGATAGAAATAAACTTGATAATCATTGGCTAAACACTCCCATTCAACTGGGGGGTATAGATTTAAGTTTAAAGCTATTGATCAGATTCAAACTGATATTAGAGGTGGACATAAGGGACTGCTTTTTGAGGAACGTGAATTGATTTGGCAACTAAGGCTGAATGCCTTTTGCAACCCAGGCTTGAATGAAGCATGCAACATTTCTTGTCTTCTCAAGTTGAAGAGTTTGAATAGATGAAATTACTATAGTAACAACATATGTCTAAGCCTTTAGTGGGTATTATTTATTATATTCAGCATTTTTATTTTTATTTTTATTTTCTAACAAATTATTTGATTTTAGTTTAAATGGATGTTATAAATTGTTATGTACTCACAATGTTTGTTACTATTGTAATGGCATTATCTTGTTAAGTGGATACATAGAATTTACTTACTTTTTAAAAAATACAACACTTTTTTGTGTTGTCACTTTAATTCTAGTGGTGATGTATACATTTTTGTTGGTTGATTGGTTACTTCTACCATGTGACTATTGAATAAAGTTTAAAATAAAGAAAGAAAGAAAGAAAGAAAGAAAGAAAGAAAGAAAGAAAGAAAGAAAGAAAGAAAGAAAGAAAGAAACTTGTAACTTGGATGTTATCTGATGAAGTTATTGTATTCTTGGTGACGAAAAGTGCTTCTTTAAACAGTTATATATTTAATTTCTTTGGGTTTGTGGTCAACTCATTTTGGACTTTTGTTTATAAGTTCCATGATGATACGTTCCATGGTCTTGCACACCAGGCTCATTAGGCTAATGGGGCAGTAGTTTGTGGGGTCCATGGTGGCTCCCCCTTTGTGGAGTGGGATAACCATCACTGTGCACCATTCAGTGGGCACAAAGCCTGAGGTGAAGCTATGATTGAAAATGGTGCTTAGGTGGAGTGCCAGTTCATTCTGTAGTTCGTGTAGAATGCAGCCAGGGATGATATCAGGTCCCATGGATGCTGTGTTCTTGTCTTTGGAAATCATGGTTTTTACCTGTGCAGCCATGATTACAGGAACTTTGCATTTTTCCAGTATAGCGATGGGCCCTTTAGGGGGTGAGAGAGGTGTAAAGTTAGCACTGAACCTATCTGCCAGAATGTTGGCAATATCAGTTGGTTCTGTATATTTAGTGCCATTGTGCTGTAACTCAGAGCAGATCTGAGTGTTGCCATTGAGATTCTTGACACAGCTATAGAATGCTTTGTGGTTGTCTTTAGAATCAGTGGTGATTTTGTTTTCGTAACTAGCTTTGGAGGATTTTATGAGGGATCTCAGCTTCTTACTGAGGCTGACCAGGGAGTTCCTCCAATCATGGGATTTTACTCTTTTTTGCGATAGTTTCTTTCTTCTGTTGTAGAGTTTATTTATGGCAGGGGACCACCAGATTGGCTTCCTTTTTTTGGAGGATAGCATCTTGGTTCTGTTAGGGATAGCATGATCCATGCACTCGTGCACTCGTGTAAGTGCTTATAAATTGCATTTGTGTAGGATTTAGCAGTCGTACCTCTACTATCCATCTGCATGGGTGCCTTGAAGTTTGCCACTTCCACAGAAGCATGAAGTTGGCTTTGGAGAGATTTTTTATGGTGGTTTCCCTAATGGGGTCGGGATGTGGATGTCTAGGGTGATTAGCTTGTGGTCAGATCTAACCAATGAAGAATTGACCTCTGGTGTGGAACACTGGTTGCCCATGTTGGTAATGACCAGGTCTAGGATATTGTTGCCCCTGGTGGGGGTATGGATACGTTGATCCAAGCCATTGGAATTTATGAATTCCAGAAAACGTTGAGCAAAACAGTTGGTACATGAGTAGTTTTCTCAGTTAATGGTGGGGTAGTTGAAATCGCCCATTATGAGGATGTTGGCTTGTACCCTAATATTTTCCAGTGTATCAAGAAATGAGGAGTGGGAATCCTGGGGCATGGTGGGGGATCTGTAGCAAGTTACAATTTGGATTGCAGTCTTGCTCAGAGTTAGTTGCACTTGGATAATCTCGGATGCATTATGCTGAGCAACTAGCCTGGAGCTGTGGATATCCTTAATGAATATGGACACGCCTCCACCTTTAGTGTTTCGGTCCAGGTTAGGTGGCCAAAAGGTGTGATATGAATTATAGCCTGGTAATGCAGGGGTGCTCTCTGGAGCCTTGAACCAGGTCTCTGTCACTGCACAGATGTCAATGTTCTCCATTTTAAGGAGTGCCTGAAGTGAATGCATTTTGAGGTTTAGTCTTCTAGCATTGAGTAGTATTACCCTCACATTTTGCTCGCTTGTACCTGTTATGGTGGTGAATGTTGACAACATCTGTTGGCTCAGTATAGGAGGTACCATTGTGCAGTAACTCAGAGCAAATCTGGGTATTGCCATGGAGGTTCTTGATATAGGTATAGAAGACTTTGTGATTGTTTTTAGTGTCTGCCACAATTCTCCTTCATAGCTGCTTTTAGAGAATTTCATGAGGGAGCTCAACTTTTTGTTGAGACTAATAAGCAAGTTTTTCCAGTTTTGGGACTTATCGTTTTTTCTGCAACAATTTCTTCCTTCTGTTGTAGAGTTTATTAATGCAGGAGAGCGTCTTGGTTCTGTTGAGTATGGATAATTCCAAGCATTTATATACATGTTTGTAGAGTGCATTGGTATATGATTCGGCAGTCATGCAGCTATATTCCATTGGCATGGGTGCCATGAAGTTAGCCACCTCTGTTTTTATGAGTCCAAAGTTAGCTTTAGAGAAGTTTTTCAAGGTGGTTACCTTTGCGGGGGGTGTCAGTGAGATGTGGATTTCCATGATGATTAGTTTATGGTTGGGTCTGACCAGGGAGGGATTGACTTTGATGTAGAGCAATAGTTACCCATGTTAGTAATAACCAGGTCAAGGATGTTGCTTCCTCTAGTGGGGGTCAGAATGAACTGGTCCAGTGGATTGGAAATGATGAATTCCAGGAAGCATTGGGCCAGTATATTGGTGCTTGAGTAGTTTTCCCAGTTGATGGAGGGGTAGTTGATGTCTCCTAGTAAGAGAGTGTTGAGTTGGACTTTGATAGATTCCATAGTGCTTAGGAATATGGAGTGAGAGTCTGAGGACATGGTTGGGGACCTACAGCAGGCTATTTTCTGGATTGACATCTTACCCAATGTTAGTTATACCTGAAGTATCTCAGATGCGTTATGTTGGGCTACAAGTCTGGAAGTGTGCATATTCTTTATGTATATGGGGACACCACCGCCTTTGGAGCTTTGGTCCATGTTTAGGGGCCAAAAGATGTAGAATGAGTTATATAGCCTGGTAGTGCAGGGGTGCTTTCTGCCGCTTTAAACTAGGTCTCCCTTACAGCACAATTGCCAATGTTCTCCATTTTGAGGAGTGCTTCGAGTGAGTGCATCTTGAGATTTAGACTTTTAGCATCGAGCAGCATTTCTCTCGGATTGCATTTATTTATAGCTGTTACGGTGGTAATTTGGTCTTTGGAACACCACCTAAAAAGGCACTACAGGGGTGGTGAGAGCCTTAGCCAGTACCCGGAAACCCAGGGGTGACAGATGCAGGCCATCTCTGGCAAAGCATTGAGGTCTATCAATCATGTCATCCCAAGCAGACAGATACTGGATCCCCTTCAAATGACACCAGAAACTTAGCCAATTGTTGAAGTCGATACTTTTTTGTTTGTACTGTGGTATCATTCTGGGTGACAGGATACTGCTCAGGGCTAGTGTCATACCTGCCTGGGTCACATAATCCAAGAGCTCCACCATGTCTCTTTGCATGTAGTCCAGGGAGGTGCATCTCAGGTCATTCACACCCACATGGACAATGACAGAGTCATACTTGTACTTATTGTGGAGTTACCTGAGTGTGTGTGTTATGTGTTGGATTCTGGCACTTGATAGACAGCTGACTGTTACTTTCTCCTTATTCAACCTAGTGAGTGGGACATCGGTGTGCCTCACTATTGAGTCACCTATGATTAGTGTATTGGGCAAGGTGTTTAGCCTTAGGGGCTTAGTTTGAGGAGCACACTGTGGTGGTGAGCTATGTGTCCTGTGGTTTGTGCTGTGTTGTGGTGGTCGAGTGCATTTCTGTCTTGGAGGTCTCTGCTGTTTGGGTAAATTTCTATTGAGAACCTCCACAAAGGTGGGTGCGTGATTTGTGTTTTTATGTGAGAGCTGTGATAGCGGGTGTTCTGGAGGGCTATGTGTTCCATGTGGTGTGGGGCAGGTGTTGACCTTTTCCTCTTAACCAGCTAGTCTGGTCTTGGCTGGAGAGTGCAAAGCTTCCTATTTGGTGATATAAGTGCATCTCTCACAAGTCTGAGTGTTGGGAGGTAAGAGAAGAGTGTTGTCTGTGTACATGAGGCAGTTGCTACGCTACCTCAGAATGCCCAAGTGCACCAGGTTTATAGGAGAAAGCACAGGGAACTGCCCTTTAATCATTCCTCCAGGAAGGGGGGGCGTAACTACTAAGTACTGGAGCTATTTCCATGAAGAATGACTAGTGCTGATGACACGTAGATGTGCTACAATAATAGCTACAAAAACCTGTTTAAGTGCAAAGCGATTAGGCTATTTGAAGTGCAAGAGAGAAAGAACTAGCAAGATCTAAGGGAAAAAACTGAAGAGCATACTTTCTGGCACCAGTAATAGTTTCCCTCAGCTTGGCACTGCTGCATGAAGCTTAAACAAGTGCAAACCCGCGCAAAAGTGAGCTTTTAAACCAGAAAGTTGAAAGGGATGGAAAAACTGCCTAAATAGCCAATACACTATAATTTCTGGGCCAGAAACCACTCCTCTTATGGTAGATAGGCTACCTAGTGCTTACCACTCCCACTGATAAGCCAGAAGGCTTCCCTCCAACACAGAAAGGATTGGGGGGGGGCTCAGAAGCTTACAAACAGTCCTGCGTACAACAAATCTGTATCTGGACAAGACTAATTACAGGCAAGGTGGGAAACACGTGCAAACATGGGCTTTTAAACCAGAAATTTGAGAGAGATGGAAAAACTGCCCAAACGGCCAAATAAACTACCATTTCTGGGCCAGAAATCACTCCTCCTGTGGTAGATAGGATACCTACTGCTTACCACTCCCACTGATAAGCTAGAAGGCACCCCTCGAACACAGCAAGACTTGGGGGGCTCAGAAGCTTACAAACAATCCTGGATACAGCAAATCTGTATCTGGACTAAACTAGTTACAGGATAGGTAGGAAACAAGCACAAATGTTGGCTTTTAAACAGAAAAGGCAGGAAACAAGCTTAGAACATTTTTTTACAGAAAAGCAGCTAAAACAGCACTGAAACAATTCAAATGCAGTGCAAGCTAGAACACTTGAGTGTGTAGCAATATTAAAGCAAATGCAGTTTAAATACATGCAATATAATTAGAAAATCACTAAAAACAATTGCAGAAAGCAGTAAATTAGGAAAAATCAAAATGGCACTTAGAGTATCAAAAAACAATGCCAGGAAATATATTAATAAATCAGTCAAGCAAAATTAAGACAGTGCACAACTCTGAACAGTTAAAAAGTGCCAAAAAATATACTTATCAGCTCTATATTTCCAGATTTTTTGAGAAACATACTCAGTCAGAACACATGGAGATTCTAGCAATGGTAGATTCTAGCAAAGTGCTTTTTTTTTTTTTTAGTAAAGTGGAAAAGGAGAAAGGAGGAACAGAATATAATTCAAGTTTAAGAAACTAAGTGGGTTGGCCTTCTCTCTGTATTAGGTAGAATGAGCTAAAGACACTAGACTGGGAGGAGTGTCCCAGATCAAATTAACAGTAGGGACAAGCAACTGCAAAGCCACCAAGTATAAAAACAACACATCAAAAGGGAAAGAGGGTGGGAAACTATTACAGCTACTAGCTACACTATTTTAGGCAGAAAACACTATAGAAATGTTTATCACAGCAGAAAAACAGCAGTGAGCCACTAAATGAAAGTTTTGAACAGATAAAGGAGCAAGCAGACTTTAGAAAATGCTTTTAACTGTAAACAAATCAGTTATATGATACACTCCTTGGCAGGAAATTAGAACAAACAAACAGATGTTTAACAAATGGAGAAAATTTCCAGTTAGTACCTTACACACAGTGAAACTAGCTAGAAAAGATTTACAAACAGTGTGACAATAAAAACCATATTTATCAGGCCCTGTAAGGGAGACAATTTAGTACAACCATGCAGATTAGTTTATAGCAATAAAATACAGTAAAAAGTATGCACCAGACAATAAAAAGTGCTATAAATATTTGGAATAAGCAATAGCTAGTAAAAATAAGCAAAAAAACAAGATACTTATTGAAGACAAAAGAGGTGGGGAAGGTACTTGCATATTATTGCAACCAGATTCCAAATGTCTCATAATTCTTGAAGTGATGGGCAAATGGCTGTGTTTTTGCAGGGGTGGGTAAGCTACTAACCAGCTATTTTTGACATTGGGTAATCACCCAGGAGCAGTAGTAAGCCCCAAATTCCTCTTCCAGCTTGACGTCCTTCAGCAATGGATTTCATGGTCCAACGATGCAAACAGAACATACCAAGACAATGTAAAATTGAGTAATTACTCCTAATCACAATGACAGAACAACATGACTATATGTAAAAACTGTTGAAAACATCTACTTATGAAATGATTACAACTGTATTTCTTTCTTGTTTACCAAAAAGTGGATCCAGAAAAACACATACACTGACACCAAAGAAACGTACTCCTTTCAAGCGATGACATTTTCTGGCTGGATGCAATGAGCCTCATTTTCAGCATATTCCTTTCCCCGAACATTTTTTAAAGGTTGATGGTTCTGAAACCAGCCAAAAAGGGTGAAAAAGCAATGTCTACAAACCTGATACTTTTAACAGTGTACCTATCTCTCACTTGAGACATAACAGAGGATACCACTCCTGGGGGCCAACATACTATGTGAAGGATCTAAAGAGAAATCTCACAAACTGCATTTCTGTTTTTCCTCAACAGACTATCACAACAAGCCGCTACATTTTCTTCACATAACGCTCAGCTCATCTCAAATCCGAATTCCAGTACAGTAAAATCTTGCATACAGTTTACTAATCTGTCAGAATTCATGATATTAAGGACAATGACTCGTTTGTCCATAATTCCATCAGTTATGACAGATTTGGAACCTGGTTGGGGGAGAGATTTGGAATCTAGTTGTGATAATATGCAAGTACCATGGGGAATATAAAGATCAGCTAGAGAAAAAAGAAACAGAGTGGCAAATTAGTTTAAAAGCCAACCCCCCCCTCCCAGTTTAAGTGAAGCTGTTAACATTAAATGTTTTTTAAAAGATCAGAAGCTAGGAGGTATTTAAATGGTTAAAGTATCTAATATTGTTCATTTACTGTTTTATTGACTGATTGAAAGTGTTTTGTTCAATTTCTGAGAGACTTGGTTGGCTACAATCACCTGCATTAGAAGCTGAAGTTAAGTGCAAACTTGCAGTACTGTATTTTAGTCTTCTGTTAAGTGCAAACTTGCAATTTTAAAAGTACTGTATTTTATTTTTTCTGGTATCTACGTGTTTCACTAAATAGTGTGCTGTGTGTATCTCTGCTGTAAGAGGGGGTGGTGGTCTTCTCACTTTTTTGTTATCTGATATTTAACTGTTAGCCTAGAGGGTTTCCTCTGTACTTTAAGTGCTAGCCACAAAGTTTGGGAATTCATTTTATGCTCAATTTCTGAGAGACTTGGTTGGCTACAATCACCTGTATTAGAAGCTGAAGCTAAGTGCAAACTTGCAGTACTGTAATTTAGTCTTCTTTTAAGTGCAAACTTGCTGTTTTAAAAGTACTGTATTTTATTTTTTCTGGTACCTAATTGTTTCACTGAATAGTGTGCTGTGTGTCTCTCTGCAGTTAGGTCTCCACTCACCCTCCCTGTTCTTGTCTTGATGTTAGTGTTGGTGGCTCTGGAATTGCCCACCCCTCCTGTAAGTCTGTATTTGAACACTCCTCCTGGGTCCATCTCATTTGCTCACTTAACCGAGTACAATGAGATCATATTCTGAGTCTAGTGTTCACTCTACTTAATACAGAGAGAAGATTTGAGAAGGCCAACCCACTTAGTTTCTTCATTCCTCTCTCCTTGCACTTTACTAACAAAAAAAATTGCACTTTATCCATCTGCTTTTACTGTATTTTTGATTCCTCCTACTTTATTTTGCTTTTGCCTCTTCTTAAAAGTACTCAGTTTTATTTATTCTGCTGCATTTATTACTGCTTGGTAGTAGCCTGATTAAATTATAAATGTTATTCTAAGTCTTTTGGTTTAAGCACTTGGGCTTCATACCAGTTGTTTTACATTAAGAAGGTTTGTGGTCTGCACTGTTGTGGCAAGACAGGTAGCTTACATCCTTCTAAGCTGGGAATTGCTGATTGAAGGCTCAATGTCTGCTATTCTAAAAGTGTATTGGTTCTAGTTTAAGCACTTGGGCTTCAGGCCAGTTATTCTACATTAAGAAGGTTTGTGGTCCACACTCTTGTGGGAGGAGAGGCTGGATTCTGCCCTTCTGAGCTGGGAATTTCTGGTCACAGGCTTACTGTGCCTGCTTATTTGAACTGTTTCTTTCTGAAATTGGTGCACCTTGTTGCTGTAGCATAGACAAGATTCAGGTCTGCTGAATCTAGCTTTGTTTGTATAACTTGAGCACTGATTCAGGCCATCTTTTTTTGGAGAAGGTTCCCCTGCACCCTAGCAGCAGGAGTGTGCAGTTAGAAATTGTCTGATTGAAGGCTGCTGGAACAGGGCTCAGTTGAGCTTTTTTCTGGTTAATTGGGTAACTTGTTTAAATCAGTTTTTTCATTTTTTATTGTTTTATATATAAAAAAATTGCACTTCATTCATCTGCTTTTTACTGTATTTGTGTTTCTTCCTACTTTATTACTAGGAGCATTGACTACAATTCTGATCTGAGATATATATAACAATAGGTATCCTTTTCTGTGCATTTAAAGTGTTTTTTTTATTGTATCTGCTTTATTTTCTGAAAAAAAAAAAAAATATATATATATATATATATATATATATATATATATATATATATATATATACTTGTTTCCCACCTTTCTAAGCTAGTATAGTCCAGTTTTCAGGTTAGTGCTGAATTCAGGGCTGTGTTACAAATCTCTGTGTTTGCCCATACCTTACTTGGATAGAAGGAAGTTTCTCTGTTCACCTGTGAGAGAGGAGAGCTTTGAACAGCCTATCTGTCTCTGGAGGAGTGGTTTCAGCCCAGAAGTTAGTAGTTTATTGGCCGTTTGGGGTTAATTTCTATATCTTTCATTTCCTTGCTATAAAAAACACATTTGCCTGATTTTGCGCACCAGGCAGCGCCGGTTAGCTAGGGTATAACTATTCCCAGCTCCACAAAGTCTCATCTTCAATTTTTCCCTTAGAACTATACAAACTTTCAACTTAAGCACTCAAGCCATTCATTTCTCAGCCCGGCACTTGCTCAAAACTCATAGCAAGCACTTATAAACCCTAGCACTAGACCCCCTATACTGTACAGAAGGACAAGGCTTTCTATTCGACCTTACCAACCAATCAGTAAAACAGTTCACTGTACCTATCCATGCATGTCCAAAGGGCAGTTTCAGGTGTACCCTCCAGACCAACTGGTGAATCTGGGCATTTTGAGGCACTGTTAAAACTGCCTCATGTACACAGACAACCCTCTCCTCCTACCACCAAACACTAATACATGTGAGAGATGCAATTATGCAGCCAAACTGGAGGCTAAGCTCTCTCAACACAACACTGGATCAGACAGTCAAGAGGAGAAGGGAAATACTTGCATCACATCACCAGTCTCACATAGACCTATTAAACCAACACTGGCAAAAAACACACATAAATACACAAAAACATACTCGGAGGCTCTAAATAAAAATCTGCAAAAGCAACAGAGACCTCCAAAGCAGACATCCAAGCAACCTCCACCCTCCCAACACAAACCATGAAACACATACTTCAAAAAACCAGTGTGCCACACAATCACAGCCCTTAAGGCAAAATAACATACCCAGCACAGGTGACTCTATAGTCAGGCACACTGACGTCCCACTCACTAGGCTAAATAAGGAGAAGGTTACTGTTAGCTGCCTGCCGGGTGCCAGGATCCACCACATAACATGAGCACTCAGGTCACTCCAAAACAAGTACAAATACGACTCTGTCATTGTCCATGCTGGTGTGAATGACCTGAGCCGTACCTCCCTGGACTACATGAAAAGAGACATGGAAGAGCTCTCTGATCATGTAGCCCAGGCCAGAATGACCCTGACCCTGAGTAGCATCCTGCCCTCACCAAGAATGATGCCACGGTATAAAGAAAAAAATATCAATTTCAACAATTGGCTAAGTTTCTGGTGTCATTCAAAGGGGATCCATTGTCTGTCCACCTGGGATGACATGCTCGACAAGCCATACTGCTTCGCTAGAGATGGCTTGCACCTGTCACCCTTAGGCTTTTGAATACTGGCCAAGGCACTTGCCACCCCCATAGTGCCTTTTTTAGGCAAGGCTCAAAAGATGACCCACTGCCATAAATAGCACAAGTAACAAAAAACTGAGGGTAATGCTACTCAATGCCAGAAGCCTAAACCTCAAAATACTTGCACTTGAGACACTCCTCGGTATGGAGAAAATTGATATATGTGCAGTAACATAAACCTGGTTTAAGGCTCCAGAGAGCATCCCAGCACTACCAGGCTGCAAATCATTCACGTGCAACTAACAATGGGCAAAACTGCAATTCAAATTGTAGCTTGCTACAGATCGCCCACCATGTGCCAGGACCCCCATTCCACATTTCTGGAAACACTAGGAAACATAAAGGTCCTACCAAACACCCTAATATTGGGTGATTTCAATTACCCAAACATTAACTGGGAGAACTACTCAAGTACGAACTCCCTTGCCCAACATTTCCTAGAGCTTATAAACTCAAACACCCTGGATCAACTGGTCAACACCCCTACCAGAGGTGGCAACATATTGGACCTGGTCATCACCAACATGGGCGACCGATGTTCCACACCGGAGGTCAACCCCTCGCTGGTTAGATCTGACCATAAACAAATCACTCTGGATATCCACATTCTGCCCCCACCCCCAGACAAGGAAACCACCGTGAAAATCTTTTCAAAATCAAACTTCACGTTACTTAAGACCGAGGTGGAAAGTTTCAAAGCCCCCATGCTAAAGGATAATGCTGTCCAAGCTGCAAAATCCTTTACTAATACATTCTACGGGCACCTACAAAAATGCATGGATCGTGCTATCCCAAGCAAAACCAAGACTCACTCCTCCAAGAAAAGGAAACCAGTCTGGTGGACCCCTGCCATAAACAAGTTATACAACAGAAGGAGGAAACTAGTACAGAAAAGAGTAAAATCCCAAAAGGGAAGACATCCCTGATCAATATCAGCAAGAAACTACAATCCCTCATAAAATCATCCAAGGCGAGATTCGAAAGAAAAATTGCTAAGGACTCCAAATATAACCACAAGGCATTCTTTAGCTATGTCAAAAATCTAAGTGGCAATACTCCGATCTGCTCGGAGTTAGTGCAGAATGGCACAAAATACACTGAACTGACTGATATCACCAACATCCTGGCAGACAGGTTCAGTGCAAACTTCACCCCCCTCTGACCCCCAAAAGGGCCCATAACCATACCAGAAGAATGTAGAGCCCCTGAAATCACAGGCACTCAGGTTAAAACAGCCCTCTCTAAAGCCGAAAACACAGCATCAATGGGACTGGACGGTGTCCAGGCTGTGTCCTACATGAGCTCAAAGATGAACTAACCCCTCACCTAAACACACTGTTCAAACACAGCCTCTTCACAAGCTATGGACCCATAGAGTTGTGCACAGCAATGGTTATTCCACTCCACAAAGGTGGCGCCACAACAGACCCCAGGAACTATTGCCCTATAAGCCTGACTAGCTTGGTCTGCAAGGCTATGGAGCACATCATCAGGGAACACATTAACAGAGACATTGGGAACCAAAAAACACTGGACCCAACCAAGTTTGGATTTGTTAAGGGCAGATCATGCCTCCGAAACCTGGTGGACTTCTTTGAGACAGTTACTAAGGCTATAGATGAGGGAAAGGTGGTACACACAGCCTAACTAGACCTCGCAAAGGCCTGCAACACCATTCCCCATTCTGGTATTATAGACAAGCTCACCAGCCTGAATATAAACCCCTATGTCACAAGATGGGTTGCCAACCGGCTCACAGACAGAACCCACATGGTGACAGTTGTGGGAGCTAGGTCAGACTCTAAACCAGTTACAAGTGGCATTCCCCAGGGCTCAGTTCTAGGACCCCTCCTGTTCGGTATATACTTCTCAGAGGTACAGGAAAGCACAAGAGGACTATGGCTGACGAAGTTCACAGACGACTGCAAACTAGGGGCTATAACTGACTCTCTGGCTGACACAGACATCCTCCAAAAGGGTCTCACTGAGACGGATACCTGGTGTTAAAATCATGGCCTCAAGCTAAATGCCAAAAAGTGCATAGTCATCCCCTTTGGAAAAAACAAAGTACCCACAAACTACCACATAGGTGCTAGTCCCCTAAATACAGAAGACATAATAAGGGATCTGGGGACCCAAGTAGATAGTAATCTCTCCTTTGATAATTACATTGCCAAAGTGGCTAGAAAATCCTTCTATGTGACCTACCTAATCACAAAAGGGTTTGCATCCAGATCAAAAGATGTCATTGTGCCCCTCTACTCATCACTCATCAGACCCATCATAGAGTACAATGCCCCATTTGGGATGTACCTTACAAGACACCTGCGACAGCTGGAAAGACCACAGAAGTACCTCACCAAGAGGATCACTGGCCTCAAACAGATGCCCTATGCAGCTCGACTGAAGAAACTCCAGCTGTACTCGGTCACATACCACCTACTCAGTGGTGATCTCTGCCTGACATACAAGGCCATGTCCAACCCAGAACTGATGGACATGTTCCACCTAAAGAAAACGATATCCCCTCGAGCCACATGCTCTAGGGATCTAAACCTCACCACAACAATAAAAAGGATGTGCTGGAGTTATAGATTCCTGTCCCAGAGACTTCCCATGCTTTGGAACAAGATTCCAATCTACATTAGGCAGAGCTCCTCACTAACACTCTTCAAGAGAAACCTTGACGAGTGGATGGGAAACAGAAAGTTTACTCCAGGAATCACTTCAGTGGCTCTGCTGGACAGAGGCACAGAGAATTAATCTAAGGGGTGGCGAAAGCCAACACATTCTGGCTAGGCTTATAAATGCCTTCGGGCAGATAGTCTAGTACCTACCTATGAACCTATGAGCCCATGGATGCATTTGTATTTGAGATCACATTTAATGACTTGGATTTTAACAGAAGTATTTTCTGAAGAATTTTGTTTCACGAAAACTGATATTACAATTTTATTACGCTAAAAGCAGTTTAGATGTCTTTTCATGTTCTTTGTGGTATTGAATTGTTTTAGTATTATTTTTATACTACAGCCTCAGGGACATATCCAGTTTTATTTTTAATCCTACTTTTGTCTTTTTACATACGCTACTATTTCAGGTTTTCTTGCATTTATTTTTTTGAACTGTTGGTAATGAGTGATTCCATGTGATATAAACTCCATCATTTTCTGCAATGCTTTGTGGCTCATGTTTCCAAAGCTTCTCAGCTGCTTCAACATTGTAGTCTTGGCACAATCCCCAGTGCAACTATCTTGCCAAATTATTGTGCCTTTCTGTATACAGGTCTAGTTGTCACATCCAGCAATAAGATCTGCAACTGTTTCCAATTCTTTTTTACAGAACCTGCCTCTCCCACATGTTCAGTGGATGTTGTAAACCAACACCTACATAGTTCCTGGGTCGCCATTACTAACATTTCAATTTTTGGTTTCAGTTCACCTGTCCTTGACCACTATCGTGTCAAATCCTGATTAACATGAGGTTGTTTCTTTTTTTTTTTAAAACAAGTTTATTGTTTTAACATACAAGAGAAATATCATAACAATTTTATACAAGTAATTAAAATAGATATGATTATAACATTCAACAACACAACCAAAGTATTTACAAAGACATCCACTACAATCAGATCAATTAATTAAACTAAAATACCATGCTATTGAAGTTAAGATTTTTTAACAAGTTTTGTAAATTATCCCATACAATATAATAAGATGTTTTTCTAGTAGTTCTTGACTTTATTGTGTTCAATTCCATATGGCACACTATATTCATAACATTTTAAATTCATTGAACGAAGGAGGTGTATCTGAAATCCAATTTCTAGTTATTATTTTTCTAGCCACTGCTAGAATAGACCATAACAAGGGAAGCTTAACCTTTTAACACTTTGAGGTACAGGTGTGTTGAATAATATAAGAGCTTTAGAAATAATGAAATTATCTGTAAAAAGAGCCTGCAAAAATTCATTAATTGACTTCCAATATTCTTTCAATTTTATACAGTCATAAAACATATGAGCCCAGTCAGCATTAATTTCTACATTACATCTTTTACATAGATTATCTTTATTATTTATTTTATTCATCATCAAAGGTGTATAAAAGGATCTATGTAAAAATTTCCATGTAAAAAGTCTCCAGACAATGGAAGACGTAGTTTTATAGGCAGATTCCAATATATACTGTTTATCTTGTTGATTTGGTGAGTCACCATTAATGGAAGTGAAATAATTCCAGTAGGTATCTACACTGTAAAAAGTTGCTTGTCTGATAATTTTATGTATGTATGAAAGCTTACCTTTATCAGAAACTTTATGTTGTAAATTTAATATCAAGTAATCAATCAGTGTTGGGATAGATTCTTTAACTGTTATAGACATTAGATCTATTTTATCAATGAGATGTTGTCTAAAGGTCTGAACCTCTAACCAGCAAGTTTCTCTTAGATCAAATTCTTGTTTTAAGAAATCTAGATTTTCAACTTTATTATCAGATATCAACTGATACCAGTACTTTAGATCATTATCTGTAGCTAAATGAGTTCCTTCAGAAGTGGATGACAAAAGCATACCCCGAGTATACATTATAGGGAATATAATAAAATTCCATTCCCTATATTTAGGATGCATGAATATAAAGTTACGATAGCCAATAATAATGTTTAATGGGTAACTAACTATATGTTTAGGTGTAATAGGTGAAGTACAAAATTCCTTTAGTAACCATAACATGGAGTTATTTACAATCATATTTTTATGTGTTAAGGAGATTTTCATGAAGTGAATACTAATTAGCTCCCAGTAATCTTTCCATTTTGCAACATATGACTGATCTATTAATAAAGTAATAACTTTTACAATAGAAGAGATAGTATATAAATTAAAGTCTGGAAAAGAAATACCCACTTGAGACCAGCTATTAGTATGTTTCTTTAATGCAATCCTAAGTCTATTAGGTGCCCATAGGAAATTTAACATTAGTGTATTCAATTTCTTGATAATTATTTTTGTAGGTGGGAGTATTATTGATTGTATTAAGTATAATATCTTGGGGAATATTATCATTTTAATAATTGTAAGTCTCTCTTCCATAGTAAAAAACATATTATTCCAGGTATTAAAAAGATTTTGTATATTAAGAAGACAGGTATTATAATTATTATGTATAATAGATTTAATATCTTTAGATAATATTATACCTAAATAAGTTATTTGACCTGAATTGGGTACATATTTAGTAAAATCACTAATGAGAACATTTTTTCATGTATATATAGGTAGTATTTTAGTTTTTTCTTCATTGAATATTAAACCAGAAATACTTTTAAAATTCATCATTTTATCAAATAGAGACTGCATAGAAGAATTAGATCCTGCTGATGTAATTAGAACATCATCTGCAAAAAGTTGAATTTTAGATGTTGTATTTTCATCTATTTAAAAACCCTCTATGTCAGTACTATTTCTGATCAAATTAGCCCAAGGCTCCATTATTAAAGTGAATAATAGTGGAGAGAGTGGACACCCTTGTTTTGTACCTTTAAAAATGGGTATTTTTTGTAAGACATATGTTCCTACCTTAATATAAGCCAATGTTCCTTTGTATAGATGCTCAATTAGATTTACAAATGCATCTGAGAAGTTTATGCACTTCAGTAAGGTAAACAGGTAGTCCCAACTTACTGAATCAAATGCTGAACTTATATCAAGACTAATAAGTGTTAAATCTTTCTTTTTCCTATTTGCAAAATCAATTAATGTTAGAGTTCTCCTTATATTATCAAAAGTATTTCTATTTACAATGAAGCCTGTCTGATCTATATCTATAATGCCAGGGATGATTGTCTTCAATCTATCAGCAAAAATACTCATAAACATTTTATAATCAACATTAAGTAATGAGATGGGTCGATATGAAGTTCATCTAGTTGGATCTTTATTAGGTTTTAAAATTGGCGAAATAAATGTATATTGCCAAGATGGGGGAGTTATTAGCTCATTTTGAGCCAAAATAAAAACCTTATGTATTAATGAGTATGTACTTTTAGAAAGGATTTTATATATCTCTGGTATAATACCATCATTACCTGGTGCTTTGTTTGATTTAAGCTTGTTTATTTGTGTAACAACCTCTGTATATGAAATACTTTTATCTAATAGTTTAATCTGTTGTTTATTAAGCTTTTTATTCATGTTTGTGGTTATAAATTCCTTTATTTTATCTTTAGGTTCCATGTTAATGTTATTATGATTAATTTTGTGAAAGTGATTTCTAAATTCATCTAGTATTTCTGGTAGACTAGAAACATTCTTTTTTTTCCTTAGAGAAAAGATTTCTTTGATATGATTTTGTTTATTCAACCTTTTTGTTTTATTTTTAAGTCTATGTAAGTATTTGGGGCTTATTGAGTAAGACAAAACTTGTATTTCTCTAGAGTTATTTTAACTTTATGAGTTAAAATTTCTTTGTATTTCTCATTTAGTTTGTTTATTTCTTCAATGACTTTCTTCTCCATAATATTTTCTTTATTATTATGTTTATAAGAGTCTAATTTACTTTGAATATCTAACAATTCCTTATCCCAAGATTTCCTTTTATTATTATACCATCTGATACTTTGTCCATATAGATATGATTTTAAGGCATCCCAAACATAGACAATGGAGACTTCAGGAGTATTATTTATGTCTAGAAAATGTTGTACTTCTGAAAGTATATATTCTTTATAGTCTTTTAGTTGAGTTAAGTATGCTGGTATCCTTTTGATCTGAACATTGTGAGTATTTTTTATCATGAACTCAAAAATAATTGAATTATGATCAGATATAGGACATGAACTGATTTTAGAGTTAATTAATTCTGTTACCATCTGGTTAGAAATAAAGACTCTATCTATTTTTGAATAAGTTTTGTATCTGTTAGAAAAGAAGGTGTATGGTAATGATTTTGAGTCTATCTGATTATTAATATCATTTAAATGATAAGAATTAGCAAAATCCTTTAAATGTTTTGCATTAGATGTAATTTTCCTTTTTCCTATAGTGGTAGTGTCATTTTCATGTAGTATACAATTAAAGTCGCCAGCTAAAATAATATCTCCTATAGAGAATGATATGATCTTATCAAGATGGTATTTCACTGTATTAATACCAATTCCAGGTATCCAATATACATTAATTAATGTATAAGTCTTCCCATTAATTTGTATTGTGACCATACAAAACATTCCTTTATCATCTTGATAAGACTTAATAGTTTTAGGAATGGGCATACTTTTATTCCATAAAATAGCCACTCCTCTTTTTTTCTGAGTGTGCTCTGAACTAACCAATACGGTATATTTGTTTGTGGCTAGTTTATCAATATCTTTTTTCAAGAGATGTGTTTCTTGAAGGAAGACTAAGTTGGCCTTATGTAAATTAATGTATCTTATTAGGCTTGCCCTTTTACATGGATTATTCAGTCCATTAATGTTTAAAGAAATTCCTTTTAGAGATGTCATTTGGCATTTTTAAAACATAAAAAACTTATGATCAAAATAACAATTAACAAAATAAGTAATGTTATACCTCCTCCTTTAGGTGTACCTTTAAATATAGCTGTATTTATTGAATCTCTTATGGGATTTTGTATACGATTCAATTTTGTTTGTAGTGACAATGAGCTTACAAAATGTATTGTGGATGTCAGAACTATATACATACAACAGTGAACAAGAGAAAATAATGTAAGTATTAAACCTTGCACCCAGCCTGGAGTTAAAAACTCCAACTTAGAGTAGTACATACTACTCAAGTTAACCCCCTACCCTAAGCAGCAGTACATCAGCTACCACCTTATCAATTTAATACTAGTTATATTTAACTTAAATTAACAACTTTCAATTAGATTATCTGGTAAGACAAAACTACACATTTGATAAAACAGCATCATATAAACTAAGAGAAACTTTTTTAAAAACTATTCATACTACTATATACATCTATTTAATATAATACATTTATATTCAAATAGCATTCAAATAAACTTGATATTAGGAACCAAGAAGAGAGAGAGAAATAAAAGACGTGAGAGAGGGAGAGAGAGTGAAAGAAAAAAAAAAAAAAGGGAGGGCATATTTACATATTAATTTATTCAAAGTTTGTAAAAATAAGTTCTAATGTTCATTTAAATCAATAGCTTTGGCTAATATGGTTCAGACCTTACATATATTAAGATGTATCTATTTTCTGTTATGTAAATGCAGTTAACAGCTTCCAAAAGACCTTAAATTACTTGTATCAGAGCTTTTTTCTCATACTTATTATTGTCAGTAGAATAAAATAATATATTTATAGAAATTGTTATAAATCATACTGCAAAGTTATGTAAATTCTCAGAAACACTTGCATTATTGTGAAGAAAGCCATCTGTATTTTGTATATCTAAACTGCTGCTTTAAAATATATCACATGACAACTTCTTCCAGAATAGAGTCATAAAGTTATTTATGCTTGTCAATCAGATAAATCAAATGAATTATAGCAATGTATATGTTTAAATCATAAGTTTTTAACATGCATTAATATGCTGCAGTCAAGTAAACTTTCAAAAACACTTGTATAAATGTTTCACTTTCTATGCCTTCTAAAATATCACATTTGCTTACTATGAGAAACTGCATCATTTAAAATCATTATAATTTACATATTTTATAAATTATAACATAAATAATTAAGTAATTATATAAAATAACTCACATTTAAATGTTAAAGAGTTCATTTTCCATCGCAGAGTCGCATTTGCAGCAGTTCTACTTCCTGGTAGAGTGTTCTTCATGAATCTGCGATGTGTCAGTGTGAATTCTGGGGTCAAAGTTCAAATTGACTGCTTTCAGCTTCTCTGCGTGAATTCTGAGTGTTGAAGCTTTAAAACAACTCGAGGACACTGTTCACGAGGTAACCCACATCCCAAATTGTCTCCCTTAACATTTTGGCGGGAATTTTGTTAAAAACAAGTGACTGACATTCATTTAGCAGTATAAATGCAGCTAAACATAACAAAACCTTCGCGAAGTATTTTACAAGTTATTACAGCCTCTATGAAAGTGAAACTAAGCCCAAAGTTATTAATATGTAATAGAACTCAATATTTTTGCCCCAATTCAATTTTTATGCAAATCTTATTATTTACTGTGCCTGTATGATCAAAAGCATTTCAATGTATTAATATGAAAGAGAATAAAGAGAAAGAACAGAGAAAAGAAAAAGAGAGTAGAAAATAAAAGAGAGCAAAAGCATAGATAAAAACATGTAAAAGGAAGCTATAAAAAGTATTTACAATGGAATATTACTTGCTGCTTATATTAATAAAGATGGAAATGAAACATATTATTTACTATTATTTAGTTCTAATTATTATTAATTAAAGCATGACAGATTATTTGTAAACAAGCATAAGCAATATAATCAAGTAAGTATAATTAGCAATAGCATTTAAACAACATGTAAACTTTTTTACAAGGAATAAATAAGTTATTATTCCATTTATCATATTTTCATTACACTTCTCTCCCTGCCCTCCCCCACCCCTTACCCACTACATAATCTAAATAGAATGTCATTGTTTAAAATAAAGAAAAGAAGAAAAGGAAAAGAAAAAAGAAAAAAATGAATCAAGTTACTAACCTTACTTCTCTTTGTCAGAAAGAGAAACATATTGAATGATAGCTTGTTATTAGTTCCTCAGATATTTTGACTGATTATGAAACAAAACAGTTCTTTGCACACAGAAAATAACTTTGATTAAATCTTTTTCAGAATATTTGTGGCTTTCTGAAAATATAATAACTATATTTAAAAAGATTAATAATGAAGAAAAATAAAGAGAGGGAAAAAAAAAGAAAAAAACATAGAACAAGTCATTTGTTTTTTAGTCTCTTCTTCTCTGAAGTCTTCCACGAAGTTTCAGTTGCCAACCTCTTTAATGAAGGACTAGCCCATTCCATTTCCTTTATTTTATCCAAAATCTTATTTTTTTGATAAACAGTAATGCAGAGTCTAAGTCATCAAAAATTTTAGGACCATCAGGAAGGAAGATTTTTAGCTTGCCAGGAAACAGAAGGTAGGTTTTAAACTGTGCTTTTTTAAGCTCCCTTATTAATGGCAGAAAAACTTTTCTTTTAGCTATTACCAAGGAAGAATAGTCATTGTCAAAATGCACAGTTGTCTCATTAATTTTAACAGGAGCTTTAGCCCAAGCAGATTTAAGAACCATCTCTTTATCAAAAGATGATAGAAATCTAACTATAACTGATCTAGGATACTTTTGTTAGAGTTAGTATTAGCTATAGATCTATGGGCTCTTCGATACCAAAAGAGAATGCTTCTGGTAAGTCTAAAGTTTTAGGAGCCATGCTGTTAAAAAGAAGTAATATTGTTACCTTCAATATTTTCTGGCAGTCCAAAAATCCTAATGTTATTGCGCCTAGATCTATTTTCCAGGTCATCAAGCTTTGTTTGTAGATGTGTATTTTATTTCAGCAAAAACTCAATGTTGATTTCCTCTTCTTGGATTCTATTTTCCATGTCATTTACAGTCTCTTCTATGCCTGTAATCTGGATCTTCTGTTGTTGCAAGTCTATATGTAACAAGTCTATTTGTTTTGTAGTTTTTTCTATGAAGGTATCAATTTTAGTATCCAGTTTATCCATCTTAGCAGTAAGTTGCTGAATTGTAGATATCAGAGACTGAAGTTCTTTCTTGATGCTGGAGTCTTGAGAATTTGTCTTACTGGAACTCATTTCAAACAGAGAAATTGACAGGAAAATTTCCAAGGTGATTTCTGACAGGAATATTTTTAAAATGTCCTTTCTTTTTTAGATATAGTTCAAGAAATAGATAAAACAAACATATTTAGAAAGAAAATTACTTCATAAATTAATTTTTTAAGTAATTATTTCCTGTCAGTGCAGTGAAATTGGTGGAGCTGAAGAAATCTGCTGCTATCCTGTGTTCATCCTTGGCCACGCCCCCATGAGGTCGTTTCTTGAGATCTTTATACCTGTCACACTATTTATGCCTTTTCCACATTTCTTTCCTTTTGTTTTTTGGCACATTCAGTTGCTGTCTGATTTTTGTCTGTTTCTGGTTTAATTTCTATTCTTGCTTGATGCCAATAAGCTTCTGCTAAACTAAGCAAGGAAGTCATCTTAGACTTCTTGTCATGTTTTAAAACTTTCATTATGGTTGGATCTGGTGAGGTCAGCATATGTATGCAGTCCCAGGACTGCAGATCTATATATGCAATCAGTTTTGAGGAGGCCCATACCTCCTTCAGAAAGAGGATATATAGTCTTGTTATAGACTGATATTTATACATCATTTGGTAAATGTGAAGCATTTTTCTTGTTTTCCTGTCCAACTGATCCAATTCCTTTTGGGGTCAGTCAGTCAGCCCAAAACTGTAAGTTAGAATAGGAAGAACAAATTGGTTTATAGCTTGGACTTTATTCCTTTATGTCACTGTATCGTCTGAAGTATTCCTTACCAAGTTTTATTTGCATTTGTTCATGTTTTATTGCTGATCCTTCATAAATTCCCAAATATTTATACACTCCCTCCTGCTCAAGTTCCTTTATATCACACTCCGGTCTGAGACTGATATTTTCTTGGTGGTACAGCTTTCCTGCTTTAAATTACACTTTTGCACATTTATCAATACCAAATGACATTTTTATATCATCTGAGAAAGTTTTAACCACTTGCAGTTGTACTTTCAACTCCTCATCTAATGAACTATACAATTTTAAGTCATCCACAAAAAGTAGAAGAGAAGTCTTTAAATAATGTTCCTTTCTGGGATCCAAATTATAACCGTGGCCTAATCTGTGAAGAATACAGCTTAATGGGTTAAGGGCAAGACAATGCAGCAGTGTGGTAATAAAGATTCAACCTGGAATATCCCCCTTTTAATTTTTAGCCCTGTGATAATTTGCCCTTTGTCATGGCTTAATTACAAAGTGGTTCACCACTGTTTCATGTCACTGTGTAATTGATCGATGCAGGATGTATCTTATCCATCTGTAAGCATTCCTTTATCCATAAATGTAGGGTACTGTCAAATGTTTTTTTTTGTATTCAATCCATGCCATACTTAGATTCCTCACCTTTTTTACAATTCTCTATTATGGTTTTATTTAACAAAAAATGATCATTTGTTCCATATGACTTTCTTTTGTTCCCTTTTTGATCTCTTGTAATGACTGATGTTTTTTTTCTAAATGACTATAAACTCTGCCTGCATCAATTGCAGTACATAGTTTGCACATCACTGGAAAGCAAGTTATTGGGCTATACCTTTTAGGACAGCTTACAGGTTCACTCTTAAGGAGAAGTATAATTTTTCCTGTTGTTATCTAGGTTGGTGTCAGTTCAGAATGAACATATAAGTAATTCTTACTCAGGACTAAATCTTTCTGTAAAGATGTCAATACTTAATAGCCAAAAGTTAGGTACTGTATCTGGGCATAGGGTTTTCCACTTAGGAGCTTTTCTTAATTTGTTTTTCAATTTCTCTGGCTGTTACTTCTTCCCATTTCATATCCACAGAATTTGAACTCCTTGCTGCTACTTTTAATGTTTCTGTTGTCAGAAAAATATGTATTAATGTGTGTATTAGTAATATGCTTAGCGCATTTAGGGCTTGAAAAGGGTTAACACATTTATTCTATTTCATAATGCATAAATCTGTACAAACTGCAGATGCTTTCTGAACTTGTATTGTTACCTAAAATCTTGCTTGTGCCTTGGAAATTTACTGAGAAGTAGATGATTCCTGCTTATGTTAGGAAAATAATGAATAGAACAATACTACTTGCATGAAGCTTAGACAAGAAGTTCTGTTTGTGCTGTGAGAAAATACACAGCTGTAAAAGCCATAGATAATTAGGACAAAGCCTGTTTGAAAATATGAACTGCAATCAGCATTT
Source organism: Protopterus annectens (assembly GCF_019279795.1). Classification (NCBI taxonomy): domain Eukaryota; kingdom Metazoa; phylum Chordata; order Ceratodontiformes; family Protopteridae; genus Protopterus; species Protopterus annectens. The sequence continues at coordinate 763,728,259 of NC_056727.1, forward strand.
GTCTGTATCTGAATTAGAAGAGTACCTTGAAATGTAACACTGTACAATGGAAGCTTGTAAACGAATTAGTGCCCACCAAGACCAGGTTGTTTTTCTCAAAAGTTTCTCACAAATCTAGTCATGTCAGCAGAAAATCTAAGTATCATATGCTGTAGAACAATACTGAAAGTTGTGTTTGATTATGTCAGCCATAGAAGGCCATGTCTTGTAAAACAGTACAAGAATAAGCATACTTCCTGTTAGTAGTTAGACAAATCCTTGTATTTGCATGTTTTGTCTCCTTGTGGCAAGTAAATAAATATGCCTTAACCGAACCTTACGTGTATTGGTCTTTGAAGTTTTTTCCTTTGACACTGTCCATCCTGCATATTCGTTGTGTTCCACAGGGTCTTCATAAATACTTCTTTAAAACGTGTCTATTTCTTCTTTTTTTGGTGGCATCTCTATACTTTTTGCTGCTTTCCCAGTTCTCTATAAAACTTTTTTTAGGTCATCAGAGAATTGCTTATTTTGCGATTTTCTTTTATATTTATTTGCATATCTTTTAAAATGTTCTGCCTTTGCTGATATTTTTGGTGTATTATTTGCATCAGTGTATGATAGATCCTGCTCTGTTTTGTTACTGTACATTGCTTTTACCATGCCTATCTTTCTAAGTATTTTTGTTGACCTTTTCCCTCTTCTATATTCTTCTAACAGTGATATTTCTTGTCTTAATTGCTTTATAATTTTCTCCATTCACTGCTTCCATGGTGGCATTTTACTTCTTCCCCTCATTTCCTTTATTGCTCCATGTTTTTTGTGGTAAGATTTTATCTATTAATTTAGCTGAGCAATATATATCCTATTTACTCCAATTATATCACATGAATTTCTCTTAATAGTCTTGATTACTGTGTTCATATGTTTTATCAGACTTCTAACATTTTGGGTCTTACTTTCTGTAATCTGTTTCTTTTATCAATCTTAGTATGTCTGGCCATCTCTATGTAATCAAGCAGCCTTCCCTTAGGTCATTTTCTTCTAAACTGAGAGAATGTTCTTTGCTCTCCATTTATTGTGTGCATTCTACAGAAAGTTCCAGAACATCTTCCTGTGCCCTATCCTCTTCAGCTGCATCCTGTGTCATCTGTTGCTCCTTCATATGGAAACTCATCAGCCTATCACTTCACAACTTTGCCTAGGTCACAGTTGGCACTGTTTCTTGCCCCTTTTCTTGCTGTGAAACTTCAAATTGACTTTTGTACCGGCTTCCTACAGAAGGCACCAGAATATCATCATGTGGCAAGTATTCAGATACCTCCTGCTCCATCTTCAGATGTCTCCCACTCTACCTGTTTCTCCTTAGTTTCGGGACTCATTGTTCCATCATGCTGCCATACTATTCATGTTGGATTTTCTACACTAAATCCTTCACTCCACAAACAATCGATAACTTCAGTTTCTATTGCTTTAACATCTTCATCACTAAACCTCTTTTCCACTTTCTCCCTTTGTTTTCTTATTTTTTTAATTTTTAAATTTTCTATAGCCAGGTGCTTTTGCCTGTACTTCTCTTCAAATTTGATTTTGCTTTTTGTATTGATTAGTTTTGGTTTCTCCTTTGCATAAATATTGCACCTTATCAGATCTCTTTTTCTTTCCCATGTCCATATTTCATCGTCAGATGCCTCCCACTTCATCTGTTTCTCCTTAATTTGAGGAATCATTGTTCCTTCATGCTGTGACATTATCTGTGTTTTAACTTCTACCTTACTAATCCTCTATTCTACATCCCCCCTTTGTTTTCTTATTTTTTTGTTATTGTGAAATTTTACATAACTGGCGGCCTTTGTGTGCATTTCCCTTCAAATATATTTGGAGCTGTTTTTTTGCCTTTTTATATTGATTTTTTGCTTTCTTCTTTGCATACATGTTGCACCATATTACATCTCTTTTTCTTTCCCATGTCCATGTTTCTTTTTTATACCTTTCAAAAATCTCTGGGTTTTGCTCTTTACATTTTTGCACTTCCTCTGTCACTTCTTTTTCCAGGTAGCCCAAACTTTCTTCACATGTGTAATGTTTTTCATGGATCTGTTGTATTAATGAATGCAAGTTTGCATTTGAAGCTTTTGATAGTTTTTCCTAGTGCAAGTATTTTTCTTTCCTCTAATTTCTCTCTTAATCTTTCTGAATATCTTCCATTGGGAAATTTGGGGTTTCTTGTATAACAGTGACAATACATAGTTTCTTCCTTATCCTCAGTAGTGCACTCTGTCATCTTTATGGCTCTTTGTTGGCCTGTCAGTTTCTGTGAATTTTGTGGACTACTACTTCCTTCTACAATGGGGGGGGGGAGTACCCCACCCTACAGCCTCGCCTTACTCCAGTATTGGAATGTTTTCATGTCCTGAAGATTCTACGTTGCAATTATTTCCAGTCCTGGCACCAGTGTTTATACCAGGGGTGAGCACTTTTTTTTATCCTGGGACCTGTGCACCCACACAGCTGTCTTATTTATTTTGTAATCTCCCTTTCTCTGTGATATATGCTATATAATATACTCTGTATATATCAGTGTTGTCTTGGTGAGATTTTGTGAAAACAGGATCTGCCAAGCGAAGGTACTCATCAAGACTTGAGGATGAATTTAGTTCCAGCTATACTACTCTCCTTTTCTTGCTGATTTCTTCATAGATTCATAGATTGTTACCAGACTAACAAGCCAGGAGACCTTTCTAAACCTAGCCAAGTTTTCCCAAAAGAATAATGGTGTCCTATATCCAAATAGGACATTGAGGGTTAAGCATTTATAGTTTATAATACATAAACTCAGCTTCACATTAATAGGAAGCCTGTTCCATAGCAGAGGCAGTCTTTGAGAAACATATATGCCTCTCCAGCATGTTCTGTTTAAGTTATAGACAAAATTAAGGTCACTATTCTTTGCATTTCTGGCACTGTTTGACTCGTGAATATGTAGAAGATTCATAGGTGTGGAGTTTGCAGATGCCTTGTTAGGCAGGCTTGGATCACCTCTCAGAAATTTGTAGGAGACTTAGTAGAGGGAAAGGGCTTTAAGGCACACTGCATAAGGCAGGTTTGTTACACCTTGTACTCTTTTTGTAAGGAACCTCTGAGGTGCCTCTAGTTGCTGCATATACCTGGTCAGGTACATACCAAAGGGAGCATTGTACTCTATGACTAATCTGATAAGGGTGGAGCACAGTGGGAAAATGACCTCTTTGGAGCTAGATGCCATGCCCTTACTTATAAGTTGTGCAACATAAAAGGATTTCCTCACCACTGTGGCCACATAGTGATCCAATGTAAGGCTACTGTCTACATGCCTTCTCAAATCCCTAACTACATTGGATCAACTCTTAGGGGCACATTACCTACATGGTAATTAGCCGGGATGGTTGACTTTCCAAAAGATAAAATTATGCATTTCATAGCCTTGAGTTTAAGACCATAGCTTTGGCACTATTTGTTAGTCAGACATAGGTGTTCTTGAAGAATGCTAGTGTCTGCAGGGAGTCGATGATAATCCCCAGCTTGTCACCATCTCTCCATTCAGACCCCCCTACTTATTTGAGAATAGTGACACATGTCAACCTAGTGCTGTATAATGCCCTCATCACCTCGTAATTGATTAGTAACATCCTGATCACTGAAGGTGTTGAATGTCATTCATAGACAGTATTGCTTTATTTCACGTTTGATGCCACCTTACCCATAAAGGTGGGAAGCAGTGACGTTAATTCCTGATGTATGCTGCTGCATGACAGATGCCAATAACCCTAGCATTTTCACTGTCTACATTTTTTGTGTTTTAAATTTTTATACTCAGGTGCATTCTGGTGTGCAATTTCCCCCACATGTAAAAATGAATCATGATTATGTTCAGAGGTAGTTACTAGGCATGCAGTCCAGAAGACACATAGCCTTAATCCTAGATGCTAACTATGCATGATTTCTAATGTTCGATTTCTTCAGCATGGGTTGTGATCACAACCAAGTGCAGTCTTCTTTTGACATAACGCTCACTATAGATCCCGTCAGATATCAGCAGTCTATCCTGCCTTTTTGTTTTGACATTTACATCTTTACTTTTTATTTATTTGTTGTGTTAAAAGTTAGAAATGTTTCACATAAAATTAATACAAAAACTGAAGCTTCAAAACAAGAGTCGTTTAATATATTGTTAAAACAGATTATGCATTTACATGATAGCACAGCTAACACCAAATATCCTTACATGAATTTGTAGCAATTCTAGGGCCCTAGTTCTGGACTAAATGTTGTTATTATGCTTGTGCTGAACTATACTGTGCCTGTCAGTGTCGGGAAAGGGGTTGTGTGGTGGCCACTTGCTATTGTCACCTTTCTCACTGCCTGCTTTATTATCATTTGCCATATGACATATTGTTTGCATGTTTTTTATTTTTCTGCCACACATTTTTTTCTTCTGTTTGTTTGCTCTATTTTCATTGTGTTTTGGTTCATTCATTGTCATTTTCCTTCTGCATATCTTTGCAAAGCTATTGTAATTTCTATATTTTGCACTTACCTTAAATGGATTGGGTGCTCTCCATTTTGATGATATTGCCCACCCCACCATAGCAGATGAGCTATGTATTGTGATCCTTTTTTGTGTGCTTTGAAATTGCTTTACATTTATCTTGTTTATACATTTTCTTTAGCTACTTTTTTCATTTCTCTTCACTTTTTTGTTGAATTAGAATATTTTTTTCTTTGCATTCTATAATTGTCTTTTCTATGCCTGCCAGCCTTTTTGCTGCTAACGATAGTACTCCACAGTGTAGTCTTCATCCAGGTAATCATGAGGGATTTGTTGCCTTAAAATGTAGCTCCCTCCCCTGTGACTAATGTGCTTATCTGCTTATTTGAGGACCTGTTATGTCTTTATTTCAACTTCTCTTTTGTGCAGCCATATACTTCTGTACAGGTGTACTACCTCAAAACATAATTTAAGTGTGCAGATTGGATGAGCCAATCGCATGTCCCTGGCCCATATAACACATGCTGTACGCCTGAATCCTCAGTACGTATTAATAGTCCAAGACACCAGGACACCTCCTCCTCAAAAATGGTAATTCTGGTATTTCCCAATCACTGTCATAATCCCTGACTGTCTCTTACAGCACCTAGATTTCTAATAATTCGCAGACCAAACGATGGGTAGTCAGGGCTTTATCCCTTGCTGTCATAAAGCTATCACTTCCCAAGGCTTATCTTTATTGCTTGGATTTCTGATATTTCACTGAATGTAGTCTCCTTTTGTAAATGTGATATCCCATGCAGCTATCACATCAACAACATACCCCTGAAAATTGATTCGATAGTTAAAGAGCTGGAAACCTATGTCGACAACAGACAGACCTTTGATCTCTAGTATCCACTATTGTAAGAAAGTCCTTTTTCATTTTGCAGCTTATTAGTAAAGGCATGGCCTCTATGTCCAGAGATCTGATTATTTCACTGTATTCAGTAGAAAGGAGTCTTAGAAATGTTTGTAATTTGACTTTTTCCCTCCTGAAAGCCAATATATTTTCTGTGGTGTTAGTGAGTGACACTGAAACAGAGAACAATGAAGCTGGAGGTGTTTCTCCTACCACTGCTATCCTGTAAAGCCTGTTCCACTGGAAGGAAGCTACCCTACGGCTTACCACACTGACTGACTTATGTAAACAGGCCCTCTACTTATTTTTACTAAGGTGTTCTCCCACCAATGCTATCCTGTAGAGCCTGTTCCACCAGAAGAAAGCTACCCTACTGCTTATCAAACAGAATGACTGATTGAAACAGTCCTTCTTCTTAAATTTCCTAAGGTTAAAATAGCTACATATATCTATGTAGGTATATATGGACATAGTTTTATATATATATATATATATATATATATATATATATATATATATATATATATATATATATATATGTAAGCAGATATATGTATCTATACAGGTATAGATGGCCATACATCTTTAGATAGCAATGGTAGATTAACTAAAACATATATGTCCACATGCACCATTAATGGGGTTGAGAGGCCCCAAACAATATATGTCTTGTATGAATAGGCATACCCCCCACAGCCAAACATGTCCGTCCTGCAATACACTACCAATTATTGCAGATCCCATAACCAGGACCTCACACGACATGGACGCAAGATGTTAACAGTACTACATCCCACCTGTATGATGTCAGGCTGGTATTGGTAACATATCATGCAGTACAGTCTGGCTCCCATAGGAAATGTAAAATGTGGAAGCTATCAACATCCCCAGGATACATACACATAGACACATAAATGCAGATACAGATATACATATACTACTACTACTACTTCATTAGTGGATCTTAAGATGGACCATCTTATAGACACTATGATAGCATATGAAACACAATTGCTATCATATAAGAGGAAGAAATTACAATGAGATTCACTGGATTTTGCCACAGGCTGAGTCATTGCTTGGCCCAGGGAGAACAACACTGGCAGAAACCAAAGGGACAAAGAATGAACTACTAAGGATGATTCCAATAATGCAGCCGCTAACATTGAACAGTTTGATTCTACCTTAAGGAACTGTGAAAGTGCTATTGCGTCAACACAGGAAGTGACAAAGGTGTCTACTTCCGAAATACCAAATACATCGGGTCAGAAAGATCTACCAGTACCTTCATACATGGAGGGGCACGACGGAAAGATGGAGGTACTATAACCACTCAACACACATCAACTACTATAAACAACAGCACTGCGACTTATAGTCTCAATGTGCCGTACCCCATTAGAGCTTCCCATTTTCGAGGGAGGTCACTGAGTCGAAGACACATGAAAAGGAAAGCGTCAACAGTAGAACACAATCCAGTCACTCTGAAGAAAATGTGGAAATGGCAGGACAATCATTAGTGTGGAACTTATCACGTGTTTTTAGACAGGAGGAGCTTAATGTCCTTAATAAAGGTATGACTTATATACCAGCAAACAAAATGACTTTAACGGACAATGTTATAGAATTAAAAATGTGTGTACGCAGTTTAATGCTAAAGTTACAATATGGAAGTAATAATGTTGGGGAAATGCAGAATGTGGGGACATTTAAAAACAGAGTGGATATACACCGGTTTTGAAAGGGGTGGTGGAAACTTTTGAGAAAATGTGCCTGAATGATATTTATAAGTTACATGACAGTAATATGAAGTCCAAATGTTTTGTTAACTTAAATGCAAGGGAAAAGAAAGGATTAGAAGGTCTATGTCAGGACATGTCTTTATCAATTAGACCAGCTGATAAAGGGGGTTCGGTTGTTGTGATGGATTACCATGTCTATAGGGACTTGATGTAGGAGATTTTGAGTGATTCTCAAACATATCAGTGTATTACAAGGGATTGTGCTGAAGAAAGTGTTTTTTTCCATCAGTAATGATTTATTTGAATATATGCAATGCCGTACCATCTCACAAGAATTATATGATTATCTTGTTGTCAGGGAACTGGCAATACCACTCATACAAGGACTCCCTAAGATACATAAGAACCCCTTCAACCCACCCCTAAGACCTATAGTAGCAGGAAGGGGATGGGCCACGGAACCACTATTGATTTTATTGAAGAGCATCTAAAAACGATTTTGGCTAAGGACAAATATGTCTTGAAAGACACAAAACACTTCTTAGAAGATCTCTATGCTTGTATTATGGACAGACCACCTACAAGGGAGTGTCTGATGGCAACTTTAGATGTACAGGCTCTATTCACGGCCATACCCAATGACCAGGGAATAGAGATGCTCAAAAAATATCTTAGAGAGAATAGCATATATGAACAGAAAATGATAGAGTTACTATGCTTCATGGTAGAGACCATACTTGAAAGCAATATTTTTGTTTTTGAACAGACATTTCTTAAACAGTGTGCTGACGTAGCTATGGGCACTCCTTGTGCCCATAGCTACGCCAACCTGGTAATGGCAGCATGGGAGAGAAAAAATGTTCTTGGGCATATGGGTTCCGCTTTGATTTTTTACCGGCGTTTTGTTGATGACCTCTTCCTCCTTTGGGAGGGAGTTTATCTATCTTTTCAAAACTTTTTGGAAGGAATTAATAATAGTACTGACTTCCTGAAATTTATAGCCTGCAGCTCCACTAAAACCATTGAGTTCCTAGATGTTAGAATAGATAGGTTACCCTCAGGAGAGTTTAGTTTAGTATACATAGGAAAGAATGCTATAGGAACACATGTTGAAAGAAGTAGTATGCACCCACAACACATTTTTGGAAATGTGGTGAGAGGGCAAGCTTTAAGAGCATCAAAGTTAACGGCTAATGACTATAAATTTAGGGATGAGCTAGAGAATCTAGAACACAATTTTTTGAAGAGAGGATATTTGAAGGGTGAGGTGAAAACAGCACTAATATATACCCATGAAATGAGAGGAGATACAGGTAAACCCTATTTCTCCAGTAATGACAGGAGAGTCAATGGTAAAGCATTGGGACATAATTTTATGAAAGTTCCAGTTACATACTCCAGCAATGTTAAGCTTATACAGGATATATATAAGAACTGGAATGTTTTGTGTGCAGATGAAAATGTCAGGGAGCTAGTAGTTGATACTCCACGTTATGTTTTCAAGAATAAAAAATCATTGAAGAGACTTTTATGTGGTCCAAGACAAGCTAGACAATATAATAACCCGGTCAAGGGCAAAGAATTTGGCACTTTTCCGTGCCATAAGTGTAATTATTGTCGACATCTTGACCATAAAGGTAGGTTCCACCATCCAGATGTGGGAAGGGAGTTTATATTTGAACTTACAGCAAATTGCAATACTACACATTTAGTTTATCTGAGTTACTGTGAGAAATGTACTGTTTTTTATGTGGGTATGACCACACATAGATTACGGGATCAAATCAGGGACCATCTGTATGACATTTCTAGGAGGGTAACAACGAATGCACTATCCAACACATTATGGAAGTGGGTGATGAATACACTTTTACATTTATGGTAATTGAGGTTGTTACACTAGGGATACGTGGAGGAGCGATCAAGAACAGAGTTGAGGGAAGGGAACTGGAATGGATTATAAGACTACGTGCCAATTATGGCAGGGGTTTGAATGAGAAATTGTCCATCCACCCCAAGTTGCTTGATAGACCCCTACCCAGATAAGTCATTATTATTGTTTTTATAATGATTTTTTTATTATGGTTATTAAAGTTTTATGGCATATATGAAAGTTTGAGTCTAGTGCACAGCTGGGTTATAATGATTTAGATGCTATGACTTTAAGAAGTTGCTTTTAATTGAATGTCTTTTATTATTCACTATGTAGGTATTTAAAAATGATGATGCATTTCTGCTTGAATTGTCTGATGAAGCGGCTTTGCTGCGAAAGCACTCACCTGTTTTTGTATTAAAGTTACATGATTTTATTTGCCATGGTTTGGTGTCTCCTTTGGTTCCTGGTTTATATATATATATATATATATATATATATATATATATATATATATATATATATATATATATATATATTTATATTTATATACATGTGACTACACATCCACACACAGATATATGTACAGTAAGATACATATGTAGAAGGTGCACACAATATGGAACAGTCACTATGCCTACAGTTAACACCTTAACAACTGGACACTGTATGGACCACCCATACAAATGACATTCATTGCCTGCAACATATACCCACAGAGAGATCATAGGAAAAAATACCACACACAGGTTTGCATAAATGGAAAACCTTTATTTCTGTACTATTACAGTTCTATATGCCATGGCATATAGCTGTTCAGACAGTGACATCCATATAAACAGAGTAATGCACCTGTGAAACAGTTATACTAATACAGTAGTCTGGAAAGGTTCACAACTGTTGCTGTCCAGGCCAAGCACTTCAAATTGTACAATAGTAAAGACAGACTGGGCCACAGGATACGAAACAATCAACAGTATGTAATGCAGGTGTATAGTTCAGCAGCCTCTATCTACACTCTGTACAAAATCACTAGGTGGTAAAGACTCCAGTTGACCAGACGGGATGTAACTGTTACATAAATCATTACTGACACCATCACAAGCACACTGACAAACAGAATAGTCTGCATGGCAGGAGGCAGTAGGCCTGCATTAACCCAATTTATGTAAGTAATGTAAATATAGGTGAAGTGTATGGTACTGTACATCTAGAAACCTTAAGGCAGTTCACCCCTGATACCCCCACATTTTGTAACAGCCCAGGTCATTTATGATGCATCCCCTATACTTAATAATACAGGGCCATATACCACTATTACATACACCCGCCTCTGGAGTGCATTGGGCACACATATATTTTGTAGGTGATGCACATACATATATGGCCCCAGCCCCACCATATGTGTGGGGGATACAACAGCAATGGACTAATGGCAGCAATGGCAGTGTGATATACTCACAGCCCACTACAGAACAACCCCTGACAGCATGTTATATGTGCAAAGCTTGGTATGTAGGTGGAGGCCAGAGGCTGGAATACAGGCCCATATGTGGAAAACTGTTGCCATACACTAAGCAAGTCGCTGTTTTTGCAGGATAGTCTGCAACATACCCTTAGTCAGGGAATTACGGTTAGAAACATAAATGGATGTAGCCATGTACTGATAGCACTCAACACACACACTGCCAGTGAAATATCTGACACAGGACCTGTGTGGTGGACAGACAAAATATGATAGGCACACCTCTGGCCGCCAAGAGGATAGGCCCACAGTTGTGAGCTATGCAGACAGACTGCATTCCAAGGTAAACTAGTATGTACATGCACACCCTGTAACACCAGATATAGAGGACAGTCTACAGTGGTGGTATGTGAAACATGTGGTGGCTAAACACCGTGGATGGTGTGTGGGGTCTGTGATGTGGATGCCCCATGGTCCCCAATATGAGCACAATGGGAACAAGCCCCCCACCCACTGCTACTCACAACAGCAGTCCACGTCCCAAATGTGCGTGGTCTGGAGGCTGAGCAGGAGGAACATGTTGGCCCTGTGAATATGTACTGGGTGCCTCAGACTGATGTAGCACATCCCTAGTGTGTCTGCGGAGCCCAGTATGGTACAGATCCTAGACCTGAGTTCAGGGGACAGGAACATGTCTATGTGTGCCCTGGGGGAGGGGACATCCCCTGGGTGGTTCCACCTGATGGTATTGCTGTAACAGTACATGAGTAGGCCCAAGGTTGGGACACAAATGTGATGTAGCCTGGTATCATGGGCAGATGGGTGTGGAGAGGTGGATCTGTTGGATAATAAAATATATATATGTTATTGTGTCACTGTTATAGAACATTTGTTGGTAGTAATAGTCTACACAATCCAAGTACATGTCCAACAGCATGCATAGACATCCCCAATAACACAGACTGTCAGATGTACAGCAATCTCAGAGCAGCCATACCACTGGCATATATGTAACCATCGTGGCTCTGACAATGGCATGCAGGTGAATAAGTCTGTAACAGGCCAGCAATGATAGTGTCCACAAAGGGGGCATGGCTACAATCACATAGTAGAAGGTGTGATACAATACAATATCTGTCCAGATGGTAGTTAAGCTGTAGCCATACCTAATGAGTTGTGTGTACAGTCTGTTGAAACTGATATGGTGGGGGGAGGGTGACAGAGATGTGTATTGCGAACAGAGGTAACCTTGCCGTATTCGTTGCTGAGACCTGTTTCCATCTTTATGTCTTTCAGCCAAGATGGCATATGCACAGTTGCCCACCTATTCCAATGCTGAGAATGACATGTTGATAGCACACATGATCCATCACTATCCACTGCTGTTTAACAGACACGCACATGAGCAGCAGGAGTGGTCCACTCTGTGGAACGATCTAGTCCACAGGGTCATTGATGTCGGACTGCACAACAACAGTTATGAGCAGGTCCAGCATCATTGTGCTGACCTGGTTCGCAGTGCCCATCAGTGTGCTGCTGCAGTTCGTAGGGATCACCTCCCCACAGGGGGGGGGCCATGCCATCCACCCCCCGACATGTGTGGAGGAGCTCCTGGCCAGCCTCTTGGCACCTGCCCGTCTGGACCACCAACAACCACTGGACCCCTTCATAGAGGTGGGTGTCACCCACACACCATCCGAGGATCATGCTGTTAAGGACACAGTTCACATCAGTAGATCACTGTTGTGTAAACATCCGCATTAGTACAGGTAGATCATGCATATCTGACATGTCATAGATATAGTGTGTTGCTGCATTGCAGTGATAAACAGATGTCCAAATGTGGTAGTATCATGAGAATGTACCATTGATGTATGGTAGTACTGCACCCAGCCTGTAGCAGTGCCACAGGCGTGGCCACTGACATTGCATCTCTCACCCTCTTATGTAGGTCCTTCTGGGATAACAACAAGGCAGCAGCCTGTAGCTGGTGAGCATGTTTTATGTAGATGCTTCCCAACATACCAGGCATGAAATGGTGATGGTATATTCTATGCACACATCTAGCACACCTACCCTGAATGCATGCTGTACATGTGCATGTGTTGGTGCTGTGAAATGCAAGGTCTCACAGGGGTGACCATGATGGGGTATTGGAAGGGTATGTCAAACACCTGCATGATAACTAACATCCTGTCATTGCGGAATGTGTCCACAGGGAGTAACATACTGCTGGTAGACATGGCCTACAGTAGTGACATGTTCTGAACAACACCCATATACAGTGCATCACCAGTGTATATACCTGTAGGACAAGGGCAACTGCTGCAGAGATACACTATGGCATAAGACATTACAGTAGTCCACATTGTCAGCTGGGTCTTGGCTGCAACATGTGGTGTTCAGTGTATGGGAAACTGCAAAGTGACACACATGTAGGGCTTACTTGTCATGCATCTGAATGAAAGCTGAAGGAGGGGGGTTTCAGCATGACACACCAGTGCCCTGCAGCAGGGATCTTAAGGATGGTAGGAATGGCTCTATCCGCACATAGGTTGAGGACCTGTGTCAGCCGTAAACCTACCCACACAGCAATACTGATGGCAGAGTGTGTGTACACCATGGGATGTGCACATGAGTAGACCTTGCAATCATGCAGAATAGGGGGACATGTGTAGGGTAGACTGAACATACACTGGCAAATGCAGGTGGCCCACACTGGTATACCCCTGCCAGGAGCAGTGAATGCTGTAGTACACACAATATGAGGTGTGATAAACCATCATGATGAGGGTGTGCACACCTATGCCTACATGGTGTGTATGCATTGCGGTCAGCAGCCACACACCTAACACAATCTGTAGACACTGCATGTGAAAGTACAGGACATATGTCACATACCTTGCTCGTGCACTGCTAAGATATGCGGTGATGTGGTCCCATGATAGATCAAGGATGTGTGTTTAAAATCAATAAAGGTGTGTACACCCCTCATAGCCACGGTATGCTCTGATGGTTGTCAGTGTAAGAGTATTGCAGTTGTCATACATGGTCTGTTGATGTTGACAGCTGTAAATCAGGCATTCACCAATGACAACTGTCCACATATCATCCCAGGTATGTGTTGCTGAAAAACATGGGGGCTGTGAGAAGTAAAGCTGACATAACTGACACAGTACTACACATTCTGCAATGGGTTGTACACCTGTGAGTTGTGACACACAGTACATGGCAGGGTGCAGAACAGGTGCACAGCAATACTGTGTACATGGGTGCAGTGGTATTCAGATAAAGAGGCATCACCTTGTGACTCAGCACATGCATCACACACATGTATACTGTTGCTAGCATGGATTGACTATAGCTGAACTGCATGCTGTTCTGTACCATATGTTCTGCATGTTGGCAGATGGGTAATAGGAGGACTGTGTGTACCATCATTGTGCAACCTCACCTGTATGTGTGTGTGTGTGTGTGTGTGTGTGTGTGTGTGTGTGTGTGTGTGTGTGTGTGTGTGTGTGTGTGTGCATCCTGGTGGTTAGTTTGCCTGCAGGGTCACTCTGGTGAAGTGGAGGGAGGTAGATGCATGTAGGATGTGTGTGTGCATGTGTGTGTTTGTGTGTGTGGCCATGTATGCACGTGTGATTGTGGGGTACTCATACGGCCATACCTCCCTTTGGGACTGTGCAGTACATGGACAGGGACTGCTACATTACACACCAGGAATACCTGTCATATGTGTAATCACAGGACAGCAAATCATACAATATGGTCTGTAGCATGGAACAGGCATCCAGAGGGAAGGTAGACTCCAGGTGCACACTTAATATCGCAGTCAGCATAGAAGTCACCTACAACCTACGTATGCAGCAATAAAGATGCATTGGAGAAGTACTAGTCAACACCAGGGAGTGTTTCCAGATATTACAGTTGTCACACGATGGGCTGATGGAGCAGCATATCTGGCATGTACTGAGCATTACATATACATGACACACCACTGGGAGGTATTATAGATACAGCATAGTAGCCCACACATATAAGGGCCATGCACATAATTTCTGGGCATATAGAGGGTGCATACCGAATGACAGCAGTGAGGCCATGTAAATACACTACACACAGGTCAGGCAGGTAAAGTAGCAACAGGCCTTGTGTTGTGGCTGCTTGTGTGGGGATTTAGAGGACTGTGATGTTAATGAGTGGTATCAATGTGTGTATGTTAACAAGTGTGATGCAGGATGAGGTAACACATGGACATATACGTGGGACTGTCTGTAAAGCCATGGACAAGGAGGTATTACGGAGGTGTGTGTGTGTGTACTGTTAGGCAATACTGTACAGGTTTTAAAGTGCGTTTATTGTTTTCCCCCACAGGTGGCGAGGTGGGTCAGGGTCCCTCCTGCATTCAATCTGATGTAGGTCTCCATACAGACACCGATGATGATGATGATAATAATGTTGAGGCACAGGTGGGGTTGTCAGGGGCCGACACTGCTCCAACATTTGACAACCCCCCTTTTAGCCACCCCACCCCCACACAGTTCCAGTGCCCATATGCACCCCATCACCAGTGGCTATAGCAAAGGGACATCTGGCATTCACTGGCAGTGCACAGGAAAGTGTGGTAACCATACCTACTGTGTCTGGTCACAACAGGCATAGCCGGATTTCCGGCAGACCACCACATAGGCAGATGTCCCAGGGTGCTTGTGGTAGGGCCACTGGACATCATGCCCTGGCAGAGGTGACATAGCTGCTACTAGCAGAAGCATGTTTCAGGCTGTCATGGTGGCACAGGCTCGTATAGAACGTTACCACAGTCAGGGCCTGAGGCTGCAGTGGGCTGCTCTTGCATCTTCAAATGACAATGCCCGCGAATGGGCTGGTGCCATCTGTGGATTAACTGAGTTCATTTATAGACAGTCTGGTGAGATGATGGCCCTCATCAGCCATGGTCTGTCCATGCTTGAACGTGTGGTGGGAGTGCAGCGACTTCCGCATGGACGAATGCCAGCAATGCCAACAGCTGGTAATCAACGTGGACATGCCAGGACACAAAGGGGCTCCCATAGTGGCAGTAGCAGCCCCAGCAGTGCGGGGGTTGTGCTGTCCACACCACATCACAGCAGGCCACATGCATGTGGTCCTGGCCAGTCCTAGGAGGGATCTGGTACCAGCAAACAAATGTCATCAGCAGGTGAGAGTAGCACATTGAGACCTGTAACTTGGACATGCCTGCGGAACCCCTGGCAGGCACAGTTCATGTGTCCATGGTTGGAGGCAGTAAACTGCACAGCCTGTCAGGTATGGTCTGCAGCTGTCCATAAACATCTGTGTAGGGCAGCCACATGGCAGAACTGTGTGCATTCATACCCACACACTATGCAAACACACCTAGGGCAACCCCATATCTACACACACCACATCACCTCAGCCAGCTCCCCAGAGTACACCCCTCACCCACAGACATGGAGTCAAATGTATGGCCCACCCTCAGCCTCTGGCAAACCAACACCACACCCTGTGCCTATGATGATACCTGTGCCCCATCCCTGTCATCCATACCATCGATGCAAGGACAGGCTGATATGGTCCTGATGCACATGGTGACTGTACAACAGTGTACCACCAGTATTGCAGTGTAACATGCTGTAGGCAGAAGAGTGTGAGGCATATTTGGCAGGTTAGTGTAGCCATCCAGCAATGATGCATTATAGCTGTTAATAACACTGGTTGATTGCAGTCCCTATAATGTTATCCATATGTGTTGTAGGTGTACCTCTGTCAGCAGGAGGATGGTCTGTAGTCATATTACACAACGGGGTATGTTACTGTGCTGACACCATGGCTGTGACATATCTGGGGTGCAGTTGAACATATTTCACAGGTTACTAGACCAGTTATTGCTTGTGCCACATGGACAGGTGGCCCACTGAGGCGTGTATACCCTGCTACCTGATGTACACCCATCCACATACATCACACTGTTACTTGCCAACACTGGGACTAGACCTCTACCTAGCTATGTCGTGATACTGATGTGTGTGGCTTACATTGCACACACCACACAGCATTTAGGGTGAGGTGTGTCCCAGGTTACATGGTACATGCAGAACATCCCCCAATATGTACAGTATGCTAATGGGGGATGTAATGGGTGTATGTGGACGGTACATAGTGTGACATACCATCATATACACATTTACAGACACATAACAGCCAGACACACATCTGAGATACCAGGGACTATCGCTGATAACTAACTTGACCATGTCTCCAATGTGTTACAGGTTGGCTGCACACATCATATGCATAGCTGGCTTGGATTGTGGTAACAGTTACCTATATGATTGATGGTGACAGTGGTAACCATAATGTGGTACATGGGACATATACCTAGTGTACCTTGGTGTAATAACAGTGTACACAGCATCCACACCCCTCAGTGGATATTGTACTCCCGGAAACTCATAATGACATTCTGCCATACCCATCATTACACATTGGCCATGTCTGTGATACAACCCATAGTATACTCCAACATTGGTACTGCAGAGATATGCATCTCACGCACATGCCACAAGCATAGTAGGGCATCAATCAAGCATAGGTTGCCTGTACATATCCCAGCTGGATACCTGCCATCTGCACATCTGTACAGGGACTGACAGTCATCAGCTTGGCAGGTAGCTATCCAGTAGCATGAGTGCATTGACAGACCATTAAGGGGTATATACTGTGACACAGCTCATACACCAAGAATACAATAGAGAGGCCTTGGTGTCCAGCCATGCTCACATGTGTGCCTGTTGTGAGTACTACATTAAGCACTCTGCTCTTGCCTGGGTTAGCACTGTCAGCAGTAGTACTGCCATGATACACTACATGCCAGTGTGACAGCACATACCCTGGGCTACTACACCTGTATGTAACACATTCACATGGATAACAGTGCTGTACAGGCATCATATATGTCTGTGTCCCACTCATGACACTCACACCCCTTGCTACTGTAATGACAGCACATAGGTGCATGTATTTACATGGCATTACATACAGTTATTACAGGTTATCAGACTGGGTTGTGTATCCTGGTTACCAGGGCTAAGTTACGCTTAGCAAGTATCAACATTGCTGCAATATAACAGCTAAGCTGATTTGCGCACTGGTAAGCGCTACCTACACTGTGTAAGTGCTTGTATGTTTACCCATAGCTTAGCACCGCTTAGCTTCGAGCAAACCTGTGCAAACATGCTTAAAGCTGCTCAAAACTGCCTTAACCACTCTGTATCAGATAGCCCTTTTCCTGCCCAGCAACAAAATGAACAGCCCTTGCACCCAGGACCCTTTACACCAAAGTCACAACACTTAACCAGTACGCCATGACCACTGTGAAAACTGCTGTTGTTTTAACAATATAGCTGTCAATACACATATTGAGTAGTATTAAACATTTGCGTAGTCCTTGTTATTAATATGACTGTTGCGTCACATATGTTGTTTTATCATAATGTACACATAGTAGATACATACAGTGAGATACATGTGGGAGGGTATACACAGCTGTGATGTTTACTAATGACAGGAATATGGCTGTATACATATCATAGGTCTATATATATCTACATGTACATACACATGTATACTCATACATATGTCTGTATACACATCTGTATAACGCTACATATATATGGCCATGTGTACATATCTTTGTATGTATATATATATATATATATATATATATATATATATATATATACACGCATATGTGTATATAGAGGTATATGTATATATATATATATATATATATATATATATATATATATATATATAATGTGATGATCAATTTCAACAATTGGCTTAAGTATTGGTTTCATTCAAAGGGGATCCAATGCCTGTCAGCCTGGGATGACATGCTTGACAAGCCACGATGCTTTGCTAGGGACGGCTTGCACCTGTCACTCCTGGGCTTTTGGATATTGGCAAAGGCTCTTGCTACCCCCATGGTGCCTTTTTTAGGCAAGGCTCAAAAGACAAACTCACCTACATAGGTATCACAAGGGATAAGAAACTAAGAGTAATACTACTCAACGCCAGAAGTCTAAACCTCAAGATGCACGCACTCGAAACTCTCCTTAGCATGGAGAACATCGATATCTGTGCAGTAACAGAAACCTGGTTCAAGGCTCGCAAGAGCACCCCAGCACTACCAGGTTATACCTCATACCATGCTTTTCGGCCCCAAAACTTGGACCGAACCACAAAGGGAGGGGGAGTATCAATATTCATCAAAGATATCCACACTTCCAGGTTGGTGGCACAGCACGAAGCATCAGAGACTATCCATGTGCAACTAACAGTGGGTAAAACTACCTTCCAGTTTATAGCCTGCTACAGACCACCCTCCCAAACCCAGGAACCCCACTCGGCCTTCCTGAGAACACTGGAAAATATGAAGGTCTCTCCAAACACCATTATATTGGGCGACTTCAACTATCCAAACATAGACTGGGAGCATTACTCTAGCTCCAACACCCTAGCCCAAAGGTTCCTAGAATTTATAAACTCAAATGCTATGGAACAACTTGTTACTGGACCTATTCATCACCAACATGTGGACTCTATGCTCCAGACCAGAAGTGTATCCCTCACTGGTAAGATCAGACCATAAACTAATCTCACTGGATATTCACATCCCGACTCCACCCCCTGCCCTGAAAACCACCGTGAGAAACTTCTCTAAAGCAAATTTCACACTCCTCAAAACTGAGGTGGAATTCTTCAAAGCCCCTGGGCCTGTGGAAAATACGGCCCATACCGCAGAATCCTTTATAAACACATTCTATGAACACCTTCAGGAATGCATGGATCATGCAATCCCAAATAAAACCAAGACCCAATCCTCCAAAGTCAGACGTCCTGTCTGGTGGACCCCAGCCAAACAAACTAAACAAACTATACAATAGAAGGAGGAAGCTACTACATGATAGAGCAAAATCCCAAAAAAGGAAGGCATCTCTGATCAGTATTAGCAAAAAACTACGGGCACTCATAAAATCGTCTAAGGCCAGCTTCGAGAGAAAAATTGCACAGGACACTAAGGATAATCACAAGGCTTTCTTTAGTTATGTTAGGAACCTGGGTGGGAATTCCCAGATATGCTCAGAATTAGTCCAAAATGACAAAAAATACACTGAACCGACAGGCATTTCCAACATCCTAGCTGACAGGTTCAGTGCAAACTCCCCCCCCCCACCAAAAGGACAAATATCTATCCCAGCAGAGTGCAGCCCCCCTGACATCTCAGATGCTCAGGTAAGAGCTGCCCTCTCCAAAGCAAAAAATACAGCATCAATGGGACCAGACGGTGTCCCGGACTGTGTCCTACATGAACTCCAAGAAGAGCTAAACCCAAACATAAAACTACTGTTCAGTCTCAGCCTTACTACAGGATATGTACCCAAAGAGTGGCGTACAGCAACAGTAGTCCCTCTCCACAAAGGTAGTGCCTCAATGGATCCTGGAAACTATCTCCCCATAAGCCTGACTAGCTTGGTCTGCAAAGCTATGGAAAGGATCATCATGGACCTCATAAATAAAGATATTGGGGACCTACAGACACTGGATCCTACCCAGTTCGGCTTTGTTAAGGGCAGATCCTGCCTCTTAAACCTGGTTGATTTCTTTGAAACAGTCACCAAGGCCATTGACGAGGGGATGGTGGTCCACACAGCCTACCTGGACCTCGCAAAAGCCTTCGATACAATACCCCACTCGGGCATTATAGATAAGCTCACCAGCTTAAATATAAACCCCTATGTCACTGGATGGGTTGCAAACTGGCTCAAGGACAGAACCCACATGGTTAGAATTGCTGGAGCCATGTCAGGCTCCAAACCAGTTACAAGTAGCGTCCCACAAGGCTCAGTCCTGGGACCTCTCTTGTTCAGTATATATTTCTCGGAGGTACAGGCCAACACGGAAGGACTGTGGCTGACCAGGTTCGCAGATGACTGCAAACTGGGCACCATAATCGACTCTCCAGCTGACATAAGCATCCTCCAAAAGGGCCTCATAGAAACAGACAACTGGTGCCAGAGCCATGACCTCAAGCTAAATGCCAAAAAGTGTATAGTCATCCCCTTTGGCAAAAACAAAGTGCCCACAAATTACCACATAGGCGGTAATCCATTAAGTATGGAAGAAGTAATTAGGGACCTGGGGACCCAAGTTGATAGCAATCTGTCATTTGACAACCACGTGGCCAAAGTGGTTAGAAAAACATTTTATATAGCCCACCTAATCATGAAGGGATTCACATCTAGATCAGGGGAGGTCATCGTGCCTCTTTACTCATCCCTCATCAGGCCCATAATTGAGTACAATGCCCCTTTTGGTATGTACCTTATCAGACACCTGCAGCAACTGGAAAGTCCCCAAAAGTACCTCACCAAGAGGATCAAAGGGCTCAAACAGATGCCATATGCTGCCCAGTTAAAGAATCTCCAGCTCTACTCAGTGGCATACCGCCTGCTCAGAGGCGATCTGTGCCTGACGTATAAAGACATGTCCAACACGGAATTAATGGACATGCTGCACCTCAGAAAATCCAAATCCCATCGAGCTACGCGCTCGAGAGACTTGAACCTCAGCACTGAAATAAATAGGACATGCTGGAGGGACAGATTCATAACCCAGAGGCTCCCTTCACTCTGGAATAAAATCCAAGTCCAGGTTAGGCAGAGTCCCTCATTGACTCTCTTCAAGAGGAATCTTGATGAGTGGATGGGAGATTGTAGGTTTACCCCGGGTATCACTTCTGTGTCACTGTTAGACAGAGGCACAGTATACTAACCTCGAAAAAGGGCATAGCAAAATTAATTTAAAATGGGTGGCGAAAGCCAAACACACTCTGGCTAGGCTTATAAATGCCCTAGGGCAGATAGCCTAGTATGAACCTATGAACCTATATGTGTATATAGCTATATATGTATGCACATTCTATGTGTACAGATATGCCTAGTTATGTTGGTATATATTTAGATATCTGTAACTATATGTGCATACATATCTATTCTGATATACCTACTACTGTCAATATATCTGTAGATATCCATACGTATATGTGCATATGTATCACTATCTGTATATGCACATATCTATGTACATATACATACCCATCTATATATGCTAATATGTATATGTGTAATTATATATATATATATATATATATATATATATATATATATATATATATATATATATATATATATATATATATATATATATATATATATATATATATATATATATATATATGGATAATTATATGTACACATATTTTCACCATATGTCCTGACCATGGAGTGTAGCCCTGCCTCAGTCCCTATAGTCCCAACTCCGTAGTGCAAGGGGATGCCAGGTATGTATAGCAAGTATATTAGTAGACTATTGCTACTGTAATAGGCATTGTCTTCACAGACATTGTGTGTGTGGCAGGTCACATCTGCTTTTCACATGTGCATCATTGGCTAGTGACAGACATCCTAAGGACATCATAGTATAGTACCACTGCTAGCACGTAATGCCCCCTGTGGACTGCAGCAGAGATATAGGCCAATATATATGGACATTCTGACACACTCTGTACAGTCCAGAGGTATGCACAGAACCCCTTAGTAGAAAACATGTGAACTAAGCCTGACAATATGGATGTTAACAGCCATGTAGATGGGTAGAACACATAATGACTGGTATACATTTTCTCCCATAGGTTATGCATCCACACATCCATCTGTCCTGACACATAATAACCACTGGTACAGGAGTGGCATGGCCACATACTACCCACTGGATATTGGCATACATCTGTACAGCATCCCACTGCTCAGTCTGACATACATGACTGTTAAGGGAGGCCTGGCAGCAGTACATCTGGCAAGTATCTGGGCATGACATCTCACTGGGTAAGTACACTAAGCTGCTAGGCATGTAACAATGCACTGTGCAGGCTACAGGCAGACTGGCTCAACACTGGCCTACATCTCCTATGGGGAAATGCACATGTACCTGCATATATAGCAGGCTCTACAGCAATGTCACAGCACAGGGTAAGATACACCTGTGTGAAAGTGCATAACCACAACCAATGTGAACACAGCCACAGCCACACATGGTAAGCTAGCATAATATTATAGTATATGGACTATCTGTTAAACATGATCCTCATATGTGCCACTCACAGACTAACCCTACATATACTGGGCCACTACACAGTGTGGTCTGATGCATGGCATGGGACATGTGTGTGTGTATGGCCCTACAAACATGTAAGCCAATACGGTAACATACAGTGGTGCAGCATGTAACATCAAATAGGACGGGACCTAGAACAATGACATCTACCACAGTCTGTACACAGGCAAAAGTACATATTAACAATACACACATTGTCGACATTCACCATAAGTACACAGACCTCAGTACTGTACAACAACCACAGAATGTCCAGGTTATGTCATTAAATATAACCTCTACTGTACATAACATGTGTAGCAGTCTGATAACTCACTGGCTTGTTATCAGATATGATGACACTAATTATGGTGTACAGCACATATGCAACTCTTAATGCATGACATATGTACAATGGTTGACAGAGTTGTGGCTGGAAGTACATACACAGGGCCAATATTGACATGTTGGTGTGATAACCTCATATATTTACTGTTGTAACAGAGTTTGTTGCAACATATGTCCTATGAGGGATTTGAAGTCAGTAACTGTCAAGGCTTTCACCATCTACAGACTGCAATCCTCACACTACCCTCTGCAGTTCACAGATAGATGCTATGTGGGTAGCACATGAAACCAACGGCACCACACTATGCCCAGTCTGCAGATGACCCTACAGATGGGGATTCCTCATAAACATATAACTGACATGGCAGGTATTAAACCATGTAAGACAGCCATATCCACACAAACACTGTTAAACCAACATTACTCCAAATGCAGTATAGCAGCACTTACAGTCTTTCGTCAGGTCAGGCACATCCCCCTCCTGTGTTTTGCCCTATTTCCATGGTGTATCTTGTTAGAGGTAAAGCCCCAATCCATCTGAGATGCTGTTTGCCAAATATCAGATCTAGTTCCTGCTCACAGTGAATGAAAAGGCCCAACACCAACATGATGTTCCTAGATATTGGAGTGTGTTTCCATGCAGTTGGCTATGGGAATGTTACCACAGCTGTTCCACATGCAATCAGCTAGGGGAGGGCTGCAATTCATGCAGAGGCCATTAGCTGATCATGAGCATCACTTAAAATACACATGCTGCTGCCTAAGCAAAGCAGGTGTAGGTGTCCACATCCACCAGAAAGGGAGTGAGAGACAGAGGCAAAGACAAGCCAGGGAGGGGTGGGAGAGTAAAACTTATGCATGTTTGTGTCACACACCTCCTAGCACAGGGTATCAAACCCCTGCTGACTATGTAGTGCTATCACATTTCTATGCAGTTATTGGATGCTCCACATAGGTTACATGTTGTGGAGCCCTCAGAACGTATATGTGATGGTGAGTGACATCTAAAACAGGGATATGGTAGCTTTATGGTTTGTGTAGTACATGTGCCTGTCCGCATGAACAGGTGCCAGCGTCAACACAGCCACATTCTCACAGGGATGCACACACATTGACACACTTGGC
Source organism: Protopterus annectens (assembly GCF_019279795.1). Taxonomy (NCBI): domain Eukaryota; kingdom Metazoa; phylum Chordata; order Ceratodontiformes; family Protopteridae; genus Protopterus; species Protopterus annectens. The sequence goes on from NC_056727.1 coordinate 763,752,457, forward strand.
AGGGCCAGGAAAAGAACCCATCATTAGTGAGATTGCCACAACACATTACTGTACAGGTATCACATGCACCACAGGGGTCATACGGAGGCTATATGGGAAAAGGGTATGGGGAGGTGTCTGACATCATACAGCATGCTTCAGTATGCCACTGGGGGTTGCAGTGAGTGTGAATGTGAACATACGCATCATACAACACACACACACACACACACACACACACACACACACACACACACACACACACACACACACACACACACAGGGTGCCAGTACTGACATACATGGGTGCATTGATTCATGGGTGTGTAGTGGTCAACTGTGATAGATGGCTATACAAGGCTAGGTGATGGGTACACCTTGGCATCAGGCCACATGACAATGATCTGCATTGTGGCTCAGGGGTGTAGATTCTGGATTTGTCCATGCAGGTGGGTATTGTATTCACCATCCAGTCACCTGGGTGTCTATTGTGTGTGGGCAATGCTGTGCATTGCTTGCCATGTATGTGTTCCTTAGTCCATGAGATGGACAGTGTCTGTGATGTGCACACTTTCCACATGCATGTACAGTGACATGTGGAACTGTACCTGGGGTGTCTGGCCCTTGTTGTGTATACAGATTATCATAAGATATGGCAGTCCTGGCCTCATGTGGTGGGAACTTGTAATAGACAGCAGGGTTACCCTGCACCTACAATGATAGCATGCTAACGGCATTCCCTGGTGTCAGTGGCATCTGTCCATACAGGGCATGTTTTCAGGCATGGCATGTCATTTTTGGGACACATTTGATGGCACCACAGGTGTTGCAGGTGTCCAGTGGGGAACATGGGGAAGGTGCACTGTCTGCATGTATGTGCCTATTGGACAGATGGACTGGGTCCCATGCCCTCTGTAGGCCACTGCAATCACTCCATAGTTACAATCAGTGAGCAATATGCAGTGTACTACCAACATAGCGGCTGTTGCCTAGGCAAGTGTTTGTGCGTGTGTATGAGGCATGAGTTGAGAGTGGTCTCTGGCTAATACTAGGGTTGCTAACTATGTTTACCTGGCCTTGATGTCACATGTATGGGTATGGATCTGCACCTCAGCCTTTCAGCTATTTCAAATCTGTTATCCCTGTACAGTGGACACTGTGATATATACTAGGGCCACCATATAAGAAATTTGCAAAACCCACTCCACATTGGGCCCAGTTGTTACACACTCACAACCACCTCCACACAGGATACGACTTACAAACACTGACACACACACACACACACACACACACACACACACACACACACACACACACACACACACACACACACACACACACACACACACATCATGTCTGGGATAAGAACTCCTATCTAACTATTTTATTACACTACAGTAGTACGCAGTTATAGTACGTGCCACAGAGATTACTGGAGTATTCTTTCTCCAAAGCTGTATTTCACATTGGATGACATCAGCAGGATTGCCAAAGTAGGGCATTCAAATTTTAGTGAGTGTGGCTAGGCTAAAATGCACTGCTCCCTACACAGACATTGACACACACACAAAACATCCACAACCGACATGTGTGGGTATAAAACCCTCAACAGAGATCTATACCACACTACAGCATGAAGCTGTTATAGGATGCACCACAGGGATTACTGGAGAATTCCTCCCCAAAGGTGTATTTCACAGTGAATGACATCAGGAGGATTGCCAAAGTAGGGCATTTGAAATATACTGAGTGCGACTAGCCAAAAATGCATTGCTCCCTACGCAGACATTGAAACACACACATAACATCCAGAACTGTCATGGGTGGGAATATAACCCTACCAGAGTTCTATATCACACTACAGCAGTACACAGCTATGGCACACACTACTGAGATTACTGGACTACATTCTTCCCAGAGGTGTATTTCTAGGTGGATGACATGAGCAGCCTTACCAAAGTATAGCATTCAAATTGTATGTAGTGTGACTACCAGAAAAAGCATTGCTCTCTACACAGATAGAGTCACACACACACACACACACACACACACACACACACACACACACACACACACACACACACACACACACACACACACACACACACAAACACAGACACTCTTGCTATGTGTGGGATTAGAACTCCTACCCAACAAATTTATCATACTACAGCAGTACACAGTTATAGGACACGCTACAGAGATTACTGGGCTTTTGCCTTCCCAGAGGTGTATTTCTAGGTGGATGACCTCAGCAGCTTTGCCAAAGTAGAGCATACAAATTGTATGGAGTGTGACTACCTTAAAAAGCATTGCTCTCTACACAAACAGAGTTAGACAGACACACACTTGGCACATATAGGATTAGAACTCCTACCTAACTAATGTATCACACTACAGAAGTATGCAGTTATGGTATGTGCTACAGAGATAACTGGGCTATGAACTTCCCAGAGGTGTATTTCTAGGTGGATGACATTAGCAGCCTTGCCAAAGTAGAGCATACAAATTTTATGGAGTGTGACTACCCTAAAAAGCAATGCTGTCTACACAGAATCAGACAGACACACACACACAGTTGCCAAAGCTGGGATTAGAACTCCTACCTAACTATTTTATTTACACTACAGCAGTACGCAGTTATGGCACACACTACAGAGATTACTGGGATAAAACCTTCCCAGATATGTATTTCTAGGTGGATGACATCAGCAGCCTTACAAAAGTAGAGCATTTCAATTGTAGGGATTGTGACTATGTTAAAAAGCATTGCTCTCTACACAGACAGAGACTCACACAAGCACACACACACACGCACACACACACACACACACACACACACACACACACGCAGTTATCATGTCTGGGATTTGAACTCCTACCTAACTAGTTTATCACACTACAGCAGTACGCAGTTATGGGAAGTGCCACAGAGATTACTGGGCGACAGCTTTCCCAAAGGTGTATTTCACAGTGGATGACCTCAGCAGGCTTGTCATAGTAGGGCTATGGAGAGGGCAGTCTGTGTGCATGGGCCATAACCCATTCATCTAGAGGTTGACACGCCACATGCGGGCACACACAGGGTCATATTTCACAGGTACATATATACAGCTGCTAGATGACTACTTCCTTGTACAGCCATGTTGCACAGCTAGCATATGCACCACATAGTCTGTAATGCTGACAAATACTGGTGGCTAGTATCTGCAGTGAGTGACATCTGAACATCATGTGGTTGGGGCCCTTTGGCTGTGTGCTGGTTGTGACAGGCCTGGATGGCTCCTTGTCACAGTCACCCTCTTCCACAGATCTATGTACGTCTACCTTTGGCTTATTATAGTGTGTTGTCCTTACATATATGTCTGTATTCCTATCCACTGTGTGTGCAAGGCATGAGTGGTGCATACTGATGAGTGTCTGCACTAACAACTGCGACTGCCTGATATGTCTGGTCCACTGGTGTTTGCAGACATGGCCTTCATGTGTTTAAGTGTGTGAACATGCCCACTATGCCCATCTGTATTTAATGTGTGAATCGAGTCCAGGTAGTTTGTACTGCAGTGCTGTCCTTTGTGTTGTACACCGACAGGTAGCACGCTGTTTCTGCAGGGTATCTATTGAGCATTTGGCATTGACTGTTGCTACATTTCTGCATAGCATGGGGGGTTCACCTGACTGTTACTACACTTCTACGTAGGATGGGGGGGGCACACCTGACTATTTCTACATTGCTACACAGGATTGGGTGGGGCACACCTGACTTATTACATCACTACATAGGATGGGGGGCACCCTATCTATTTCTACAGTTTTACACATGATTGGGGGTCACACCTGACTGTTATTACATCACTACGTAGGAGGGGGGCACACCTGTCTATTTCTACATTTCTACACAGGATTGGGGGGAACACCTGACTGTTATTACAGTACTACATAGGATGGGGGGCACACCTGTCTATTTCTACATTTCTACACAGGATTGGGGAGGCACACATGACTGTTATTACATTTCTATGTAGGGTGGGGGGGCACACCTATCTATTTCTAAATTTCTACACAGGATTGGGGGGCACACCTGACTGTTATCACATTACTATGTAGGATGGCAGGCACACCTGTCTAGTTCTACATTTCTACACAGGATTGGGGGGGGCACACCTGACTGTTATTACATTACTACGTAGGATGGGGGGGCACACCTGTCTATTTCTGCATTTCTACACAGGATTGGGGGGGCACACCTGTCTGTTATTACATTACTGCATATGATGGGGGGGCACACCTGTCTATTTCTACATTTCTACACAGGATTGGGGGCACACCTGACTGTTATTACAGTACTATGTAGGATGGGAGAGCACACCTATCTATTTCTGCATTTCTACACAGGACTGGGGGGGCCACACCTGACTGTTATTACATTACTACATAGGATGGGGGGAACACCTGACTGTTATTACAGTACTACGTAGGAAGGGGGGCACACCCCTCATTGATCAGACCATAAACAAATCTCACTGGACATCCATATTCCATCTCCACCCCTAGCCAAGGAAACCACAGTGAAGAACTTCTCAAAAGCAAACTTCACACTTCTCAAAACTGAAGTGGAATCCTTCAAATCCCCCGGGCCAGTGGAAAATATGGCCCAAAATGCAGAATCCTTTACAAAAGCGTTCTATGGACACCTACAGGAATGCACGGAGCATGCTATCCCAAATAAAACCAAGACTCACTCCTCCAAAGGCAGGAGACCTGTCTGGTGGACCCCGGCCATAAATAAGCTATACAACAGAAGGAGAAAGCTACTACATGACAGAGCAAAATTCCAAAAAGGGAAGGCATCACTGATCAGTACTAGCAAGAAACTACGATCCCTCATAAAATCATCTAAGGCCAGCTTCGAAAGAAAAATTGCACAAGACACTAAAGATAATCACAAGGCCTTCTTTAGTTATGTCAGAAACTTGGGAGGCAACTCCCAGATATGCTCTGAGTTAGTGCAAAATGACAAAAAAATACACTGAACCCATAGACATTGTCAACATCCTGGCAGAAAGGTTCAGTGAAAACTTCTCTCCCACTTCCCCGCCAAAAGAGCAAATGTCTATCCCAACAGAGTGTAGCCTTCCTGAGATCACAGATGCACAGGTGAGAGCTGCCTTCTCCAAAGCAAAAAAACATAGCATCAATGGGACCAGACGGTGTCTCGGGCTGCGTCTTACACGAGCTCCAAGAAGAACTAAACCCTCATATAAAGTCACTGTTCAGTCTCAGCCTTACTACAGGATATGTACCCAAGGAATGGTGTACAGCAACAGTGGTCCCACTCCACAAAGGTGGTGCCACAACAGACCCCGGAAACTATCAACCTATAAGCCTGACTAGCCTGGTCTGCAAAGCTATGGAGCGTATCATCATGGAAATCATAAACAAAGACATTGGGAACCTCCAGACACTGGATCCTACCCAATTCAGCTTTGTTAAGGGCAGATCTTGCCTCTTGAACCTGGTCGACTTCTTTGAAACAGTTACCAAAAGGCATAGATGAAGGGAAGGTAGTCCACACAGCCTACCTGGACCTCGCAAAAGCCTTCGACACAATACTCCACTCGGTCATCATAAATAAGCTCACCAGCTTAAATATCAACCCCTATGTCACAAGATGGGTTGCAAACTGGCTCAGGGATAGAACCCACATGGTCAGAATAGCAGGTGCCATGTCAAACTCTAAACCAGTTAGAAGTGGTGTCCCACAAGGCTCAGTCCTGGGACCTCTCTTGTTCGGTATATATTTCTCCAAGGTACAGGCTAACATGGGTGGACTATGGCTGACCAAGTTCGCAGATGACTGCAAACTGGGTGCTGTAATTGACTCTCTGGCTGACACAAGCATCCTCCAAAAGGGTCTCACAGAGATGGATAACTGGTGCCAGAGCCATGGCCTAAAGCTAAATGCCAAAAAGTGCATAGTCATCCCCTTTGGGAAAAACAAAGTGCCCACAAATTACCACATAGGTGGTAATCCATTAAGTATGGAAGATGTAATTAGGGACTTGGGGACCCAAGTAGATAGCAATCTCTCCTTTGACAATCACATTGCCAAACTGGTTAGAAAGACCTTCTATATAGCCCACCTTGTCATGAAAGGGTTCACATCTAGATCAAGAGCGGTCATTGTGCCCCTCTACTCATCACTTATCAGGCCCATAATTGAGTACAATGCCCTGTTTGGGATGTACCTTACCTGACACATTCAGCAACTGGAAAGATCCCAAAAGTATCTCACTAAGAGGATCAAGGGGCTCAAACAGATGCCCTACACAGTTCGGCTAAAGAAACTCCAACTCTACTCAGTTGCGTACCGCCTACTCAGGGGCGATCTGTGTCTGACGTATAAAGCCATGTCCAACCCGGAATTAATGGACATGCTTCACCTCAGGAAATCCAAATCCCTTAGAGCTACACGCTCCAGGGACTTGAACCTCAGCACAGAAATAAATAGGACATGCTGGAGGGACAGATGCATATCCCAGAGGCTCCTCTCACTCTGGAACAAAATCCCAATCCATGTTAGGCAGAGCCCCTCACTGACCCTCTTCAAGAGAAATCTTGATGAGTGGATGGGAGATCGTAAGTTTACCCCTGGGATCTCTTCTGTGTCCCTGCTTGACAGAGGTACAGTAAACTAACTTTAAAAGGGCTACCTTCTGTGACCTACTATGCAGAGGCACAGTCAACTAATCTAAAAGGGTGGTGAAAGCCAAACACACTCTGGCTAGGCTTATAAATGCCCTAGGGCAGATAGCCTAGTATCAGCTTATGAACCTATCAACCTATGAACCTATGTGTTATGCATTGTCTCTTTGCAGCAGCCTCAGCATACTGGGCATGCCTCCATCTGCCTACTGGGGCAGGCTCAGATTATTCCTCCTCTGAGTCACTCTGTGCCTGTGCAGGACTTGGCATTGGTGGGGGGTTGTGTGGCCCTGTCCCATGCTGTTCCTGCTGCAGCTGTTTCTGTAGGATCATATTGTGTGGCATGGCACATACCATAACAATTTGGGTACATGCAGCTGGTGAATACTGCAAGGCTCCACTGGATGTGTCCAGACACCGGAACCATGACCTGAGCATCCCAAACTCATGCTCTATTATAAGTCTGGCCTGTGCGTGTGCCTCATTATGGTGTTCTTGTTCAGGTGTGTGTGCATTTCTGATGGGTGTCATCAGCCATGGCTCCAGTGTGTAACCAGCATCCCCCACTAGGTGACCATAGGGGATGTCCCCATTGGCAAATCTCTGGTACAGCTGCGTCAGATGCCATATGTGGGAATTGTAATAGCTTCCAGGGCAGCCAGCACACACATTCATTATAATGCCCTGGGCATCACAGATTACCTGGCAGTTGATGGAGGGGATGCCCCTGCAGTTGATGTAGGCCCTACCCTGATCAGCGGGTGGTGCTTTGATGCATATGTGCATGCATTCTATAGCACCCACTACCTCAGGGTATTCTGTTATTTAGTGGAAGAGACACAAATTGCTGGCCAACACCTCACGGGTGTTGAGGAAATATATGTACCCACCAGCATGTGCTGACATGGCATCCAGGAACTGGTGGAATACTCTGGAGGCTGATGCCTGTGAGATCCCCATGATATCCCCAGCTGAGCTTTGGGAGGTACCTGTGGCTAGTATTCTAGGCCTACACATACCTTGGTATCCACTGGGATGGGTTCCCCTTGGTCAGTTTGGTGTGTCAGGTGTGGCCGGCACAGCTCAACAATTTGCTGTAGGAGGTCTCTGTCCACCCTATAGCGCTCCACTATCTCCACCTTATGTAGCCCCTGGTAGGTTACCCTGGGTCTGTACACTCTTCTCTGTCTCCTTACTGTGGGTTGATTGGCAGCATTCACATCCTCACCACCCTCATCCTCTTGCACATGTTGTTCTATGTTGCCTGCTGCAGCCCCTCTCATTTTGTAGGTTTGTTTGTTAAAATTTCCCTGCTTGTTTACAGCGATGGTGTATAGTGTGGGAAAAAGCAGAGGAAGGTGTTTGCATAGGTTATAGTAGTGTTCTCGGCTGGGCTGGTCTGCTGCCTGTATAATTGGCTGATTCTGATACATTTCACCTGCCAGCTATTCTAGTTCTCCTAGATTACCTTCCTACTGCTGTTTTCCCTTCCCATTGCCTTCCTGCTTAAGCCTGGGGGTGCTCCTCGCAAACAGAGTGCTCAAATGTGCACAGTGCTGCTATTTCCTGGTTTAACTTTCTTTTTCTTCCTTTAAAACCTGGTGCACACCGCGCACACCCACTTAGGCAATGTAAAGAGTGCTAGGCAGATTGAGACACACCCTCTTGCTTAGCTGTGCTACGCTAGGAGCAAACCCAAGCCACAGGGCTCCAATCCACTTACAGTATACCTGACACCCCCCACATGGTACACCACAACAAAACCTTGCACACAGGGCTGGTGCAACGGCCAAAAGAAACTTCAATAGTATCCAAAAAACAATAGCCAGCACCATAGAACACACTTTAATTATTTTTTAACAGCGAAAAGTGTGAATACAAAATCATACTGGTTTCGGCATATAGCCTTCTTCAGTCACAATATGCCGAAACCGGTATGATTTTTGCATTCACACTTTTCGCTGTTAAAAAATAATTAAAGTGTGTTCTATGGTGCTGGCTATTGTTTTTTTGGATACCCCCCATATGGTGTCACCTAACTCATAGGCTTGCACTAAGCTATTCCTACTCTTACACTGTTGGGACCTGACTCACATGCTGGGGAAAACTGGGATTCACTATCCTTCCCCTCATTTGCATAGGATTGCCTGCTAATGCATAGCTACATGTCTCACACTGAGCCTCCCCCCTTAGCAACCACTACTCACTGGCTAAGTTGTCTTCTGCCTGCCATTGACTTGCATGGCAGAATACTGATTTTAGTTAGAATGCTTAATTTAGGTTTATTTTGTTATTTTCCCCTCGATCCCGTTTGCTCGCCGCTGTCCTACACTTAAACAGATGAGATCGGCTAAAAAAAAAATAAAAGTTGATTTTTGTATTTTTTTCACTGTTTGTATTGCCAATGGCCTTATACTTGGCCATTGGCATGCTTACTACATGATATGCAGCCTTTATTTGGAGCTGTCACAGTTCCATTTTGGAATTTGCAGAAATGTACTCGGTTACTAACCGAGTACATTTCTGCAGATTGCACTAGTCCTGCACAGCCGGGTGCAAGATCCCTGGATTGCGAAATCACCTCGTTCGCATAAATTTCTCCTGCAAATGGGGTGATTTGCATACAGGGGCTTAGTCCGTGCAGGATTAGTGCAGGAGCACTCGTGCACACCCCTGTAGGCTGTTCCTGGATCACATGGCAGACATATTGCCTGTTAGAGCTCCTACACTGATCTTGCATGCTGTGCAAGGTATAGAGAATCCAGGGGTAAGACTAGTCATAATAAATCAGAACATAATCAAAATGGTTCTGCTTTTTCTGCCTGTTTTTCATTTATTTATCTTTTTTTTTTTTTTTTTTACATAGGTAAGTCTAACTTTGTACACTGTACCATTGTGCAATACCATTGGAAACCCCTGAGCAAAGGTCCCACACAAACCTAAAACGATACCTATAATATGACATGACTATTTTCTCTAAGGGTTAAAATATTTTTCCAAATGTTAAAGTGGTATCACGAGGCCAGTCAGAAGATGTTGACATGAGCTTTGAGTATGTGCTGATGACTGTATCTCCCATTATGCTTAAAAAATGCTTCCGCCCAACACTTTCCTTCCCCTTCCAGTCCCCCTATCAATGCACATTCCCAAAGCAATTGCACGTAGTGACAAATTTATTTAAAATTATGTTAGCAAGTACAATAGCAGTTAAAAGCAGCTATATCTGACAAAATGCAATTGTAAAAAGTAATACCATTACAAGCAAGGCTTTACTTTGCTTTAACAATTCCTTTCAGGTACAACTGTTGGCATATTCAGAAGTTGCTGTTCTGTAAGGTTTTCTGTTGCATGATTAGGCTGCCACCTCTCGTGTTTATATTATGCAAATTCACCTGGCTAGGCATGAAGATTATGCTAACTAGGGCTCAACTCATTCTTGTTTCTGAGTCATTCAGTTTGTGTGATGAGAAAATCTGCTAAGCATTACGCTTAATTGTCCTCAGTGCAGTACACACTCCCAGGTCCTTCTGGGCAGCACTACACGTGGTTGGTCCATTGCATTCCTTTTGGAGGGACCTCTATTTCCCCACATAGTCTCATAGAAACAGAGAAACTGTAGTGCCTACTTTCTTAACACCATAAACAGGGATACAAGACTGCCACGTTTCATGCTGTAAAGGGCCATTGTGATCTATAATAATACATTAACTATATTAGCATAGTCAGATCTATAATAATACAGTAATTATATTAGCTTAGTCCACCACTTTCTTGAGTTGTCCATCTAGACCAACATGTTAAATGCTCTGTCTTTCACAATGCAGGAGATGATGGCTATGGGTTCAAGTCCCCCTTCTCATTTGTATATGTTAACCATCTTGGTAAACTGAGAAGTGTGTTCATTGTTCATTCAAGTATATTGCATACACGTTGATAGATTCATAGTAGAATACCCTTTCATGCTTGGCAGATGGTACATGCAAGAACTGTTTTTGGAAACACATTTTCTGACATTTTGCCTCTTGAGTCTTCAAGGTGAGACAGTATGGTTGAAAAAGGAGAGGGTTGTATTTGTTTTAGAACATGGAGGTGGTTTGTAGAGGAGAAAAAAATGTTTTCCACCTCCTTGGTCAAGATTACTGCCACAGGCTCTTACAGTGGACTATGAAGGGCTACAATATGGTACTGAAGCCTGGAGTAGTTTAGCCTAGGCTGTTACCCATGCTACTGACATTCAATGCAGGGAGGAAACAGTGCTGTCACCATTATAGTGACAAGAAGTGACAACTTCCTGACCTCCTAGGTTGACTGGAGGCTAAAGCTAGATGGCAAGCAACACCTCTGTGCTGTAAGCAGAACTTATAGTTAGCCCCACATATAACCTGCCAGTTCATGCCATCCACAGATCTCATATAGTTCAGAGAGTAAGCAGCTGCACAGGAGGAGACTGTAGCACCACAAATAGCACTACTGTGGGCATACATGCTTCATAATGTGCAAGTTATAATATTAAATGCATCACAGGTTCATAAGAGCATATTAGGCTATACTCCCTTATGAGGCATTTTAAGCTAGCCAAGTTACCTGCTTCTTGCGTAGCTATGTTATCCCATAGATGTTTAACTATATTTGCCATAATTTTATTTAAATAATTTACATTTGCAAAAGGATTAATTGTTACGGTCACATTTTTAGTGTATTAGGGGGGACCCTACTCTTAGTGAATTTAAGCACTGATTCTGTTTGTTAAGAGGACAGGGATCAGTTTTTGGGTAAAATTCTTATTTTTCATACATTAGTCTAAGTTACAATTTTACAGGGACATAGGTGAGCTTTGTTTTTTTAGGGATGGGAAGTCTGTTCCAGAGTAGAAGCATCCTGTGAGATATATACTTGTCCCTCCAAACCATTCTGCTTATATTACAGAAGACGTTTAGATCCCTGGACCTGGTATTCCTAGTGCCATTGGACATGTGGGTGTGGAGAAGGTCCACATGTATTGGGTCTGAGGATACCTTATAAGCTGGGCATTACTCGCCTCTTAGTAGTCTGCATGAGGCAAAGTATAGTGACAGGGTTTTGAATCGGTCCATATAGGACATGTTCTTTAGAACCAGTATTCGTTTTGTCTCTGGTTGCTTTATTTGCTGCAAATGCCTGGATAGTTACATACCAAAGGGGGCATTGTATTCAATGAAGAATAATGAGAGGTGAATAAGGTGTGATGATGATATCTCTGGACCTAGAAGCTATTCCTCTGCTTATAAGCTGCACGGTATAGGATGTATTCCTTACATCTTTGGAGACATGTTGGTCAAATGCTAGGTTAAATGATTCCAGTTACCTGGAGTAGGAATAGAACTAATCATCCATCACCAAAGAGGAGTGCCCACCTTATCTGTTGAGACAGACTGACTTAGACTTTAGTTTATCATCATAAAATATATATCAGTGTCTTTATTTTACTGTATGTATACTTCTCTCTCCTCCACCTCTGTCACTATTCTTAATTTGCATACATTTATTTGTTTTATTATTTTGTTTCTCATCATTTATTTTAATTTTGTATGAAGCAGCCTCTAGACCTGCACCCATCCCTCAGGCAAGGCCTGTTATCCCTCAGAGTTGGTAGCATCAGTGCCACCTCCACCAGAAGCACCCACAACATTTGGGTCCAGGCCTGCCACAGTCTTTTCCACGCCTCCAGCCATATCTGCATTACCCATTACAAGTATTCCTGCACCAGCTGCTGGGATTGTTGTGCCTTCCAGTAGCAATGCCAGTGGGGGTGACACCTTGGTCACCCAACATCAGCTGGTAGACATAATAGGGGAAATAATCTAAGGTTAGATGCCTGAATTGCCCATATAGAGAACCTCCTCCAAATTCATTGAGTCACTTCTTGTTCATACCATACTGCTACCTGCCTTTCTTATAGTCCATGTTGCAGCCATGACAGGCATATTTAATAAGGTGTTGTTCATGTGCTTTTGCCTAGCTGCATTTATTATTAATGAACCTCGGGGCTCATCGCACACACGCATTCAATAGAGGAGGAATGGCTGTGATCCCTTTCCCATTGTTTCTGAATCACATGGGCAATGTTTAAACATCTATCCAGTACTAAATGGTTTTATAAAAAATTGACTCATTATATAGCAGTCTAAAATTCTTACACATAAAATGTATTTGTTTCACCTAGAATGTACATAACTAAAAACTGATTCTGTTTTATCACTAGTGCAAGGTTTTATAACTCCCTTAAAATCAGGCAATCATTAACATCTTGAAACAGTAGCATAAATTGATTTAAACAATATAAAATCTAACACTAAACTTATTTCTTATACATGTAGTTTTGTCCAACATCTAGGAAAAAATAAAATGTAGTCTACTTATATTTCTTGTTTTTTCATGACCCTTTATTTATAAGGTGGTTATTTTACCATGTTCAAGAGTCCAGATTTTATGCATTTATGCTCACTTATGGATTTCAGCACATATTTCTTTCTGACTAATTTTAAACATAAGCAAGACACCTGTAACCATTATTTTAACAAGTTAATGATCATCAACCCACATGCCCCGCATGAACTTACCCTCTTACTACATACTCTTTGGCCTCCGCACAGAGTCACTGAAGATTGTTTACATGATTATTCTTGATATGACACATTACAACTGTAGCTGTTTATGCTTTCACATACTACATGCCTTCTGGTTTCTGTGAACACTTTCACACAAAAGAATGACTCTTCCCACTTGAAGCCTTTGGTTTCCTCATTTATCCTAAATTCCCCCAGAAAAATGCCCATTTTTTTTCTGGATCAGCAGTCCAACTTCCACTCTGTCATGCTTGAATATCCTCATAGGTAGTTCTTTTCTTTCTGGATGACACAGTGGTGCAGCAGTTTGTGTTGTCTCCCACCAAGAGGTTTTCCAGTTTGATTCTTGTCTGGGGTACCTTCTGTGTGGAGTCTGCATGTCCTCCCTGCATTTGTGTGAGTTTCCACTGGGTGCTCCAGTTTCCTCCCACATTACAAAGAGATGTATCTGGAGCATTTCTACCAAGGCCGCCACTGAAATGTGGCTTGATCCAAGTCAGACATTCCCGATAAACAAATGTCAAATAAATAAATTACAATAAAATAAATAAGTAGTCTTTTCTTCCAGAGTGTTACACATTAGAACTTTACACCCCAAAAGACACTAAAATAGCTGGAAATGTCAGTTTAAATTTCAGACTCCCCTATTTACATTCAGACATTGCATCTCAAATCACAAATGATATCTTAATGTTACCACTAAGAATAAATGTATTCAACAAACATAGGCCTCTCCTTCACATAAAGCCTTCTTTGTCAGTGTCACAGTTTCTATAACATTTGTTCTTTTCCATAATAAATTATGCATTCGTTCAAGACTGGCCTTATAGATTCATAGATTTATAGGTATGTAATAGGCTAGTGACGAGAAGGACCTTTTTAAGCCTAGCTATGCATCCCAAATGTATCCAAAAATTTGGTGTCCTAGAGGTACCATACCAAGACAGCTTTCTGCCAAACCAGTCAACCCCACCATCTTGTTTTAAACATCGTTATTTTTTTTCTATACCTAACAAAACTCCATAAAATGTAAATTCTATTTCAGAAAGATTTAAAGTTAGCACTACACCATGTATGATAACCACCTTAACATATGTGTTTTCCTTTTTCAGATAAAATATTTAACTATTTCTTTTTCAGCTACTTGCTTCCAACCTTTGCTGTGTGTATGTGAGAAAAACATATACCTGTGTGTACATATCATTAAACAAATCTCAGTTTTGTGATAGCTCACTGTAATAATTTCACTGTATTTACACTTGTTTTTGTACATTTGAAGCTTTTCTCCCCAGGCCTCCAGTGAAAATGGACCTGTATCCAGTTATATTTCCAAGTTAACAAATGTAAAATAAAATAAAAATAAATAAATAAATTGTCTTATCTTCCCTGTTAGTCAATTGATGCTTCATTGACTAAGCTGCCTAATCCAAAATCACACACATTTGCAGTTTTGTTGATCCACTGGGTTCCAGCTACTTATGCAAGCATCCATTTCATTCACAACTTCTTTAAATATATATCAAACAAGACAATCAAGTTTACCAGCTTGGTTAATACAGACTCCAAGCTACTGGTTACATTGACAAAATTCAAGCACAAAACATTTTATTGGCCCTCAACTAATGAAAGGCAGCACATCATGGGAGTCTCATTCTGATTCATAACCAGTTTCATCTTCATAATCTCCTAATTCCAACACCCAACCCATTTTTTTCTCATGAGAAAACAGCATGATTACTCATTAGCTCACACACAAACCTGACAGTTTAAATAGTAAGTGGTTCTAGCTTCTAAACAAATGGAACAATTGATGTAGGCAACCATCTTCAATTAATAGCATAATACCTGTATCTCAGGATAGTATGGATTCAGGAAAACAGGAAGAAGTTTTAATGCTGTTATTTTAAGTGGATCCTAGGACACAGAATGACTGGTCACATTACTTAGTATTCCCTAGAGGATAGTGAAGTGCTATTCCATACAACATGTGCTTTATCCTCAACACACCAATTACACTAATATTGTTTGTCTTTATTTTTGGGACCCCGAGCTGGTTAGTTAAAATATTTGATCATAATATGTGCAGCACAATGTTTTAAAAATGTTACAGTCTTTTCTAAGATAGAAGGACTGAAAGAGAAGCCAGTGCCTATAAGCAGTAGAAAGTTGAAGTAAAGTAAATTTGTTATGATGTTCTTTATTGCACATTATCAATGGTGAACTGATGGTGTCCTTAGCAGCTGCTGTTTTTTAATTGGATGTTATTTTCTAAAAATCTTGTTGAAAGGGACACCATATTATGATGTTCCCATTATCAGTAGATATTGACCCTTGATGGTTATGCATAGCTGGACACATTAAATAGAAGTGTGTTTCAGCTCACTATTTTGAGCACCATGCAATACAATCCACTACACCCCCTTTGTACCCCCATGCCTTCCTAACCTCTTAGCTCACGAACTGCAGACAAACAATCAAAATCAGAAACAGACTTTAAATATAGATTCATAGGTTCATAGGCAGGTACTAGGCTATCTGTCAGAAGGCATTTATAAGCCTAGCCGGAATGTGTTGGCGTTTGCCGCCCCCTTAGATGAGTTCCCTGTGCCTCTGTCCAGCAGAGCCATTGAAGTGATCCCTGGGGTAAACTTTCTGTTTCCCATCCACTCATCAAGGTTTCTTTTGAAGAGGGTTAGTGAGGAGCTCTGCCTAATGTAGATTGGAATCTTGTTCCAGAGCATGGGAAGTCTCTAGGACAGGGATCTATCCCTCCAGCACGTCCTATTTATTGTTATGGTGAGATTGATATCCCTGGAGTGTGTGGCTCGAGGGGATATGGTTTTCTTTAGGTGGAGCATGTCCATCAGTTCTGGGTTGGACATGCCCTTGTATGTCAGGCAGAGATCACCTCTGAGTAGGCGGTATGCAACCGAGTACAGCTGGAGTTTCTTCAGTTGAGCTGCATAGGGCATCTGCTTGAGGCCAGTGATCCTCTTGGTGAGGTACCTCTGTGGTCTTTCCAGTTGTTGCAGGTGTCTTGTAAGGTACATCCCAAATGGAGCATTGTACTCTATGATGGGTCTGATGAGTGATACGTAGAGGGGCTCAATGACCTCTTTCGATCTGGATGCAAACCCTTTTGTGATTAGGTGGGCCACATAGAAGGATTTTCTGACCACTTTGGCAATGTGATTATCAAAGGAGAGGTTACTATCTACTTGGGTCCCCAGATCCCTTTGCTTCAACATGCATTTTCTGAACAACAGAAGCTACAAAACTCTAATGACTAGCATTACTGACTGACTGTAAATCTCAATGATGTTTAGCCTGTAAGACTTTAAGGAAGACCATGAGCAAGTCACTAAACTAGACTGTGCAGTTAAAAAAATATGTCTGCATAAGTTCAGTTAAAAATATTGCTGCAACATTTCCTGCCACATCTTGCCTCAGTAGGTCTTGTCTGCCTTAATATTCTCTGAGATTCTCCTGCTGTGGTTGTGTACAGCCTGTGGTAGAACCTCAGTCTCTCATAGGGTGACTCTCACCATACACTGGCATTCTTTTGGCATCATGCCTGCTCCAGTAATTCCATGAGCACACACATGGATCAGTGTATCATACTCTACAGACACGCAGGCTGTTGTAACTTCTGTTGCAGATGTTTGCAACTGTAACCCTAATATTCCTGGGTAACATTAATGCATGTGGTTATATCTTTACTATGTAAGAGGGTGGTGGTGGTGTATTTGTAGATTTGTTCTGAAGCTTTATATTCCTGGTTCTAGGAAGCTTGGGATGTCATTTTCTAAACAAACTTAGCATATGCCTGTTTGGTATGTTTGTGCAGAGGCATGGATAGTAGTATATGGTGCCCATTGCTCAGAGACCATATTTTTGGTGAGAGGTTAGACTCCATACAGTACAGATACCCAACACCTCACCACCCCAACTATTGCTATGGAGGGTACTACCTTGTATAATGTAAAGGGTTAAATATATGTGTGTTAGCAGGCTAGTGAACATGATTGTAAAGGTATCCTGAAGCCATGAAAAAATACTGAAAACAAAGCTTCCTCTTCCTAAGTTTCATTTTCCTGAGCCTGAGGCACTGTTTCTTGTTAGCCACGTAGCTAAATGGAAACATTCCTTATTAGGACAAAATATAGATAACTAGTATGAAATGTATTTTTTACTAAACTTGGCATTTTCCTATTGAAAATATGGTCCGATGGATGAAATGTACTGTCTTGTTATATTTCTATTGGATGTTAGCAGTGGTTTCATAGATAAAATGTATTACTTTGATAAAAATTGATCTGAAGTAGTTTACTTCATTTGGTCTTCAACCTATGGGATACCGGATCCGTATCGGATCCATGCTGGCAACCTTACTAGCATCTGCTCCAAGCTTCAAGCTCCTCCCCTTACCCATAATACACCTCCACTACTTTCCAACGCCCAGATCTCGTTTGCTGCAGCTAGCTGAAGCATTGTGATCTCCAGAGCTCCAGGTTGTAAGTGGGTGTAAAACTCTTAGAAAGTCTCTTTTTTCTTCTAACTTTAGGTTAGTGATAGCGTAGGCTCCCCTTCTCCTCCCCTCACTTGGTGTTGAGTTTTCTAATTTTAGAGTTGTTAGCTTAGTCTTAGAGTAGTTTGTGAGTGTTTCTGCTTCCCCTCCCCCCAGTGTGTTTGGTGTGTGAGTGTGGTGAGAGGGTGTTTCAGTGAGAAAAAAAAAAAATTTTTCTGTTGTTTTTTCCACTGATACTATGGCTGATAAGCCAATGTTTAAAAGATGCACTGAGTGTGGCCATAAGTTATCCCCTGCAGATGGCCACACTCTTTGTGTTATGTGCTTGGGCATGGCCCATCTTAGTACAGACTGCACTATATGCACGGGTTTTAACCCGCGCGCCATCAGACAGGAAGGCTAAGTTGATCCTGAAAGGCCTTCTTCATTCTTCTGAGGCAGTTGCCTCATCTTTGGCTTCGCTCACAGCAGTTGTAGTGGCCACCTCTCCTTCTTCTCTTCCCCTGGCTTCTCCTCCCTCCTAGGCTGGGATTCAGCCTCCCATGCAAGAGCCTGTGGAAGTGGAGTGGAAAAGGGGCAGAGAAAGGGAGAGAGTCGAAGTCGAGAGAAAAATGTAAGAGGTCTCCGGACCTCCCTTCACCGGTCAAGACACTTAAGATCCATGACTCCCCTTGGCTTTGATCTCTGAGGTTTTCCCTGGAGCTGGAGGAGACACGCTCTGCATCTAGGGCCTCAGTGCCCTGACCCGCAAGGTCATAGTCCGTGGCCTCGTCGAGGTCCACCTGGTTTTTATCAGAAGTCGACATGGATAAAATGATGAGGAGGTTCATAGGTTAATTTGTACTCAGATCCAGATGGGGGGTCTTACCAGTCCCCTCTCCCTCAAGAGGGGAAGTTTGCTTTCTTTTTTCTAACCGATTTCTCCTTCTCTGATCTGGCCACCAGTTTCGGAGTATTCAGATGTGAGGATGGCTTTAGTCTGGGCGTTGGTGCCAATGGTACCTGCTTCTTCAATGCCAACAGCTGCCTGGAGTGTGTCAGATCTGACCAGCTCAGATTCGAGCCACTCTCTGAGCTGGAGCTTGGGTGTCGGATCCGAGGGAGTGGAACTTTTTTCATAGGCTCTGCCTTTGTTGGGCCAAGTTCCCTCCCTCAGAGCGCCGATCACTTTGGGCCTTGCTCCAATTCTCTTGTCGGACTCGAGATGACCTGCTTCCTTATTGGTTCCAAGGATATTTGTTCTCTCTCGGTGTTCAACATAGTAGAAAGGGTTCTCTCTACTGGATCGAGACCCCTGACTGTCCCCTCGGACTCCGCCCAGACCCCCTTGGCTCTCTCTACGATTCCCATCATTTTACCAGAGGGACAGCCTGTGTTCAAGGAGCCCCAGACGGTTCCCCCTGAGGAACAAGTGGCTTGTGAGTTCCCCCCAGACAGCCCCACCGGAGAGGTGCCTCACAAGCATATATGCAAGAAGAGGCGTATGATGGGGAAGGTTCCCCCAGGTCACCTCTCGAGGATGTCTCCTTTGGAGACATCATGGAAATCCTTCGCCAACAGGGAGGTTGGTCACCCCCAAACCTTCTTCTGATGAGTCCTTGTTCCTGGAGGCTTTTGGCATGGGCCCATCTACTTCCTGGGTGTCCCCTCCCACAGATCCTTTGGTGGACCTGGTCACCTCATGGGCATGGAAGGAGCCGGACACTGTGAAGCCATTTCCCAAAAGGCCTGACAAGATTTTGAGTCCACCTTCAGATAGGCCGGCATGGAACAAGGGCTCCCCCATAGATACTATGGTGGTACCAGCAGCCACAAAGAAGGAACTACCCCAGGAGAGTTCCTCGGTTCATTCTCCTGACCAAGATTCATGGATGATAGACTGTCTAGGGAAGCAGGTTTATGCTTCAAATACCTTTTCTATTAGGGCACTGAACTACCTGGTCCATGTCACCGGACTCCAATGTGACCTAGTAAAGGAGCTGGTGGAGTCTCCCCCTAAGTCCATGTCGCAGGAGGACAGGGGCTTGATCTCTGCAAGGATGGCCACTTTGAAAGCAGTCTCCAACATGTCCATCCAACTCCTTTCACATGCTACTGAAGGAGCGGCTAGGGCAGCTGGGTCCAGCGTGTCCATGAGGCACAACACCTGGCTCAGATTATGTCAATTTTCAGAACCTTTCAAGGCATCCTTTGCCAATGCCCCTTATGATGGCTCTACCCTTTTTGGGAAAACCGTCAGAGACATTAGTCCAGAATGAGAAGGATGGGAAGACACTGTCTGCCATCGGGTTCCACTTCTCAAACCCTCAAAAGTCCTTTTACCAGAATCAGAGAGGGCAAAAGAAGATGTGGTTCTGGAAGTCACAGTATTCCTGGGACACTCAGGGCTCTTCTTCCCTCAGAGGCAAAGGGGGACAGAATGGATGCCGGCCCAGAGGCAGAGGGGGTCCAAGTAATTTTGGGTCTTGAGAACCTTTCTCAGACAGACCCAGACAGAAATCCTGAGGGGTGGTCTGACTGCTCTACTCTGGAGGCAGTTGGGGGATGATTGTCCTTGCACCTGGCGGCATAGGAGTCCATAACATCAGACCATTGGGTGCTTCAGATCATATCCAGAGAATACTCTATCCCTTTGTGGGTCCCACAAAATCTCCCAAACACCTCCCAGATGTACCACCCATGCAAAGGGAGGCAGCAGCACAGGAGATTTCCAAGCTGCTAGAAAAATGAGCCATTGAAACGGTTCCCTGAGATCAGTCTGGATCGGGCTTCTACTCCAGGTTCTTTTTGGTGCCAAAGAAAACGGGGGACTCAAGGCTCATTCTGGCCCTATCTACCTGAACCTGTCAGTTGCCAAAGAGAAGTTCTGGATGGTCACACTACAGTCCTCATGTCGTAGCTGCACGAGAATGACTGGATGTGCTTGTTAGACCTCCAGGATTCTTACTATCACATAAAAATGTACAGAAGCTCCAGGAGGATCCTCTGCTTCTGGCTAGGAGTCAATCATTACCAATTTTGAGCCCTACCCTTTGGTCTCACCACAGCCCCAGTGTGGTCACCAAAGTGATGGTGGTGGTAGTGGCTCACCTGAGGCTTCAGGGGATTCAGGTCTATCTGTACCTGGACGATTGACTCCTCACTGCTGCAACCAGGAGTCTACTCTCCCAATCCAGGGATTATTTCTTGATCCTTGCCCTGCATTTGAGGATCACAATCAACGCATCCAAATCATTCATAGATCCTCTTCAGGTGATAGACTACATTGATGCAAGGATAGATACTTTATAGTGCAAAAATCTTCCTGACCTTGGAGAGAGTACAAAACCTGAGGATGCATATCTGTCTGATCTACCATTCTCATCTTCCATCGGCGGAATCAGTGTTGAGGGCCTTAGGTTCAATGGCGGCGACCATAACGCTTCTCCTGTGATCCCGGTTACATATGAGAATTCTACAGTGGATTCTAGCTGTACAATGGTCCCTGTTGGAACTTCCATTGTCGTATCCAATACAACTCAGTCGAGTCTGTAGGTCATCCCTTATATGGTGTATGTGTTCTCCAGACATTTTGGAGGGATGACCCTTTGTTCCAGCCCCAGCCCAAGCCACAGTGACCAATGATGTCTCCCAACTCTGGTGGGAGGGGCATTGTTCGGGCAGGAGAGTTCAAGGCCTGTGGTCCCCTGTAGAGACCAGCTTGCACATAAATGTTCTAGAGATGAGGGTGGTCCTTTTAGCGTTGCAGGCCCCTCATGCCTTTCTTCCTCAGGGAACTATTGCAATTCAGTCAGAAAACATGTCAGTGGTCTGGTATGTCAATAAACAGTGAGGAACCAGATCTTACCCCCTTTGTCACGAGGCCATGACAGTGGGAATGGGCGATCTCCACTGGTCCTTTTCTTATCACAACGCAGATTCCGGGACAGTCCAACATCCTAACGGACAGGTTAAGTCAAACTATTCTGATGCCTTATGAGTGGTCTCTGCATCTTTCAGTAGCGGAACAGATATTCCGTGAGTGGAGTCAGCCTTGCTGCGATCTCTTCGCATCTCCTTCTAACGTGAAGTGCAGCTAGTTATTCACTCTGAACCCCCTGCCTGGGGAGTCCCACAGAGATGCTCTAGTCCATGCTTGGCCTCCCGGTCTTCTGTATGCTTACCCTCTAGTACCTCTTATTCTGAGGTTTCAACAGAAAGCCCATCGACTGGGGAGCAGGGTGATCCTCATTGCCCCATTTTGTCCTCAACAGGTATGGTTTCCCTTCCTTTTTTCTCACCTTCTGGCTCCACCTTGGAGCTTAGATCCCATTCAAGATCTGATTTCACACCCTTTGGGGCTTCCTCATCTGAATCTGGGTAGTTTGAAGCTCACAGCTTGGCTGCTCCCATTCCCATGATTGCTAGGACCCTGGGATTATCCTCCTCAGTTATGTCTACTTTGGTGGCTGCTCATAAGTCTTCTACCAGGAAGGCTTATTGCAGCAAATGGAAATGTTGTTCCCTTTGGGCCTCTCAAAGGAGTTTAGACCCCTTCACAGCTCCTATTTCCTCCATTTTTGATTTTCTAGCTGATGTTTTTCAACACGGAGCTAGTTCTTCTACTGTCAAGGTTCAGTTGGCTGCCATTTCTCATTTTCACGTGGATGAGAATTCTGCCTCTCTAGCCTCCTCCAGGCTGTGTAAAGCATTTATTAAAGGCACTTTTCTGTTACACCCCCCAGTCAAGGATCCTGTTCCCAGATGGGACCTTACTATGGTTCTTCAAGCTCTGGTCACTCCGCCTTTTGAACCTGCTGCAACCACAGATCTAAAATATTTATCTTGGAAAACAACATTTCTGGTGGCTATTACCTCTGCCAAAAGGGTTTCAGAACTGCAGGCCTTGTCCGTCAAAGTTCCTTATATGATTTTTCACAAAGATAGGGTTTCCCTTTGGACCAATCCATCCTTTCTTCCTAAAGTGGCATCACCAGTTAATATCAATCAGACCATCAATTTATCTGTTTTCTTTCCTAATTTTGCTAACAAGATGGAATACAAACTCCTCCTGCTGGATGTTCATAGACGGTTATGATTCTATTTACACAGGACAAAAAATTTCCATAAATCTGATCAATTGTTTGTATCCTTCTATAAACTCTTTTTGGGGAAACCTATCTCCAAGGTCACTATTGCTAGATGGATTTCTTCATGCATCCTTCAGGTCTATAAGGACAGAGGCATGTCTCCTCCGGGTCAGGTGAGAGCTCATTCCACTAGATCCATGGCTACGTCTGTGGCCTTTTGGTCTAGAGTCTCTTTGGATGATATTTGTTCTGCAGCTACTTGGTCCTCATCTCATACATTTATTTCTCATTACAAATTGGATTTGACTTCCAGAAGGAGAGCATCCTTTGGTTCTGTGGTGCTCCGGAATATCCTTCCATGAGGGCCACCCAAGAGTTTAGTAGCTGGGGACTCTATCCCACAGGTTGAAGACCAAATGAAGTAAACTACTTCAGATAAAGAAGTTATGTACTCACCATTACTTTCCATCTGACTAGTTCTACTTCATTTGTCTTCAACCGTCCCTCCCACCTTCCCCCGCACCTTGGCATATGAACAGCCTACGGGCTGCATTTGTAGGTCACAAGTATTTTTTCAGGTCGGGTTATCAGTAGAAGATTCAGTAAACTCGATCTGGGGGTTGGAAGGTAGTGGAGGTGTATTATGGGTAAGGGGAGGAACTTGGAGCTCGGAGCAGATGCTAGTAAGGTTGCCGACTCGGATCTGATATGGATCCAGTATCCCACAGGTTGAAGACAAATGAAGTAGAACTACTCAGATGGAACATTATGGTGAGTACATAACTTCTTGTTATAAAAACGTTGGAAAATCCTTTGTTTGGGAGACATGACTTTCTAAGTACTGTCTTCTGCACGCATGTATTTTAATAAAAAGAGTTATACTTTGAACTGCCAAAAAAAAAAACAAAGTTTGCATTAAACATTAATAGTAATGATATGGCATAAATGGTGTGGCACAAGATCAGACTGTAGTATCTGTGGTCATGTGATCTTCATGCACTGTTTCTTGGACCAATGTTTTCAGCACAGTGTGTGACTATTGTACTGCAGGCAGGGCCAGATCCAGCACACAGTGACTTAGGCAGCTGAGTGGGGAGCCTGCAAATGATAAAAAAAGTCTCACTACCATCTGCATATGTGGTAATCATTCACATGCTCTGCGTCACTTGTGCTGCTGTAGCTCCAGGAAGTTTCTCTTACTGGCTTCAACATTTGAACCAATGGGAGTGAGACTTTCTGGAGCTTCACACTTAAAACTCTGTATTTTGCTATGTGCAGCTTTACACTAACACAAGCATTTTGTTAGACTGCCACTTGCTGTATGCACCACTTTCTATATTTTGCTGGCTTTTTTGGAAATTGCATCTTTTCTGGTATTTGGGAAATCTGAACTTGATGCTCTATGGAACTTTTCAAGCCATCTGTGCTACTGAGAATTATGTGCCATCTGCTGCTGTTTGAGGAATCAGAACCTACTACCATTTGAAAATGCTCAAGTCAACTGTGCTGCTGTTTGAAATTGGGTCAACTGTGCAGCCATTTGTGGAATTTGATGTTGTTCTTAACCTTTCATCTCTAAAATGTGGAACATTATTTCTCATAACATGGTACAAATGGTGAAAAATGTGGAAAATTTACCAACAACTTCAACAAGAAAGCTCATAGGTTGGTTAAACCTGCATAATTTTATACTTACTAAAAGTTCTTTTGAAAAAGTAAAGTCATTCAGTATTATGTACTATAGGTATTAGCTAAATTGTTAAAAAATCTGAACACAAAAAGATAGTCCTTTTCAATGAGAACATGAACTTTTTAAAGAATAAAAATGAAGAGCAGTTGGCATTATGAGATACACCTGAGAGGTATGTGCTCATCTGTGCTGCCATTTGGAAATTGTGTGCCATTGATAAATTGCCAACTGTAAAATCACCAATTGCTTCCTTTGCCATTACAGATGTAGATGTGTGTATGCGTGTGTGCATAATCACTTAGTTCCTTCATCTGAAAGTAGTTATGGCATAAAGGAAGAAATTGCTTATAGTAACCAGGAGCATCATCATATGATCTGTGTTCTTTGGGTGTGATCCTTGGTTTCCTTGTTTCCATGACTGTTGAGTGAGTTTAGTATTTGGCTGTGAAAAAGCTAGGCAGCATGAAGTCTATGAGTTTAATGTTAAAATATTAACTATGAATTCATTTTTAATTTAACTTATTTTTTTGTAGGCACAGGTGTGTGAAATGCATTTTGTTGGGCTACATCAGCTTGTCCTAGTCAGTGCTGATGAGGACCCTATGGACTATTAAGTGCAGGGTTTGATTCCCACAGCTATCATTTGCTTAGTATGTGACTTTGACCAAGTCAATTCACCAGAATGTGGTCCTGTGGTGTCCCAAAAATTAAACACTTATGTTCCAAGCTGTTAACAAATGCATTGCATATTTGTCTTTTGAAATCCTGCACCCTTCAGATAGCTGACAATTAGTAATTCACTATATGCTATTTGACTATGAATCCCAGCATGCCTATTGTAGTTTAATAGGTTTCAAGACAGTGTTTCTGCTGCAAAATGTTCAATAAAAGTTTTAAAGTAAATCCAAATCTCTGTAATCATTGTAAAGTAAAACAACAAAATAGCATGCATATTGAGAGGTGAGATACTGCCAAGCAATGGGATATCAGTATGGTTGGGGAGGATGCATTGCCCTACTTAGGGCTCAATTCGACCTTGATCCGGCTCTGACTGCAGACCAAATATCTTCTTCGTAATGGATAAGCAACATAGCCTCCCTGTGGTCTACCTGGATACTCACCACCAAAATTTATGGAAGCTGCCCTGCCTACTTCCTGTGCTGTGCTATGTGCAGAAGTCCACCTAAAGGATTATGATCTGAAACACCTGTATAGTGCCACAAATCACAACACCAGAGAAATATTGTCAAAAGTATCTGGATGATCACTGCCAATGTTATTGTGAAATAACAGTAATAACATCTGACCACACTATTTCTCTCATCAGCTGCTCACACAAATCTGGATTAGGTCTGCTCCATTTTTCCACACAAACAAGTTGCCACAAAACTATTTCAATCAAGTTGCTCCACACAAATCACAATGTTAGAGAAATATTGCCAAATATATCTGGTTAACCACTGTTGTTGTTATTGTAAAAACAGACTCCCTTCTGGTGCCTTTGCATCTACATTTAAACATTAAGAGGTCTCTCTTCCTGTGACCTTGTAACATTTAAATTTAATGTGACATGATGTGAACATCAAGTTAACCAAACTGGAGCACCACCTCTTCCTGCAGCACTCAGTGTGCTGTGGGCACATTTCCTTTGTGTAGAGGGTGCTTTATTTATTTTTAGAGCAAATAAATATTGCTATAAAATAAATAAATAACTAGGGAAAGGGCACACCTACAAGCATGACACCCTAGGATATTTCCTAGTTCGCTTATGCGTAACTCAGGCCCTGATGGCAAGAAACCTGTGTAGTGCAAAGGTAAAACCAAAATCATTTTACACCTGTTGCATGTACAATACATGCAGCACCTGATGGGAGGGAGCTATAAGAAAGTACCCTGTCTGAAGTCTATGTCTGGCACTTGCTTGTTAGGGCTTTTATCAATGCCATGGCATCACTAGCTGTGGTGAGCAGTTCCTGTACAAATATAGTGGTCTGAAGTGGCCCACCTCCATTCTTCAACAAGGGGAAGAAGATATTAAGAAAAGACGACCTCCATACTATGATAAGCTTTCTTTTTTTTTTTTTTTGCTGAATCATTACAGTAGGCATGAAGGTGTAGGAGTAGGTGTAGCTATAGTCTACTGTTATAGATATGCTGTGCTCATTAATGTGCTTTTTCACTATTTTACTGTACAGGACAAAATTGCAGGAAATAGGCTTGCCTGCCTGAATAGGTAGGCTGAATGTTTGAGGCAGTCAAGTAAGTGTTCTGCATTGCTTTCCTAACTGTATTTGTGCTTAACCTGCTTACCACAGCACTGTCTGTTTTTATTGGTTTTCCATTTTAAGACCTCATCATTGCATATTTTTTCATCAGTCTGTAGAACTGTTACTTTTAATGCATGTGTAACTGTGCTAATATCATTCAATGTGTCAGTTATTCCTGAAATCAACATATGTAGGACAAATATAGGTTCATAGGTGGTTACTAGGCTATTAGCATAAGAGCAGTTTTAAGTCTAGCCAAGCTTACCATACATTTACCAAAATATTGCTAACACGTGCCAATACCCTAAGGAATTTTACAGTAATGATATAAGCCTGTGGTCATCAAGTGTTCACAGGCTGCTCCTGTCCATTAAAGACATAGGTGCTAAACCAGGGGCAAATTTGTGATTTCCCATCCATTGGTCCAATTTATGTTTAACTAGGGTTAGAGATGAGCTTTGCTTCATTTGGGTGGGAAATTTGCCCCAGAGAAGGGGTCATCTTTGAGACAAATATCTGTCCCTCCAACGTGTCCGTTTTATGTCACAGACCAGGTTTAGGTCCTTAGAATGGGTATTTCAGATGCTAGTTGATTTGTGGATGTGCAACAGATCCATCAGTGTTGGATCAGACTCAGAGGATGCCTTGTAGGTTCGGCATAGATTGCCATGCAGCAGTCTGTAGGAGACTGAGTACAGGGATGGGGCGTTGACATGGTCTGCATAGGGCTTGTTTATTTCTATATTCTTTTTGTGAGTCTCTCAAGCAGTTGCAAATGCCTGGTCAGGTACATGCTGAAGGGTGCAATTTACTCAATGACTTGGATCTGGATGCCATGCCCTTATTTAGAAGTAGTGCAACATAGAATGATTTTTCTCACCACAGTGGACACATGGAGGCTAAAGGTCAGGATACTGTCAATATGCATTTGCACATCCCTAACCAGTATGTCTTCTTTTAGGAGTGTATTAGCAATGCAGTAATTTCCAGGTGTGGCCGTTTTTCCAAAGGTTACTATTATGCATTTTTTTTTTACATTGAGTTTAAGTTCATGGCTTTGTCACTGATTATTTGTGTGCATCAGGTCCTCTTGAAGGGTATCTGTGTCTCTTAGGGATTCACTGGCCATGCCTAGTTTGCAGTCATCTGCAAACTTGGTCTGCCAGAAGCCCTTGATATTTGGCTTAACTTCAGAGAACTAGATGCCAAAATGGAGAGGTCCCAACACTGATATCTCTGTGATTCTGCTAATGACTAGCCTCTTTAAGGAACTGAATTCCCCTCTCCTAACTTCCTGTGTCCTATCAGTAAGCCAGCTGACTATCCATTTGGTGACATATGGGTTTATGCCAAATTTTGAAGCTAAAATGAGTGAGGTATTATGTCAAACAGCTTAGCCAGGTAGAAGTATGTAGGTTGCATTATTTTACCCTTACCCATGACCTTGTTGAAGAAAATCATCAGATTAAGGAGGTATGGACAGTTTTTGACAAAATCAAACTGGGAAGAGTCCAGTATCAGTATGTTTCCTCTGTCATTGTTTATCAGATGTATGATAATTATTTCCATGGTCTTGCATATGAGACTAGTCAGACTTATGGGTCTGTAGTTCCCCCTGCCTGTGGAGGGTCCTCCCTTGTGTAGAGGGATAACCATTGCAATCTTCCATTCATTAGGCAAAAAGCCTTTCTGGAGGCTATGGTTAAATAGAGATTCTAGCAGGTCTGACAGGTCATATTCCATGCTATTCTGGAAACATCCTGGGATATTATCAGAGCACATTGAAGTAGGGTTCTTGGCCTTCAAGAGTGTAGGGGCACCTGCTCCCAAGTGATAGTTGGTGGAGAAATTGTGATGAAATCCAGGGGTAACTGGAGGTTTGGAGCTAAATTTATCAGCCAGCAGATTTGCTACATCCTCTGGCTCCATATAGGTGGTTCCATTCACCATTAGTTTAGCACATTGCTAGGTGCTGCCTTTAAGGTTGCAGACATAACTAAAGAAAGCCTTAGGAATGTTCTAAACTATGAAGGCTATTTTTTTCAAATATGGCTTTGGTGGACTTGATTAATCAACATGGTTGCTTCTTCAGATTGATGAGGGTGTTTTTACCTTGCTGGGCAATGCTCTTTCTATTTTTGGAAATGATTTTGGTATGATTTTCTTACTTTTGTTCTACAACCTATTTACACTGGAATTCTACTGGAGCAGTTTATTTTTGGAGGTTGTCCTAGATTTATTTTAGTACAGCTATTTCTGTGCAACTATTCACATGATTGTAAGGAGTCTCTGTGAACAGTGTGGCATAACCAGCTATGTTCTCAGGGTTTGGGAGGCCTGGAATTTTGTTATATTGTCACTTAGTAGGAAGTAATTAGCTTTGGAATAGTTTTTAAATGTTCTGAGGTTAGCTGCTGCCCTGAGCTTAATATTTATTTCAAAGGAGACAGCTTTGTATTCCAACCTAACAAATTAGGACTTTAGGAGGAGTGCATTGCTTTCCTATGTTTGGTAGGACCAGGTCATTGATATTTGCACCCCCGTTGGGCATGCAATCTAGCCGTTCAAGAGAGTTTGCATTAATAAATTCCAGGAATCTCTGGGCCTGCATGTTTGAGCTTGTGTATGATTCCCAGTTAATGATAAGGTAGTCAAAGTCACCCTTGAATATTGTGTTAGGTTGAATGGGGGCTGTCTTTAGTACTTTCAAGTACTTGGTGTTGGCTTCCTTGGTCATGGAGGACAACATATACTAGACCTCTGTACTGCTGCAATGATTATTTTTCCTTTGGATTATTAAAGCATTAAATAGTTGTTCATTGATACTAGATTGCTAGTTTTAGGTATGTTATCTATGCTACTGTCCTAACGTATCACACGTGCTTGTGTTTGCCACAGTGAATATGATAATGCCACTTATCCCCTGTTTTCTGCAGCAGTAAGCATTTTGTTTGTTTACTTTATTTATTCATTGCCACATGGATCATTGCACATGCAAACTGTTTTCCATTCATACAGTATGCTACTGTTCAGAGCACCTGTGTCACTGACACTGCCATTCGTATTCCTGTTGTTATCCTACGCCGTATTATAGGTGGTTCGTAGCCATTGATATGCATTGCTCTACTGACTGTTTTTTTTTTCTCTTTCTACAGCCTGTCTTGATAAAGTATACCACATCATACTGACCATTGTGTTGGTGCCCTGTTCTCTTTCTGGCATATTTTTCTTTTAATTATGTTTCCTTTTTGTTTTGTTTTTTTCCATTTATTTTCATTTTTTCTGCGGTGGAGCAGGCAGGAGTGATATATTGACTACCATGCCCTGCACAAGATGCTGTCTCAACTGCTGGGTCCTCAGAAGTTCTCAGGCCTGTGTCTTTGTAGAATAATGATCACCCTGTGAAACCCAAATTGGAGGGTTTGTTGGTGGTCTCTGGTGCTATTTCTCTGATTGGTGGCATAGGCTATTCATTGAGAAGTGGCATGGAGGGATCCACAATAGTCATGCAGCATAAGGTGTAACAGCTGGTCAAGACTGAAGTGGACTGGCAACTCAATACTCCTACTAGCACCATAGAGTGCATCCAAATGTGAGTGGCAGAGTCACATATCCGACTGACCTCAATCATCAGGCCACCAGCAGTGGAGGCCACCCAAGATGTCAGCCATGTAGATGATTGACTTCTAGGTTGGTGCCCCTCTGAGATAGCTGGGCAATCTATTACCCCCCAAGTTCCCCCATCATAGCATTCGCCTTTCTTGTGTTTCACTCACCCTACCCTCTTTGATGTCTAATTTGCCACATCACCAGATATCCACCCTCTGCCTTTCTGCATCTTTCCACTGTGGCACTTTTTTGTGTCAAAATCTAACCTGTATGTTTTTCTTTCTGTGTTATATGTTTGTGTGTCTGCTTCTACTGCCATCCCTGCTGCCTCCTTCCAACTCAAAACATCTCCATGTTTCCATTCCCTTCAACCCTTCTTTTCAAAAGAAGGGCACTTGTCCCACAAAAACAGAATATATTCCTTCCCCCATACTATACCACCATTCCCCTTCCTCTTTCCTTTGTTTGTATGTCTACCTGCTTGCTCTTCCCCCTTTCTGACTGTCTTATCACTCCATTTCCTTCCCAAGTGTAATATGATAAGGTTAAAACTACCAACATAAAAATTTCAACAGAATGTAAATTAAAGATCATGCTGCTAAACGCTAGGAGTCTAATCATGAAACTGCACTCATTGCAAGCATTCGTAACCCTGGAAAATGCTGACATCTGCGCAATCACAGAAACCTGGTTCAAAGCTGTTGAGAGCACTCCAGCCATACCTGGTTACTCATCCTATCGTACATTCAGACCCCAAACTGTGGGTAGTAAAGCCAGAGGAGGTAGAGTTTCAATATATTGCCCAGATGCTCCAAAAGACTAGCGAACAGGAATGCTGAGAAGAGGAATTTCCATCAGAATCAGGGTTGGCAAGGTTACGCCAACGGGGGGAGGGGGAGAGGCTGGTTTTGAGTGTTGAAGACAGGGGTATTCTCCACTCCTTCCAAGGGTTTAATATTTATAACTATACTGAAAAGGAAATTACTGAGGATTTTTTACCCTCCTCTCGAAGGGGTTTAAGTTTGTTCCTACCCAACATCCAGATTTAGCAGACATTATGGTGGATATACACCTATATACAAGAAAACTTAATTTTAAGGTTCTGTTTGCTGGAAAAGGGGAAGATGGGTTACATACCAAGAGAGACACAATTAAGAAAAATAGTATAGATAATCCACCACTTCACCCACTGATTTATACCTTTGAGAAAGTTCTTAAAGAAGAAATATATCAACTTTGGGCACAGGACAAGAAATGTTATTACAATTTAAACCCCAAGGAGAGAATTTTAATGAGGGAACTGAGGGAGGATAAGTCCCTATGAATTATGGCCCCTGATAAAGGTGGTGGAATAGTGGTGTTTAAACTGATGATTATATTAATTTAATGCAAGAAATGTTGTTTGACCAAGATAATTACTTGCAAATCTGTAAAAATGAAATACATATTGCCTACCAACGCAGTGACAGTTATCTTGAGGAGTACTTGCTAGACCAGAGAATTAGTCAAGAAACTTATGAGTTTCTTATGAATTCAAACCCCAGAATCCCAACATTTTTTGGAATACCCAAGATCCACAAAAATATTGTTTCTCCACCTTTTAGGCCCATAGTGGCCGCTAGTGGATCTAAAACCCACGGTTTAGCTGTTTTTGTGGATAAAATTGTTCAACATGTAGTGGAAGCTATACCTCATATAGTCAAAGATTCTTGGGATTTCTTGGGGCAAGTTAAGCAGAATTACTGGTCTAAAGAAGTTATATTCTTAACTATTGATGTTAAGGATCTTTTTACTTGCATCCCCAGGATTAAGAGGATGCAATTTTTTGAAGATGCCCTATTGGCATGCTCTTCCATTGACCCTGGCCAGATACAACTCACCTGTGAGACTATGGCTCACATATTAGATAACAACTACATATTTTTTGAGGGTGAGTATTACCAACAAATCCAAGGATTGGCCATGAGAGCAGCATGTGCTCCCCTATACGCCAACTTAGTGTTACTTGGGTGGGAAATGCAACTTGTTTTAAACAGCAAATACAAATCAGATATTATTTTATATCATAGATTTTTGGATGATATTTTTGTATTATGGGGAGGCAATTTTACTAATATACCAGACTTTATAGAATATCTGAATAATACCACCACCTTTATAAAATTTACATATCAAGTTGACAGGTATGAAATAAATTTTTTGGATGTCAAGATTTCTAAAAAGGAGCAAGGTTTTAAATCTAACATATACCGCAAACCTACCTTTTGTAATACCTATTTACACTATTATAGTCATCACCCCAAGAGTCAAAAGATAAATATTGTAAAAGGACAGGCTATTAGAATTGCCAGAATGACATCTAAAAAAGATGACGCCAAGTATGAATTTACTAGATTGATGACCATGTTTTCTGAGAGAGGATATCCCACCAATTTATTGGAACATATTTTGAGAGAAGTTTTAGACCAATGGGGAAACAAATATAAACCACTGGTAGGCAATGGGGCGACACACATAATACCTGGCAGAGATCAAAAAGTAGAAGAATTAGATTCTAACACACATTCCAATACAGAACAGGTAGATGTTAACTACGCCTGCAGTATACAGCACTGCCCACTTTCTAATAGAGTTAAAAATGTCCTATATAAAAAATGGGGCATTTTCAAAACCAACAGTGACATATACGGGAAAGTGGGTACACAACCCACTTTTTCCACTAAGGTGGGCATTAATTTGAAAACTAGTCTAGAGAGAGTTGGAGGTGTTTCACCTATTATTTTAAATAACATGGTTGGGAATATTCTATACTTAAGAAAGGGGAATTGCCATATGAGTAGGTTAGTGTATATTGCCCCATGTAACACCTGTAGTCGATTCTACATTGGTAAAACTGAGAGGGCCCTCAAATGTAGGATTTACAAACATTTCTACGAGATAAAAAATAAAAAAGAGACAAATGCTCTTTATAGACATTCTATAGTTTGTGAAGGCTATACAGGGTTTAAATTCGGTGTCATTGACACTGTTGAACTTGATGGTAGAGGGGGAGATTGGAAAAACTGTTTGGTTAAGAAAGAGTTAATGTGGCAGCTTAGATTAGCTTCAAGCTTTCTTCCTGACCTGAATGATTATCTATTTTACCAGTATTAAAAGAAAGGGCTAATAGATTAAAACAGCCCAAAAAATAAAAAGCATACCTGGATATGTGGACAAGAGTATATATAAAATGTTAATATATATGTATGTACAAACTTATTTGCATACTTATTTATTTGGAAATTTATTACTGGTACATTTTAATACTGTGTTTTTAACTGTGGCACAAATGGGGTATATTGCTTTAAGAATTAATTATTTAATTATTAGTTAAACATTTGAATTTAGAGAGTATATAAGCTTAATTAATTTGTTTCACTGTGTTCTGAGGAAGTCATTCTTTGGTTGATGAAAGCGCTTAACCAATTTTATCTGCTGAGCATTTTATCATTTGGTTATTAAACTACTTGTCTGACAGTCCGTGTGGTGCATTTTTGTTTTTGCTAGCGTTTCAGTATATATTAAATACATACACACCTCCAGGCTGGTCAAACAGTATGACACACAGGAGACACTCCAGGTGCAATTAACCATAGACAAGACCCCTATACAAATCATGGCTAGCTACTGGACCCCAAATCTGACTCAAGATGCCCAATCTGCCTATCTAGACCTCTTTGAATCTATCAAGATTCAACCCTTTACCCTGATCCTGGGTGACTTTAACTACCCAAACATAGACTGGAAGAACTACTCATGCCAGAACACAAATGCCCAAAGATTCCTCGATTTTGTCAATGCAAATGCTTTGGAACAGCTAGTTGATACCCCCACAAGAGATGATAATATCTTGGACTTGGTATTAACCAATGTGAGTAACCACTGCACATCCCTGCAGTATCATCCTTCCTTGTAAGATCTGACCATAAAGCAGTCACGTTCGAAGTCACCATCTCCCCTGACCCCCCTCTAGCTAGGGCCAAACAAAAAACTTCTCCAAAGCTTATTAGAGCCTCCTGAGGGATGGAATAAACAGCTTCACAGCCTCCTCTCCCTTATTAGGAACAGCCACCAGTATCCAAATCTATACCAAGTTACTATATGAACATTTATATAGATGCATGGAATCAGGAATAGCTGACAGGACTAAATCATCCTCCACAAGGAAGAGTAAACCTGTCTGGTGGACATCTGTAATAAATAAACTCTATAGCAAAAGAAAAAAAGTTGCTGTCCAGGACCAAGAAGGAGCAGGTGCCCAATTGGAAGCAATCTCTCCTTACCCTAAACAAGCAAATCAGAGCACTAGTGAAATCCTCCAAATCTAACTTCGAGTCCAAATTGGCCACATCTACTAGAGACAATCATAAGACCTTCTTCACATATGTCCATAATCTCAAAGGTAGCACTCAGATCTGTTCAAAACTGGTTGTCAAGGACATGACATATACAAATGCCATAGATATGGCAAACCTGCTGGCTGACAGATTTAGTGAAAGTTTCATCCCTCTGTTCCCCCATCTGTAAATCATGACATTCCCAGTACCTGCCTCCCTCCCCTTATATCTAGGAATCGGGTCATCACTGCTCTCTCAAAGGCAAAAAATACAGCCTCCATGGGACCTGATAACATCCCATGCTGTATTCTACATGAACTCTGGCAGGAACTTGTAGCACCATTAAGCCTGAGTACCGGCATTGTTAGGGTGTTTGTGTGTGTGTGTGTGTGTGTGTGTGTGTGTGTGTGTGTGTGTGTGTGTGTGTGTGTGTGTGTGTGTGTGTGTATGTATGTGTGTGTGTGTGCTGCAGTTTCAGTTTTAAAGCCCTGATGCATTTTCACAGTCAGACAATTATAATTTCTATGCAGTTTTATATTCTACATTTTTGATGCAGCTTTACAGAAATATAGTTATATGGTTTTGTAGAGTTTCTCACAGTCAGGTTCTATAATTGCGGTACAGCTTTAAACATTTCTAGATATTACAGATTTCAGACAATACCTTTACAAATGTTAGGAGACCAAGTGTTTGACATACATAAAGCTAGCAGGACCAGATAATATGTTCTAAGATGTGAAAGAAAAGCCAAATTGTTGTTTTGAGCCCAAGACAAAATACTGAATACGAGATATACAATGTCAAAAATGTCAATCTCGGGAATGATGAATGTTCAGAGATATAGCACACCCATGTTAAAGGCCCTAACTAGAAGATGTGAATTCAAACATATCAACTAAGAGAACAAGGCCCAGGCAACACATTCTACAAGCTAAAGATTAAGAGGGGAAGCAGAAATTATCATATACAAGTTTCTAGAATTTATGTTCAAAGGTACTTACTAGGCTATTATTCCATGTGGATCTTTAGAAGCCTAGTCCTGCATTCCCATGAAGGTTTTCAATCTTGTAATTTAAGTATGAATAACCCAGAGCTGTGTTAAACGTTTACATGTTACCCCTATCCATAAGGGACAAGGGTGCTAAACCAGGCATGAATTTGTGACTTTCCATGAATGTCCAGATTATATTTAATTAGAGTAAAGGAAGTTCTTTGCTTTATCATAGGATCATAAGAGATTAATAGGCTAATGGCTCTAGGGCCCTTACAAGCCTAGCCAAGAGTTTATCCCCAGAAAATAAACCACAATCAGCACCTGCCACCCCTGTCAGTGAGGGATACAGGTGGAACCTCTGGGGCATATTTGTGGTTGCCCATTCACTCATCAAGGTTGCACTTGAAGAGGGTCAGTGACATACTTTGCTTGACGTGTATGGGGAGTGTATTCCAGAGACGGGGCAGCCTCTGGGAGACAAACCTGTCTCTCCAGCAGGTTTTGTTAATGTCACATATTAGATTTAAGTCTTTCGATAAGGTACTATGCGAGGAGTTAGACTTATGGATATGGAGCATCTCTAGTAGAACAGGGTCTGAGATTGCCTTGTAGGCAAGACACAGGTCACTTCTGAATAATCTGTATGATACAGAGTAAAGTGATAGTGATTTGAGCCTGTCCACAGAGGACAGGTGTTGGAGGCCATGGATTCTCTTTGTGAGGTATTTCTGTGGCCTTTCCAGTTGGTGCAAGTGTTTGGAGAGGTACATACCAAATGGGGCATTGTATTCAATTATTGGCCTAATGAGGGAGGAGCACATTTTCTGGATGTAATCCCCTTTCTTATGAGATGAACCAAGTAAAAGGCTTTTCTGACCACTGCTGCTACATCATGGTCAAATGTGAGATTGTTGCCAACTTGTGTACCCAGGTCTTTCACCCCAGGTTGTGTGCTTACGGGGTTGCCGCTAATGTAGTAATTGGTAGGGGCTGTGTTTTTGCCAAATTGTATGATAATACATTTTTTTGCATTTAACTTAAGGGCATGACTTTGGCACAAGTCATTTGTTGCTGTGAGACCATCTTGAAGTATCTTATCATTTGGGGAGTCAATGACAGCACCCAACTTACAGTCGTCTGCAAACTTGGTCAGCCACAGGCCTTTTGTCTTTGCCTGGGCCTCTGAGAAGTAGATGCCAAACAATCGGGGTCACAGGACAGATCCCTGGGGGGGGACACCAGTAGTGACAGGTCTGCTATTGAAGGTAGTGGCACCTATTTTGACCTTGTGGGTCCTATCAGTGAGCCAGTTAACCACCCACCTGATGAGATAGGGATTTACACCAAGTTCTGTTAGTTTTTCAATGATGCCCGAGTGGGAGATTGTGTCAAAGACTTTGGCCAAGTCAAGGTAAGCTGTATGTACTAACTTTCCCTCATCCAGTGCCTTGGTGACAGTCTCAAAAAAGTCAATCAGGTTCAACAGGCAAGATCTGCCCTTGACGAATACGAATTCGGTGTGTCAAGTGCTTGGAGATTGCCTATGTCCTTGTTTATGAGGTCCATAATAATACGCTCCATGGCCTTACAGATCAGACTTGTCAAGCTAATGAGGTGATAGTTGCCAGGGTCAGTCGTGGCACCACCTTTGTGCAAAGGGATGACAGTGGCAGTTCTTCAAACTGTTGGAATGAAGCCTGTACTTAGGCTATGGATAAACAGAGTGCTCAATGGTGAGGCTAGTTCTTGATGAAGATGTTGCAGAATACAGCCTGGGATACTATCAGGTCCCATGGAAGCTGTGTTCTTTGCCTTAGATAGAGCCTTTAACACTTGATTTATGCAGATGTGAGGTGCGGGGCAAGTATCAGGGATGTAGAATGGGTCTTTAGGGGGGACAGGGGGGTGACGTTTGTACTGAACATATGTGCTAGGAGGTTGGCTAAGTCAACAGGATCAGTGTAAGGGGCACAGTTAAGAACTAATTTAAATGGAGAAGAAGATGATTCCAAAGAAGTGGTATTCTGCATGACACGTATCTGTCCCTCCAGCAAGCACTATTTATGTTGCAGAACAGATTAAGATTTCTTGAGACGGTGCTTATCCTACCGTCAGACTTGTGGATGTGCAGTAGATCAGAGAGGATAGGGTCAGTTAAGGCTCTGTACAAGAGACAGTGTCTGTATGATACTAAGAAGAGGAACAAGGCTTTGAGATGGTCACTGCAGTTTTTATGTTTTAGGCCCTTTACATTCTTGGTGAGAATACATTGTCATTGTTCAAGTTGTGTTAAGTGTTTGGACAGGTATATATCAGAGAGGGAATTATACAAATGATTGACTTAATATTTATTTATTTATTTTTCTTTTGTTAACCGGGATGGTCCAACTGGACGAGGTCCATTTACAGCAGAGGCCCGCGGAGAAAAGCTCCACATAAATTCATAAACACAAATAGCAACAATACTAATATTATACATAGTGTTGAAAATATTGTTTTACAAGTAGTATCTAGTGAGAAAATGAAAAACAGAAAAGGCAATTGAAATCAGCAATATCGACATATGAACAATCTGTTTGTTATAAAAAATAACAGACAGAGATTACAAGTCCATATTTGTTGAGGGATACCATTTGTACCAAGCATGTTTACTAAAGGCATATACTATGAGAGAAAGAGAGAAAGTGTATGGGTAACAGGTTTTGGGATTATGTGACACATGGACAGAGCCAAGAACTTAAAAGGTTGGCCTTCAGGGAGTGTTTGATTTGTGTAGTATTAGATGCAGAAGTGACGGATGGAGGTAGATTATTCCAGGCTTTTGCTATGCAATGTGAAAATAGAGCTTTGCCTGCTATATACTTAGCTGATGAAATAGAGAGAAGTGACTTGATGACAGAGCGGAGTGGACGATTTGGTGTGTAGATAGTCAGCAATTGGCTAAGAGCAGGAGTTTTGTTGGGTTGTTTTAGGTTGTTGTAAGCTATGACAAGTTGATGATAGATTAGTAGTTGTGGGAGCTCAAGCCAGTGAAGTTGTTTAAGAGGTGTACAGTGATGGGTTCGAAATTGGAAATTAGTAGCAAACCTGGTGATTTTGTTGTAACAAGAGTCAAGTTTGTCTAGGTCAGATTTTCTAATATAAGTGAGAATTAGGGCTGCATACATTAGTGTGGAAAGAAGGTGAGCTTGAGCTAGGGTAACCTTAGCCTGATCAGATAGACAGTGTTTATGTCTGTATAGGGAACCCATTTTTTGTGTACCTTTTTTATAGTTTGAATGATATGGATGTCAAAATGGAAGTTATTTATTTCAACACCAAGGAACTTGGTGTGGGGGGAGGTTGGAATGATAGTACCATTATTGGAGGTGATAGAGAAGGAAAATGGAGAGGTTTTTGCTTTGTTTGGAGTGAAAAGAAGTAGTTTTGTTTTATTAGGATTTAGGATGAATTGAATATTAGTGATCCATCTTTCTACAGAGGCAAATGATTCTTGGGCCAGGTGGTGTAGTGTAGTAAGAGATGGGGCTGAGCAGATTAAGGTGGAATCATCTGCATATTGTATTAAAGAGGCTTGCGGGGTGGAGGTATTTAGGTTATTGGTAAAGACAGAAAAGAGCAGTGGACCCAATATGGAACCCTGAGGTGCACCAACAGTAGTTGGAAGTAAAGGGGATAGAACTCCTTGCCACTGGAATGCTTGTTGTCGGTCTGATAGGTAATTATCAAACCAAGCAATAGTGTTAGGGGTAAAGGCTAACAAAGTTAGAGAATCTATTAGGATAGGGTGAGAAACCATATCAAATGCTTTAGAGAGGTCCAAGAATATGGCAGAGACAAATTTGTTGTTATTTCTATGTTGGTTAACCATGTTTGTGAAGGAGAGAAGGGCAGTGGTTGTGCTGTGGTGTGAGTGGAAACCATGTTGTGTAGGGGAGAGGAGATTGTTTGTATTTAGGAAATGCATGACTTGGGAGTGTATGTATTTCTCCAGTATCTTTGAGAAAGGGGACAAAATGGCAATGGGGTGCTAGTTTGAGAAATCATAGGAGATTCCACCCTTATGAAGTAGAATAATGTAGGAGATTTTCCACGGTATAGGGATAAAGGATTCCTGTATAGAGCAGTTAATAAGGATTGAGACTGGGTAGGATACGGAATCGGCAGCCATTTTTAGGAAATTTGCTGGTAAACCATCTGCTGCAAGAGAAGTAGGTTTAAGTTTTAAGAGGTGTTTTTTTATCATAGAGGTTGGGACAGGTGAGAAAGTAAAAGGAGATGAGTGATTAAGAGCTGTTGGTATGGATGAGTAGCTATTTTTGGATAGTTGAGTAGATAGAGATTTAATGGATTCAGTAAAGTGATGGTTGAATTTGGAGGCTATATCGCTATCTGTATTTGTGGAGGTTGAGGTGGGAGCTGGTGTGGTGGATTTACCAGGTTTTAGTAGGGTGTTCATTGCGTACCAGAACTTTTGAGGGTTGTCGGAGTGTTTTTTTGGATATTTAGATAGTAGTTCTGTTTATCAAGCTTTGTTTGTTGCTTGACCTGATACCTAAGTTGTTGATAGTTTTGTTTGGAAAGACTTGTGTTATCTTTCTTCCAGGTTTTCTATGCATTATCTCTAGATTTTAATAGGGCTGTAGTGAGCTTAGTAAGCCATGGAACATGGTGAAGTTTAGATCTAATTATTCTTATGGAGCTATTAAATCAAGGATCTTAGTAAGAGTACTATTAAAATAGTCTACTGCTTGGTCCAAGTGGAAGATATGTAGTGGTTCCCAGTTACATTATTTTAATGTAGATTTGAGCTCTCGAGGGTTAACATTGCAATAATTTCTGACATGTCTATAGACTGTAGGTGTGGGTATGTTAATATGTTTGCGTAGGAGAAAAGTTGGCAGGTGGTCACTAAGTCCATTTGGCAGACAACCTGTTTGGTAGTTTTATTCTGGGTAGTTTACCAATGTTCAATCTAGTATAGATTCTTTTTGGGACATTTTATCTACTCTAGTAGGTTCTTAAATGAGTTGAGAGAATCCATACAGGTTGATGTAGTTAGTGGGATTTGTAGAACTGCAAGCTAGCCAATCAGTGTTAGGTCTCCTAGTAGAATAGTCTCTTGTGGGAGGTTGTCTTTTACTCATTGAAGAATGTATGCAGAAAGAATATTGATACTCTTTTTCTTGTTAAGGAGTAGCATAGAGCCTATGATCTCCACAGTATTAAAGTTTGGTAGAGGAATTAGAAGAGGTTGTAAGTTAAGTGTATTTTTAAAGACAATTGCAACACCCCCTCCCTTTTTTCTACCCTATCTAGTCTTAGAATATTATAGCCCAGAGGGAAAATTTCCTTGTTCTGTGTGCTGGGTTTTAGCCAGGTCTCTGTTATGGTTAAAATGTGAGGGGAGTTATGAGTTATGAATGTGTGTAAGTGAGGGAGTTTGTTTAATATACTGCGTGAGTTAAGGTTAATGATAAATAGATCTGTAGTGTGTTTGTTTGGGGGTATAATGTTGCCTGGTCCTGGATTTGGGTGAATATCTCCAGAGGTGAGAAGGTATTTTTTTAATAATAGATGAAGTCTGATTGTTTGTAAAATATCTATGGGGAGTTTACATGATCTTTTTTTAGAGTATGATAATGGAAAGTGCTTGTTGTTATTAAATAAAGAGGGGGCTATTGGGAAGGTTATGTGGGTTTTTGTAGGTGTGAAGGTATGTGTTGTATGGTAGGTGGTGTGGGGTAGTGGTATGTATGTGTGTGTGGATGTAGTGTAGGTTAGGGTTGTGAGGGTTAAAAGGAGAGATGTAAGTAATTTGTTTGTGGGGGAAAGTGGTGTTAATTGTCTGAGAGGTAAGCAGGGGTAAGATTTGGGAAGATTGCAGTTTATTGGCTGTGGGGTGTGGTCAGGTGATTTGAAGCAAGAATAAAGGTAGAGGTAGTGGGGTGGGTGAGAATTGAGGGCAGGGTAGAGGAGCGGAGTGAGCCGAGTGTAGCGAGGTGAACGGAGTGGGGCCAAACCACACCACAATGATCTTAGAGCCAAAAAGTGAGTAATCCAAAACCAACTGCCTTCTTTACAACTTGTTGGAAGGAACACAATGTATAGAGTAGCTGATGTAAGTTTAAAGTTCTAACCTCATACTTAATGGATGCAGGGGATTTTAATGCAATGTGTACTAAAGTCCAACTGAGGTAAGCTACAGAAGTTAGCTTAATGTTACAAAGGGTAAGTGGCCTATACTATTAATAAGGGACACCCATTTAGTGCTGTAGACTCAGGTCAGCATATGTAGTTTTACAGCAGAGTATATATATATATATATATATATATATATATATAGCTATTAACCTTAGGAAATTTAAGAAAATGGACTATTTAAATCAGTCAATCTGTTTGATAAGCAGTAGGGTAGCTTTCTTCTGGTGGAACAGGCTCTGCAGGATAGCATTGGTGGGAGAACACCTTAGTAAAAATAAGTAGAGGGCCTGTTTACATAAGTCAGTCAGTGTGGTAAGCCGTAGGGTAGCTTCCTTCCAGTGGAACATGATTTACAGGATAGCAGTGGTGGTAGAAACACCTGGGAGGGATAGATAAGTATAAAAATACAAGTATAAGTCACACAATCATCAGGTGTCTAATAAACATATAGTAGGGCAATGAATATCAGTAGTGGAACTATGTAGACTTATAATGGTATACTTGAAGAAACAGGTTCTACAAATAGAAAAACAGTCTTCAAATACTTAAATATGGTAGGTAAGCAGTTTAGGTTATAGTCTGTTTTAGGTGTTAGATAATAGAATATATACACATTCAATAAAGCAAGGTAAATTCAAATTCTAAGGCTTTCTCTGACATAAACATTTGTTAGGAAGCTATTGCTAGCAAGGCGACTTAGTGTTAGCTGGAATAGAGGAAAGAAAACCTTAGTTCATAAACATATGTCAAAACTATATGGTGTTCAAGAATAAAATCTAAGCCACATGAATATTCTGTAGAGTGTTCTGGCCAAAAACTACTTACAAATACTGCTTACATAAAGCAACTCAAAGACAGAGTGTTTTAGTAATGGGATACTATGTCCATGAATCAGGAACAGCACACTCTATATTAAATTAAGGATCTAAGCGACCATTATAGCTTTTCCGCAAACCAAACAACTCCGTCATGCACGATACAGGTTTCACAGCAGTATACAACTCTGTACACCCATTTCAAGTGGTAATATACAACAAGTTTGGTTGCTCAACTATTTGTAGTCAAATACAGCTAAGTTGATCAGGATATTTGATGCAACTCAAGTATTACACCATTTACCATTTAGAATGTAAATACAAATGTTGTGTCTCTGTTTCTGGTATTTTAAATTATACAGCAGCTCTGGTTGCTAATCTATTTACTACAGATATATCGTATTTAACAGTATGTAATTCTAAAAAGGTGCAATTCGGTTTGGGATGGGCTAAATAATACAGCAAATCTACTTGTTTAACTAATTGTAGCCAGATATTAGAGGTAATACTCATGAATGATGTTACTCAGTTTGGAGCTGCTAGCAGTGGATAGCGAGACCATACAGACACTATATCACCTTTGTTAATACATATGACAGCAAATTACGAGCAAAACAATGATAGGAATACACACAGCATGAGCACCCTAACAGAGAAAGCTGGTAACTATGATATTTCTCTGCACAAAACTAAAGTGTCCTTATAACAACAATTCACTTTCAGCACATCCAAGTGTAAACCCCAGTACAGGAATTATAACTGCAAAAACAGAGTAAATGCAAAATACGCTACAAAACATGATACATACCATGTGTACAAGTTGCTGCCTAAGTCTAAGAGCACTGAGTGTTTAAAAATGGCAGATCCAGTAGAGAACTAAATAACCTCATATACATAGCTAATAAAGGGAGGAGATATAAGCTGGGTGGGTTGAAACCACACCACAATGATCTTAGAGCCAAAAAGTGAGTAATCTAAAACTAACTGCCTTCTTTACAACTCGTTGGAAGGAACACTTTAATGTATAGAGTAGCTGATGTAAGTTTAGAGTTCTAACCCCAAACTTAATGGATGCAGGGGATTTTCATGCAATGAGTACTAATGTCCAGCTGAGGTAAGCTACAGAAGTTAGCCTAATGCTACAAATGGTAAGGGGCCTATACTATTAATAAGAGACACCCATTTAGTGCTGTAGACTCAGTTCAGCATATGTAGTTTTACAGCAGAAATGGCTTAGTTGGTACTTTTGCACACCCATGGTTCGAATCCAGAGAGTGGTACTAAGATGTGTGCATATCTACACACAAGGAATCAGGAATAAATGTAAAAACAGTCAGGTAGTGTTAACAGATATTTTCCCCACTGGTTTTACAAGTAAGTAAATGTTGCCAGTAGCTGTATGAAGGGTATACTAATAAACTGTGAACAACTGTTGAATTGTCCTACCACATGCCTGCAAATGACAACAGGGTAGGTACATACAATATGCACTCTTCCTGCATCATAGCTCTCAGCTGCACAGATGCTCAGTGAATGTCCAGATATTTGTCTCAGATTTATGGTCTGTTTTACATAAAGTAGTAGTGTCATGGCAAATCAGTGGCAACCCGTTATAGACTGAAGTTAGAAAATAATGATAGACATCTAAGTGTCAGATGTCATATCCATCAGAAAAGCCATTCAAATGCAATACCTCTAATTTTATCAACTTTCTAAGTCTGTAAGAGCAATATCTAAAAATTGTCCATAATTATGGGCCTTTGTCCCACTCATATGTATGGCTTTGTCCAGGTCTCATGCTCTAAGAGGTTGAGAGGCATGTTTCCAATACATGTCTCTCAAGTGTCATGCTGTCATGGCTAGTGGTCACTGCTGCAAATAATCCTGGACACAGATAGGAAACCATTTGATGTATGTCTGTAGCACACTCACATAACAGCAGTTCAGGGTACCCCTCCTGTGCCAGATATGTAACCCTGACATGTACAAGTCTCCTCTAGTCATGTACCCAGAG
The DNA here is from genome assembly GCF_019279795.1 of Protopterus annectens. Taxonomy (NCBI): domain Eukaryota; kingdom Metazoa; phylum Chordata; order Ceratodontiformes; family Protopteridae; genus Protopterus; species Protopterus annectens. The sequence continues at coordinate 763,797,315 of NC_056727.1, forward strand.
TTGTCACATTTTGCCTCATACCATTCCAGGCTGACAGTTTAATAGGCATGTTTGTACTACAGAAGGGGTCTATATTATATGAACAAAATTTCATATAATTGAATGCTGTAAACAGTGAAAATGTTGGACTTTGAACCCTTTATTTTGAGGGGCTGTACCCTCCACTAATTATATATACCAACTCCAAGATCGCACTACAGTGAGGAAAGGGCACATTTCCTAATCTTCACTGTACCATGATCTCTCAAAAAAACATATCGATGAACAGCATTTTTTGCGTATACAGCAGTTGGATATTTTGGACTTTCGTTCTTCTAATAGGAACCCTACAGAACCTATGGCCATAGGTAGATGTAAAGTGAGGGCAAACCCATAGAGTACTGAGCAGTACTGTTGTGAAAAATAGAAGCATAAACAGTTGTTAATGGATTTTCTGTCTCTTCCCCCACATCTGCATCAATAATTATTACTCATATACTACGGGTATGCTGTGCTCCAACCCACTGTTGGGACTTGTGTTATATTATTGTTAATATGTTTGATTGCTTGCATGGTAACATATCTTGTTCAAATACCATTGTTGGTGGCCTGTTACCATCAATGTTACTGACATCCTGTTACGATGCATACTGTTGCTCCATTTATGCATGTGTTCTGTTTGCTATGCAACTGTTTCAGATCTGTTGTATGGGGTTAATTGGAACTTGTATGCGTGCTGTTATAACTAATCTTGAAATGTGTTGTTCATGACTAACCAGCATGTTTTGTAAAACCTCAGCACCATATCACATTTGGGAAGGCAGATCCCAGTGGATCCGCCTGTCCCACCTCATCTGGCCGTGGCACTGGGCCCCAGCACGTCTGGGACCCAACCTGATCTCCCTCGTCTGCTGGTCCTGAACCACCTTCGGATGGAATGCCTCAGGGGACGGGGCCTGTCCCCCCCCCTGGGAGTGGGCATGGACAGGAGGCCATCACCTGTAGTCAGGTCCAGGGTTTGGTGCACAGCACCCTTCAATACAAGTTTGGAGAGAAGCTGCACTAGATTGAGGGGCACCTGGTGCACCTCGAGGGACAGGCTTTCCCTCCTGTCAAGCCTCACCATGCCCACCTTTGAGGCCATGAAGGTGCAGTGGTGACTGCCCATGGGTGAGGATCTCAGTTCCACTGTAACCATATTGGGGCCCATGAGCTTCGGATTCCCAATCACCCTCCTGTCAAATGTGCTTTCCCCCCTTGTGTGTCATATACCATCCCTGTCTGCTGTCTTGTCTGTCTCCCTACCCAACCTACCTCCCTAGATGTACCTACAATCCTTCCCAACATCCCACTCTCACCTTAAAAAAAAAGAAAAGGACATCTGTCCCAAAAGAAATATCACCCCATACATAGCTGTCCATTTTGCACACATGTCCATTGGACACATGTAATCCAGTCCAATTGGCTTGACAACACATTTCTGTTGTCCTCACCCCTCTCCCTGGGGTTTGAGTGTCCAAATTCACCTCCAAATTCTGTACAAATGCACAGTTGTTGCTGTATAGGAAATGGACAGCTATGGACCTTCCCTACACCGATCCTGCACATCCCTAGCTATCTTTCACATTGTTTTTCCCTCAGCGTGCCCCTTTTGCACCACTTTCCTATCACCCCTTTTCTTTTCTTTTAAAGAAATTAGAGCAGGTGTAAGTGTGAGTAAGTGGTAGTAAGCAGGAGTAAGTGTGTTTGTGCGATGCTAAGTGAAGCCAACACAGATTAAGCATCTGTACGTTTAACCGTGTGTTGGCATCGCTTAGCGTTGTGCAAACCCATGCAAACCCATTTACAGCTGCTTAAAACTGCTTTACTTACTCTGTTTCCATCAACCACTGTTCTGCCTAGCAACAAAATAATCAATGCTGCCAAGTCTCAAACCCAGGTCTCTGTACACCATAGTCAGAGCAATGCATCACTACACCACTTGAGTTATAATGATTGTTGATGCTTTTTCAAACATATCATCCAGTAGAGTCATTCAAGAGTAGGGAGAAGATTCTGTAGAATCAGTCAGGTTTTGTATTTATATATATATACATATACACATGTATGTATGTATGGAGATGCATATATATGGAAAAAGATATACATAATATAAGTAAAGTTATACATATATGTTAGAAAAACATATAATAATAATAATAATATGTATGCTTAGTGCATTCGAGTTTTAAAAGGGTTAATACATTTATTCTATTCACACTGCATGAATCTGCACAGCTATTAGAAACTTAACAAGAAGCATTTTATTTCTGCTAATGTCATGAAAATAATAAGAAGCATTTCATTTCTGCTAATGTCATGAAACTTAACAAAGACATATTCATTTCTGCTTATGCTATGAGAAAATATGCAGCTGCTAGAAGCACTGATAAAAAGAACAATAGACGCTTGAAAGTTTAAACTGTAGTCAGCATTACTTGTACTAAAGCTAGAAATGTACCTTGAATCTAGACAAAATGTAACAAATGTATTAGAACAGTACAATTGAATAGTTGAAATGGACTAAAATAAGCCCAAGGCCAGGTTGTTTTTCTCAAAATGTTTTGCAGAACAGCAGATAATTTAACTTGGTCAGCAATAAGTCTAGTAACATCTTCTGTAGGACATACAGAAAGCTGTGTCTAACTACGTCAGTAATGGAATGTAACATTTTCTGTGTGACATGAAGAGAACTGTATAAGAATAACATACTAATCACCAGTGATTCAGACAAATCTTGTGCCTACATGCTTTGTCTCCTTGCTGTAAATAATAAAGGGTGTCTTGCTTGAACCTAACGTGTATTGGTCTTTGAAGTTTTTTCCTTTGACAGATTGGTCCTTCGAGCCAGAGACCTCTCTTCACCTCGGATCACTCGGCCAGGTGGTTGAAACCATATGGGGAAGAAACCAAATTGGTTCTTCTTATATGGAAAAGTCCTCCGACTGAATTGTCATTCAAAAGAGGCCAGCCACTTTCTGATCTGTGACTGAAGGACGGGTCTCCACAAATCGGTGATCAATCACGTGAGGCTCAGGTAAGGTGAATCTACATTTTTCTGTTTTCTGTTTTAGATCAGGGACTGGATGTGTATTGTTTTTGTCAAAATATATTTTTCTTACAAGTAAGGGACAAAAAAGATTACTGTCTTGTCATAGATCAGGAGAAACAGAATAAGTAGGCAGTCATTCTGAAAAGACTATAACAAAATCCATGGTACCATGTTAAAAAATTAAGAGAAGTTACGTAACAATCAAAGGGTAAAACAAAATGGGTAACAATTGCACGAAAAGACCCCAAAAACCGCCGCCGTTAACAGAAGATGCAAAATACATGCAGTCGCAGCGTGCTGACAATGTTAGATATTATTCAAAATGGGTTAATAAATACGAATTCGACGGAAAATTAGAAAAATCATCGCTTATCAAACTTATCAAACAGCTCAAAACTGATTCCAAAGGTTGGGTAAAAAAACAATGTCGGTTAGGAATTCCTCAGGCACACAGGTGGCTTGAGGAAGTAAACCGTAGGGAACAAAAGAACAAAAATTCAAAAGCAATGTTTTTAGATAAGGAGGACAATAACTTAGTAACAGCATCAGCACCTCCACCTCCCTTACCAGAATATGAAGCAAGTGAACAAGTTAGTCCACCCCCACGATATCCTGTAATCACTGAAGATAGAGATATTATAAAACTAAAACTGACTAAAGTTAGAGATCCCATCAGGACCAGATCATGAACAAAGGCAGGTAACTCAGATGAAGGCATCGAGTTATGGCAAATGGTTAAAAGTTCGCAATCTATAAATGAAGAAGAAGAAGAAATATGCCCGCGTATAGAAGTACCCAATCCTCAGGCAGGTCAAGACAATCAGGACCCAATTGTTTTAGTGTATAGACCTTGGACTCCAGAAGACATCCGGAAAGCCACTGAGGGAATTCCCCATCCAAAGGTTAATTTTAGAAAATTCTCAGAAGATTTACAAGGAATGAGGCTGAGTTATAACTTAAACGGAGAAGAGATAGAAAAGGTGGTTAGACAGATTGTAGGGCCAGATTGGTACATGATTAGTGGGAACTGGAATCCCCATGACACTGCACAAAGACCCCTCCCACATAGCAGTGCAGAGTTAGACACCAGAGTCAAAGGTCTAACAGACCGCATCTCTGAAAAATGGAAACCTAGGGGCAGACTGGACATGCATTAATCAATGCATACAACAAGAAGGTTAAACAATTGACTTGTATTATGCCAGATTGTTAGAATGTTTTAATACCTACTGTGGAATGCAGGTTCCTGAAGATCAAACACAAGATTCCCCATATGAGCAGCAATTAAAGAATGCATTCTTAAAGGGCAGTAGTGCACCTATAAGCAGTTTTATTACGAAACACATGGTAGATCATAGTACAAGCAGGTTACAATCATTACTTGAATATGCTAGGCATGCCAAAAGGCATTTTAATAGCAAAAATAAAACCCAAGTGTTTTCTGTAGAAGATGGAGCAGAAGTTTATGTAGTACAGTCTGGGAAAAAAGGCAAGAAAAACACGCAGGGGAACAAACAATCTGATCAAAGATCAGAAGACTTTGAAGGGCGGAAGAAAAGGGGAGAGTGTTTTAAATGAGGTAAAAAGGGACATTTGGCAAGGGATTGCAAGAAAAACAAGAAGGCAACAACGGAAGACAAGGAGGGTGAGGACTAACTGTATGGTAGTCAGGAATCACTAGAAGGGGCTAGCAAAGAAAGGACAAATGAGAATATGATAGAAAGAATAGAGGAAGTGCAGGAAGTTAGTGACAATGAAGAAAATGAAATATTGGACCTAGCTTTATTGAGCTTGGAACTCTATTTAGCAGACACGAAACCAGAAGTTACACTCTTGGTAGAAGGGAGGGAAGTCAAATTCTTGTGTGACTCAGGGGCATCACGAACCCTGATACATCCCTCCAAACTGCCAGAAAACACAGAGTCACCTGATTACATACTGGTTAAAGCAGCTAATGGACAGCTGTATCGGGAGCCTCTCTTCCGTAGCATTGCAATAACTGATCCAGTCTCAGGATTGACACAAAAAAGCAAAATTGTTGTTTCTGCAAAATGCCCAGTAAACCTCTTGGGCAGAGACCTTATGCAGCTATTTGGTATAGCAGTAGTCCCAACCATGCAGGGTATGGAAGCACAGAGACAAACTGATACCTTTGCAATGCAATCGGAGAGTGAAATGTTTTATTGGTACAGCCAGGATTTGGTTACGACTGGTCCAGGGACTGTGACCAAAGAGTTAATGAATGTAGCCATCAGCAAGTTCCCTTGACATTGATAAGCAACACCTGTTGCACTGTACCCTGTATTATTGTAACACACCAGGACCTGATAAGGAATATGAGCAAGAACTATTTAAGAATCATGCAAGCAGATTGATATTGCGTAACCTGTACTGGGACACAGAAGGGAACAGTGTAGCCAGCTGTTCATTGCCCCAGGAATTCTTTGCATTTTATAAATCTAATCGACTACCACATGTTAGCTTAATAAAAAACAGAAATGTAGAGTGGGCAGACCTAGGAGAAAAAGTTACGAGATGGGAGAAACAGACAGAACTAGAAATGTCAGAACAGGGAGTACAAATACAGAAGTTGAATTGGATAACTCAGACCAACCCAGCTGTGCACTTGCAGCCTAGCAAGGACAGCTGATTGACACTCCTATTAAAGGAGGAAGAGAATGCCTTATGAGGCATACCAGAGACTCTCTGGTTGACAGGGAAATCAGATGTAGGACTCATTCGTACAGCAGGACCTGTTACTATCACGCCAGTCAGCATTCAGACCACAAAAAAGGCAATATCCCTTAAGAAAAGATGCAGAGGCAGGAATAAAGCCTATTATAGCAGCCTTACTTAAAGCTTAAAGGGGGAATACTGGTGGAATCTCCCGATTCACCATGTAATACACCCTTATTTCCAGTTGAAAAGGCCAATGAAGAATGGCGTATGGTCCAAGATTTACAAGCTGTAAATGATGCAGTAATATCAGGGGCACACACGGTGCCAGACCCACACACCCTGTTGAATGATTTGAAACCTCAACAAAAGTATTTTTCTGTGGTAGACATCAGCAATGTGTTCTTTTCGATACCGATACACCCTGACAGCCAGTATTGGTTTGCATTTACATTTCAGGGGAAAAGGTACACATATACGTGACTACCACAGGGATATTGTGAAAGTCCAACAATATTCTCACAAGAAATGGCAAGCAACTTGGCAGGATTCACCCCACTAAGAGGCAGTCAGATTTTACTTTATGTTGATGACATCTTGCTGGCAGCCCACACCCAGCAGGATTGTAGAGAAGATACCATAGCACTTCTACGATTTTTAGCCACTGAAGGACATAAGGTAAATAAAAGTAAACTACAGCTTTGGAAAAAACAAGTCAAATACCTGGGATATGTAATATCCAAGGAAGGTAGAACATTAGATGGGGACAGAAAAACAGCAATTTTGCAAGCACCAAAACCCACTACCAAGAAGGAAATGATGTCCTTCCTGGGTACAACTAATTATTGCAGGAGCTGGATTCCAAACTATGCCTTGGAATCTGCACCTCTGACTGACCTTATATATAAGAAACCTATGGCAGCCCAGGATTTGTTACAATGGACACCAGAAGCAGAATCTGCATTCTGCAAACTAAAGCAGTTAATAGCATCCTTATTAGTTCTGGGATTGCCAAACTACCATAAACGTTTTTTCCAAACTGTAGATTGTAAGCAAGGTTACATGACATCAGTGTTAACACAACAGCATGGGGATAAGCAATGCCTCATTGCTTACTATTCATCACAACTAGACCCAGTGGCATGGTCCTTACCCCACTGTGTACAAGCAGTAGTTGCAGCTGCAATGGCAGAACAGGCTTCAGCCTCAGTAGTCTTGTTCCACCCTCTCACTTTGAGAGTACCTCATGCAGTCACAATTATTTTACTACAAGAAAGGGTAGCATATCTTTCCCCTGCTAGGCATCTTTCCTGTATGACTATATTGTTGAGCCAACCTCATATGACAATCGAATGATGCACTACTTTAAACCCTTCTACTCTGCTCCCGACTCCTGCAGATGGCACACCGCACATCTGCTTACAGGTAATTGAGCAAAAGACACTACCTACAAAAGATCCTACAGATGTCCCCTTGGATGATGCCGAGGTGACATACTACGTGGATGGCTCGTGCAAAAGGGGTCCTGCAGGACAGAACCTAGTAGGATATGTGGTAGTCTCTGATACTGAGATTATAGAAGCAAAACCTTTACCACACAACTTATCTGCACAGGCAGCAGAACTGATTGCCCTGACACGGGAATGTACCTTAACAAAGGGTAAATGTGTAAACATTTTTACTGATAGCCAGTACGCTTTTTCTACTATACATGTTTTTGCGCAACAGTGGAAAAAACGGAGAATGATAACATCTACTGGCAAACCTATAAATCATGCACAGTTTATTTTAGATCTTTTAGAATCTATTCAGTTACCTCAGAAAATAGCCATTTGTAAATGCACAGCTCACACCAAGCAGCAAGATAGAATTTCAAAAGGTAATGCGAGAGCTCATACAGCTGCAAAACAAGCAGCCACAGAAGTATTTCTCTTAAATGAGGAATTACAACCCTCTGAGATTTTAGATTTAGATATGTTAAAAGCAATGCAGACACTCTCTATACAAGCTGAAAAACAATGACGGATAAAACGAGGAGCAATCTTCGAAAAGGGGCTGTACATCTCTAGAGAGGGAAAACCAATACTACCCTCTAATTTGTTCCGATATGCAGCTTTGCTGAGCCATGGGCAGTGCCATGTCTCAACAGGGGGGATGGTACAGCTGGTGAACCAAGTGTTCACAGCGTACGTAGTTACAAACTACTTTAAAAAATTTTGTTTGATGTGTCAAATTTGTAACAAACATCATGCACAGGGGGCGATAAAGCCCAAACAAGGGAGTTTCCCTACACCACCATATTCATTTCACATTATCTGTATGGATTTCATAGAATTGAACAAATGTGAAAATAAGAAGTATTGTCTTGTCATTGTAGATATGTTTTCCAGATGGGTGGAAGCCTTTCCAACCAAAAATCCAGATGCAGCTACAGTGGCAAAAGTACTTGTCAAGGAAATCATTCCTAGGTTTGGTATTCCAGAAAGAGTATACAGTGACAATGGTACACACTTTGTAAATCAAACCATACAGCAGTTGAGTAAGCATTTTGGTATTTCTTTAAAAAATCATTGTGCATACCATCCACAATCTGCAGGGCTAGTTGAAAGGCATAATGGTATACTAAAAAACAAACTGAGAAAATTAATAGCTGAGACAGGGAAAAACTGGTTATACTGTTTGCCCCTGGCATTGTTGAGCATGAGAACTGTCCTGACAGCAAAAGGATTGACTCCTTTTGAAAAATTATTTGGAAAGTTCTCATGTCATCAGACCAGGAAGCTGATTTCACACTAGCTGAATATATGAAAAAGTTGTTGAGTTCTAAACATCTGTTGCAGTTAAATTCTGTTTCAGATAAAAAAACAAGTCGAGATGTCAGAAGTGGCAGTGTCGCCCGGAGATTGGGTGTGGATCAGAAATATCAAGAGAAAGAATTTGACATCTAACCATAGGCAAAACTGCTATACAACTGGTAGCATGTTACAGACCACCCTCCCAATCTCAAGAACCCCACTCAGCCTTCCTGAAGACATTGGAGGATATGAATGTATCACAAAATACCATCATACTGGGAGACTTCAACTACCCAAACATAGATTGGGTACATTATTCTAGCCCTAATACCCTAGCCCAAAGGTTCCTGGAATTCATAAATTCAAATGCACTGGAACAACTAGTCACCTCTCCCACTAGGGGAGATAATATACTAGACCTGATCATCACAAACATGGGGACAGAATGCTCCACACCGGAAGTATACCCCTCACTAGTGAGATCTGACCACAAACTAATCACCCTGGATATACATATCCCACCTCCACCCCAGCACAAAAGACCACAGTGAAAAACTTCTCAAAAGCAGACTTCACTCTTCTTAAGACTGAGATGGTATCCTTTAAGCCCACTGTGCCAGTGGATACCACATCCCATAATGCCGAATCCTTCACAAATGCTTTCTATGGACATCTCCAAGAATGCATGGATCATGCAATCCCAAACAAATCCAAGTCCCTCTCCACCAAATGTAAGCGTCCTGTCTGGTGGACCTCAGCCATAAACAAATTGTATAACAAAAGGAAGCTACTGCACATCAGAGCGAAATCCCATGAAGGGAAGACATCTCTGATCAACATTAGCAGAAAACTACATTCTCTCATAAAAACATCCAAGGCAAACTTTGAGAGAAAAATCGCTAAGGACACTAAAGATAACCACAAAGCCTTCTTCAGCTATGTTAGAAACCTGGGCGGAAACCCTCAGATATGTTCAGAGTTGGTTCACAACAACAAAAAATACACTGAACCCACAGATATTGCTAACATCCTGGCTGACAGGTTCAGTGCAAATTTCTCGCCTCCTTCACCCCCAAAAGAAGAAATACTTATCCCAGCTGAATGCAATCTCCCTGTCATCTCAGATGTCCAAGTGAGAACCGCCCTAAACAAAGCAAAAAACACAGCATCAATGGGACCTGACGGTATCCCGGGGTGCGTGTTACGTGAACTCCAAGAGGAGCTAAACCCACACATAAAAATGCTATTTAACCTTAGCCTTACTTCGGGATATGTACCTGAACACTGGCGTATAGCAACAGTGGTCCCACTCCACAAGGGGGGTGCTTCTACAGACCCTGGAAACTACCGCCCCATAAGCTTGACTAGCCAGGTCTGCATAGCTATGGAAAGAATCATTATGGATCTCATAAACGGAGACATAGGGGACCTACAGATGCTTGACCCCACCCAGTTCGGCTTTGTAAATAGCAGAACCTACCTTTTAAACCTGGTTGACTTTTTCAAAACAGTCACTAGAGCCATTGATGAGGGCAAAGCAGTCCATACAGCATACCTGGACTTGGCTAAGGCCTTCGACACAATACCCCACTCAGGCATCATAGATAAGCTAAACAGCTTAAAAGTAAACCCTTATGTCACTAGATGGGTTGCAAACTGGCTAAAGGACAGAACCCATAAAGTTAAAATCGCTGGAGCAATGTCAGACTCAAAGCCAGTCACAAGTGGTGTCCCACAGGGATCTGTCCTGGGACCCCTCTTGTTCGGCATTTATTTCTCAGATGTTAAAGCAAACATGAGAGGTCTGTGGCTGACAAAGTTCGCAGATGACTGCAAACTAGGTGCCATAGTCGATACACCAGCAGATACACACATCCTACGAAAAGGCCTCACTGAAATGGACAAATGCCAAAAAATGTATAGTCATCCCTTTTGGAAAAAACAAAGTACCCACAAATTATCACATAGACAGCAACCCACTGAGTATGGAAAAAGTAATCAGAGACCTAGGGACCCAAGTAGACAGCGACCTCTCATTTGATACCCACGTTGCCAAAGTGGTTAGAAAAACATTCTACCTTGCACACCTCATCATGAAGGGTTTCACATCCAGATCCAAGGATGTCATTGTACCCCTATATTCCTCCCTCATCAGACCCATGATTGAGTACAATGCCCCATTTGGTATGTACCTCACCCGGCACTTGCAACAGCTGGAGAGACCACAAAAGTACCTCACCAAAAGGATCAAGGGTCTCCAACATATGTCTTATTCTGCCAGACTAAAGAAACTTCAGCTCTATTCAGTAGCATACCGCCTGCTCAGAGGTGATCTCTGCCTGACGTACAAGACCATGTCCAATCAGGATCTGATGGACATGCTCCACCTCAAAAAATCCAAATCCATCAGGAGCACGAGAGCTAAAGACTTAAACCTCGGCACAAGCATGAATAGGACATGCTGGAGGGATAGATTCATAACCCAGAGGCTTCCCATGCTCTGGAACAGGATCCCAGTTCATATTAGGCAGAGCCCCTCACTGACTCTCTTCAAGAGAAATCTTGATGAGTGGATGGGAGATCGTAAGTTTACCCTAGGGGTCACATCTGTGTCATTGCTAGCCAGGGGCACAGTAAACTAATTCTATTATATAAGGGGACCTTCACTGTGTCACTACTAGACAGAGGCACAGTATTCTAGATTTGTTCTTGACATTTTTGTACCAATTCATGGGGTGGCAAAAGCCACATCACTATGGCTAGGCTTACAAATGCCCCAGGGCAGATAGCCTAGTACTATACTATGAAACTATGAAACTATGAAACATCACCAAGGTGGGAAGGTCCCTACCAGGTGCTTCTTTCAACACCCACTGCAGTCAAGATAGCAGTACAAGCTTTGTGGATACACCTGACGCACTGCAAGCTGGTTAAGAACTTTGAATTGGACAAAAATCTTACCTCTCCATCGGGTACCTCAGCACAAAGTCTGGCTACAAAGGGGGGGTCAGATCAAGAGGACTGATCCGTCTCAACCCCAGTGAAGAAACCATCAGTACAGGAGGTCCTATTAGGGCAGAGAGTAAGAACACGTGTCCAAAAGAAAAGATGACGGAATCCAGTAAAATCCAAATATACCTACTTGGAAGAGTCGGAGAAAACAGAAACACGGAACAACTGTCTCCACAAAAGTATTGCATAACCATCCTGTTGACTATACTTGTGACAATAATCTTTTTGTTGTGGCCATTTCTTTTCTCAACCACACAAATTGAACTGAACAAGCGTGCAGAGTGGCACCCAAACTTTAACACCTACCAGGCAATCAAATATGTGTATGCTGAAACTTTCAACATTTCGAATTGTTGGATTTGCACAGCTTTACCAACAGCATATGGGGGGTTACTGTTAACTTCAGTTCCCCTGGGAGCCAACAAGACCTGGGAAAATCTACTTCATGATACATTAGATGTCACATCACAAGATAAAATAGCAGCATTGCACTTGTCTGTTCGACAAAAGGGAACTGTGTTTTTACAAGAATGATACAGTTCAGGTGGGTTGGAGCAATTGCAATGTGACTGTTCCCTATAGATGCTACACAAACCCTGATAACACCCGATCCTATTGCAATATGAGCTATGATGCATTTTTTGAACTGATGCATAGGACAACAGAAGAAGTAAAACATAATGCTGATCTCTATAAGCAACTGTCTATAATTGACAAAAAGATGTTTCATGCAGAGCCAGGACATAGTAAAGTTACTACCAAAGTAGAAGATTGTTACTTTGTATGTGGTAGAAAAGCATATAAATGGTTACCTGAGAATTGGTCTGGCAGTTGTTTTTTGGGGTACCTGGTTCCGGCCATACGACACACAGCAGTTTTACCTCAAGGGAAAATTCGGAATGCTCGAGAAATCAAGAAACCTATCAATCCAGTGGGGCAAATCACTGTGGGCTGGAAAAACCGTCATGCTGTGGGCTTAGGGAAAAATGGACTGTCACATATGGACTTGAGTGATACCATCATCTCGTGGGCAGGTGTACTGCCAGCATATGGAGCAACAAAATCAATCTGGGAACTGAGAAAATTGTCTAAACTTCTCGAAATAATGAGCAATGCAAACTTTTCTGCCCTAGAATTGGTGACTGATGAACTGACTGCCATGAGAACGGTGATACTTCAAAATCGCATGGCTCTTGACTTCACCCTAGCAGCAAGAGGAGGTATGTGCGCTTTAATCCAGGAGGAATGCTGTTCGTATATTCCTGACCACAAACACGGGATAGACAACCATCTTGAGGTGATTCAGATGGTGTCGGCCATGACCAAACCAGGACCAAATCCATTGACGGACTTTTTCCAGAGATTGTTTGGGGGATGGGGCAGTATCCTGATGAACATTCTGATTGCCATCTGTGTAGGAATGATCCTACTGGTGGTATGCGTGTGCTGCTGCATCCCCTGCCTGAAAAGACTGATTAAAGATTTTAAAGACATTTCAGTTTCAGAAACCTTATACCAAGACGCTGAACTTGAATCGCTAAAAACTGAATTTGCTTTCATGAGCTTAAACTGAATGACTCTCTTAACTGCAAATCCTGAGCAGGAAGAGGTTAGGGGAAGAAAAAAATGTTTATGCTTATCCTGAAAGTAGAATAAAAGTATTAAAAGGGGGGAAATATTAGAAAAAACATAATAATAATATGTATGCTTAGTGCATTCGAGTTTTAAAAGGGTTAATACATTTATTCTGTTCACACTGCATGAATCTGCACAGCTATTACAAACTTAACAAGAAGCATTTTATTTCTGCTAATGTCATGAAAATAATAAGAAGCATTTCATTTCTGCTAATGTCATGAAACTTAACAAAGACATATTCATTTCTGCTTATGTTATGAGAAAATATGCAGCTGCTAGAAGCACTGATAAAAAGAACAATAGACGCTTGAAAGTTTAAACCGTAGTCAGCATTACTTGTACTAAAGCTAGAAATGTACCTTGAATCTAGACAAAATGTAACACATGTATTAGAACAGTACAATTAAAGAATTGAATAGTTGAAATGGACTAAAACAAGCCCAAGGCCAGGTTGTTTTTTTCAAAATGTTTTGCAGAACAGCAGATAATTTAACTTGGTCAGCAATAAGTTTAGTAACATTTTCTGTAGAACATACAGAAAGCTGTGTCTAACTACGTCAGTAATAGAATGTAACATTTTCTGTGTGACATGAAGAGAACTGTATAAGAATAACATACTAATCACCAGTGATTCAGACAAATCTTGTGCCTACATGCTTTGTCTCCTTGCTGCAAGTAATAAAGGGTGCCTTGCTTGAACCTAACGTGTATTGGTCTTTGAAGTTTTTTCCTTTGACAATATAATATATATATATATATATATATATATATATATATATATATATATATATATATATATAGAATATACAGAATATATATATATATATATATATATATATATATAGAATATACAGAATATATATATATATATATATATATATATATATATATATATATATATATATATATAATATACAGAATATACACACATATATATATATATATATATATATATATATATATATATATATATATATATATATATATATATATAAAAGCTCCAAAAAACAGTTCCAGCACAAGCAGGAGACACGAGCAGCATTAAGCTTGAAATAAGCTTGTTTATTTAGTGATACACATCCCCCAAACCGGTTTCGCTCCAAAGAGCGTCATCAGTGAGTGCAGAATTAACATTTTACATACATTTATATAGCCAGGTTTTACCCTGCCCCCTAGTGGTGTTCCACAACATGTTTTAAATGGAATAAACACATACATATAGTAAAAATTGATGCATGTAACAGATTTTTAGCTAATAGTTTTATATAATAATATAAAACGTAAAACTACTTTAAAACAAGATCTAGCCTGCTTATACCCACAATCCATATTACTAAATCAAAATACATATATAAATCACTATAATAGAAAAATTCATTATTAATATATATATACACAACAAAGAACCAAAGTGACCACCATGATCACCAGTGATCATTAAGCCCAGGTTTGAATAATGCTCCAAGATTGACAATCCATCTGCGTTCTAAATTGTTTAACAGTTGATGTCTTAAAGCTACATTAGTAGCACTAGATTGTAACAAATCAATCCCTACAAATATAAAATGAGAGGCTGTATGTGCTAAAGTGTGCTTATATAAGGCGCTCCTTTCACGTTTACATTTGATATCACTGATGTGAAGGGCTATCCTTTGTTTAAAGCTGCAGGACGTTTGTCCTACATAAAAAGCACCACATTTACAAACAGCCATATAAATCAACCAAGTACTACTGCATTTAATATGGTATCTAATGTCATAGACCTTACTAGTGTTTATAGATGTAAATGAAGAAGTTCTAGACACTAATTTGCAGTATTTGCAATTGCCACAGAAGGTACAACCCTGGCGACCAATGGACGTATATCCTGGGCTGGGGACTTCGTTCTTAAAACCTGAAAAGCATTGCCCCAATGTCTTGCCCCGTCTATAGCCAAAACTACATTTGTCAGGTAGTATATCTGAAAAAAAGGGGTCACTTGTAAAGATGTGCCAATATTTAGTGATGATTTCCTTAATCTTAAAAGTGTTACTCCCATAGCTGGTGATAAATCTCACTACAGGTGAATCATTACCTTTATCAACAGGTTTAGGTTCTAACAGCTGTGTTCTATTTAGCTTTCGGCCTACAGAATAGGCTATATTCAACTTTGGTTCAGAATATCCACGATCCATAAATCTCTGTTTTAGGACTGCTGCTTGTGTATCATATTCCTCATCAGAGGAACAAATTCTTCTTATACGTTGGAATTGGGCTTTAGGTATGTTGTTAATTATATGGGGTGGATGACAACTATTTGCCAATAATAGAGAGTTCTTCGAAAAAGGTTTTCTATGTACTGTGGTAGCTATTGTACCATCCAATGTCTTAGTGACATGCACATCAAGGAAATCAATTGTAAACAGGTGTATTTTACCTGTGAATTTTATCCCGAAGACATTTCTATTTAAATATTGAACAAATTCATTCCAAACCCCCTCAGTCCCATTCCATATAACCCAGCAGTCGTGTAGGTATCTCCTCCACATCAAAAGCTGTTCTTTAAATGGAAAATCAGCCTGATAAATGTATTTTATCTCGAAAAAACCCATAAATAGGTCAGCATAGGTTGGGGCGAAGGTCGCCCCCATAGCTGTCCCTTTGCTTTGGAGATACCATTGACCCTGGAAACTAAAGACATTATGTTCTAATACCAAAGTAAGAATATTGATAATTAGATCCATATCATCCCTAGTATAAACACCAGCTTGTAGTAACCAATATTGTATGGCCTGAATGCCACCCTGGTGGGGGATACTGGTATATAGGGATTGGACATCCAAAGTCGTCCCTAAATATGCTTGCACAGGTACCTATATATATATATATACACACACACACACACACACACACGCTCTCACATACACACACACACACACACACACACACACACACACACACACACATACATACATATATATATATATATATATATACTCATAACATGTAGTGGAGTCATACCCCAGAACCATACCTATCAACCACTTAGTGCAAGAAATCTGGCCAAAAGCTATCCAAATGGGGGGACAATGGGCCAAAACTAGGGACATATTTTAAATATTGCTCTTATAAATGTAGAATATTGCCAGAGTGACAGGGTTTGCTTTAGCATACATGTTCTGAAGGATGTGAGTTCTGAAACTGAAATGTATGTCATCATTTACTGTCAGAAATCCTCAGATCATCACAGTGATTTACCAAGGAAATAAAAATAATGAATCTGTGGAACAGACCAGAAATATGAGCAATAAACCTGGACATTCTGAAACAATCCGGCTAGTCGAGAGGTAGGCTTAGAACCCCTTAGTCCAACGAATCTGGACCAAGCCTGACAAAGTGGGTGGAGAAAGGCATGAAAATAGGGACATATCTGAAATACTATAGTAGATAAGCTGACACAGTTCCTGCAGTAACACCCTCCTGTCTGTCCTAACATATATTGAAGTTGTGCAAGTCCAACGCTCAGTTACTTCTCACTAGTTAGTGACTTAAATCCTCACATCATCCCACTGATGTGTTAGAAATTCACAACACTTATGGGGGTATAGCAACAGTACATCCTACAAATATCTGGAAATAACATTACATTAGGGAAACTACACTCAGCAGCTAAGCATGTCACCAAGCACCGTCAAAACTACAGTCAGACTCACACAACACTAACCCAAATCCACTATGGAGAATTACATGTCTTTGCAAATATATCAGGCACTACAAGGATGTCACAGCACTGAAAAACAGACACCAGTGTGAAAGTGCATACCCACAACCAATTCCACCACAGTCACAGTGACATACCGGTAAGCCAAATGAACAGTACAGTATAAGGACTGTGTGAACAAAAACATCTCAACATGTTTGCCACCCACACACTACCCCTACATATACTGGCCCAATTCACAGTGTAGTATGACACCTGATTGTGGTATGGGACATGGGTATGGGTGGCGATAGACCACCAAAAACTCGAGCAGCATGCACAGGTGAATAGAAAAGGAGCCATAACACATACATCCACCCAACTCCCTACACAGGCAAAATAACATTGCTACACAATCCTGACAGTCTGTCAGCAATCGCCAGAAATACACAGACCTCTCAACTGTTCAGAGTCCCACAGAATGTCCAGGCTTTGTCCTCATATATAAGGCCTCTTACACGTAATATGTCTGGCAGTCTGATACATCACTGGGATGGTATCAGGAATGAAGGCACTAAATAATGATATACCCTACCTATCACCCTCTTACTGCATGACATCTGTACAAATCCTGACATACTTGGGGACAGAGGGCCTAAAACAGGGGCGTATGTGAAATACTGCTGTTATAAACTGAAACAGCTGCTGGTGTAATAGGGTTTATTATAACATATCTTTTCTGAGGGACATGAAGTCAGAAACACAAATGGATGATATAATTTACTGACTGCAATCCCCACATTATGCTACTGATTTTCCAAAGACAAAAAAGTCTGAGGAACACACCAAACATGAGAGTCCAAAATTTGGCCATTCTGCGGATAGCCCTACAGTTGAGAGTTATGTCAACCACATAACACTGTCAGACTTAAAATCATGCAGAAAAGCCATGTCCACACAAACCCTAATAAACTAGCATTAATTAACTGTATAACAGCAATGCTTACATTCTGTCCCTATGTCTGGAACATTCTCCTACAGTTTGTTGTCCTGTCTCCACAGTTTTCATTGTAAGAGGTATTTCCAACTACCCTCCGTGATGCTGTTGTTCAGACACCTCCATGAAGTCTTCCTCACAGACAAGGAAAAGGGGCAACGCCCACATGAAGTACTCAATTATAGGAGTGTGTTGCCATGCCATTGGCTATAGGAATAACACCACAGCTGTTCTGCATGCAATTAGCAAGTGGGGGACACCAATTGGTGCACAGGCCATCAGCTGCTCTGCGAGAGAAAGAGAGAGAGTCAGAGAGAGAGAAAGAGAGAGAGAGAGAGAGAGAGAGAGAAAGAGAAACCATACTTGGAAAACAAAAGGTATGTCAAATAAGTAAGACTGTAATGGAATGCAGTAAGGGGTATGTAATAATGGGAAATAGGAAGTTCAACAAACATGTCTCAACAAGACTTGCTGTACTGATATATTGCTGATCAGAATCTATGGCCATAGCAACTGGGTCTGTCTTCAGTGACATAGATTACAGCTCAGGCCTCTGAGTCACCCCAGGAAAGGATGGCTCACATATGACTACTACTGGAGTGTGTGTTGAACAATATTGACTGAGACACTGCTAGGCCAGCTACTAGGATGTTGTAGAAATCCATATGTTAATTCTGAATACAACTATGATATACACATTTGTCTCAAAAATGTGAGAGACCTATACAGGGTATTTATTTTATTTTATTTTACATTTGTTTGCTGGAATGGTCCGAATGGACACAAGTCCAGTTTCAGTGGAGGCCTGGGTAGAAAAGCTCCACAAGTAAGTACAATTAAACAATATGATTAACAATATGAAAGAAAATCAGCAATATGAAAAAAAGAAATGAGAAAACTCAATATGAGACAAAACTACAGTATAAGCACAATGATGGTACAAGGGAGACATATGCAGAAATAAAACATAGGTAAACATAGTTAATCATTCACTAAGTATTCAATTTCCAGTTCATATTTGCATAGTGAAATGCAGTTGCAGATGTGTGTGTTGACCTGCATATGGTATACTGAGCTCATACCATTCAACTGTCCAGTGTTATACACACTGACCATATGTGTGCCTCATATTTGTAGTCATTTACTCATAGAGTTGTGTTATGTCTGGCAAATCAATGGCAACCTGTGAAGACTGACATTACAACATCTCCTTCTTTTTATTTTGGCTGTTCCTGTTAGGGGTCGCCACAGCAGATCATCTGTCTCCATTTCCTCCTATCCTCTGCATGTTGCTCTCTCACACCAACCACCTGCATGTCCTCTATCACCACATCCATACACCTTATCTTGGGCCTTCCTCTTTTCTTCTTAGCTGGCAGCTTCATCCTTACCATCCTTTTCTCAATATACTCAACATCCTTCTTCAGCACATGTCCAGACCAACATAATCCTGCTACTCTCTGGATTTGTCTCCAAACAGTCCAACCTGGGCAGACCCTCTAACATACATATTCCTAATCCTGGCCACCCTTGTCACACCCAGTGCAAATCTTAACATCTTTAACTCTGCCACGTCCAGCTCTGACTCCTGCCTTTTTGTCAGTGCCACTGTCTCCAACCCATATATAATAGCTGGTCTCACTACCCTCTTGTGCACCTTCCGTCTCACTCTTAATGGTACTCATCTGTCACAAATCACTCCTGACACTCTTCTCCACTATCCCCATCCTGCCTGTATTCTCTGCTTCACCTCTCTTCCACACACACCATTACTCTGAACTGTTGATCCCAAGTATTTAAACTCATCCACCTTTGCAAACTCTATTCCCTACATCCTCACCATTCCTCTATCCTCTCTCCCATTCACACACATATATTCTGCCTTAGTCCTGCTGACCATCATTCCTCCCCTCTCTAGAGCATATCTTCCCCTCTCCAGGGTCTCCTCAACCTGTTCCCTACTCTCACTACAGATCACAATGTCATCTGCAAACATCACAGTCAACGGGGACTCCTGTCTGATCTTGTCTGTCAACCTGTCCATTACTACTGCAAATAAGAAAGGGCTCAGAGCTGATCCCTGATGTAATCCCACCTCCACCTTAAATGCACCTGTCACTCCCACTGCAGAACTCACCACTGTCACACTACCCTTGTACATATCCTGTAGTGCTCTTACAGATTCTTCCACCACTCCTGACTTCCTCATACAATACCACAACTCCTCTCTAGGCACCCTGTCATATGCTTTCTCTAAGCCCACAAAGACACAACACAACTCCTTCCAGTCTTTTTGGTACTTCTCCATCAACACTCTCAGAGCAAACATTGCATTTGTAGTGCTCTTTCCTGGCATGAAACCATACTTTTGATCACTAATCATCACCTCCCTTCTTAATCTAGCTTCCACTACTCTTTCCCATCACTTCATGCTGTGACTGATCAATTTTATTCCTCTGTAGTTACTACAGCTCTGCACATCACCCTTATTCTTATAATCTGTACCCAAACACTTTTTCTCCACCCCTCAAGCATCATCTCACTTTCCAAGATTACATTAAAACAGTCTGGTTAAAAAGATAATTGCCATTTCTCCTAAACACTTCCATGCATCCACAGGTATGTCATCTGGACCAACAGCCTTTCCATTCTTAATCCTCTTCATAGCTATCCTTACTTCCTCCTTGCTACTCCATTGCACTTCCTGATTCACTATACTCACATCATCCAACCTTCTCTCTCTCTCATTCTCTTCATTCAACAGCCCTTCAAAGTACTCTTTCCATCTGCTCAACACACTCTCCTCCCTTGTGAGTACATTTCCCTCATTATCTTTTATCACCCGTATCTGCTGCACATCCTTCCTAGCTTGGTCCCTCTGTCTATCAAATCAGTAGAGGTCCTGTTCTCTATCTTTAGTGTCCAACCTTTCATAGAAGCCTTTGTATGCCTAATCCTTAGCCTTTGCCACCTCTCTCTTTGCCATGCACCTCATCTCCTTATACTCCTGTCTACTTTCTTCATCTCTCTGATAATCCCATTTCTTCTTCACCAACCTCTTTTTCTGTATACTCATCTGTACTTCCTCATTCCACCACTAGGTCTCCTTGTCCTCCTTCCTCTGTCCAGATGTCACACCGAGCACCTTTCTAGTCATCTCCCTTACTAGCTCTGCTGTAATTACCCAGATATTTGGTAACTCTTCACTGGCAACCACTGCCTGTCTTAACTCTTCCCTGAACTCAACCTTACAATCACTGTTTTTCAGTTTCCACCATTTATGATCCTGGGTGCTGCCCTCACACTCCTTCTCCTCTTCATGATGACAAACTTCATCCCACAGACCAACATTCCATGCTGCCCACCTACACTTTCCTCTGTCACCACGTTACAGTCTCCAATTTCCTTCAAACAGGCCCACCTGCATAGGAAATAATCCACCTGTGTGCATCTTCCTCCACTCTTTTATGTCACCCTATGCTCCTCTGTCTTGTTACAATATGTATTGACCACAGCCATGTCCATCCTTTTTACAAACTCCACCACCATCTGACCTTCTGCATTCCTTTGTTTAACACCATACCTACCCATCACTTCCACATCCCCTCTGTTCCCTCCACCATCATGCCCATTGGAATCTGCTCCAATCACCACTCTCTCGCCCTTGGGGTACAGTCATCACCATTTCATCCAACTCACTCTAAAACTTTTCTGTTTCATCCATCGCACACACAACTAGTGAAGCATATGCACTAACAATAGTCATCATTACACCATCAATTTCCAGCTTCATTAACATCACTCTCTCTGACACTCTTTTCACCTCCAAAAACACTCTTGCCATATTGTTCCTTCACGATAACCCCTACACCATTTTTCCTCCCATCCACACCATGATAGGACTATTTGGACCTGACTCTGATACACCTAACCTTATGCACCTTCCATCTGGTCTCTTGCACACACAATATATAAACCTTCCTTCTGTCTATCATATCAGCTTGCTCTGTCCTCATACCAGTCATACTGACAACATTAAAAGTTCCTACTCTCACTACCACACTCCTAGCCTTTCTCCTTTCATTCTGCCATATGAGCATCGGACATCCTCCAGGGTATGTTTGTGAATGCAAAGGCTACTGTGCTATCAAATGACTTAAGTGTGTTACAGCAATATTAAGAAAGTGTCACTAATTCTGGCCCATTGCCCCCCCCCCCATGTATATGTGACGTCCTCCAGATGTCCTGCTCTAACAGGTTGACAGGAATGACTGAGCAGCAAGAGTGTAAATACAGTGTGCCATATAGACATAGAACAGAAATGTATATCAGGTATTACCTCTGCACGTCAGTATGAGTAGGTGTATCTGACTGCCTCATGACAACAGACATGGGATGCAAAATGTCAGTTAAATAAGCTGTACATGTTGTACATGTGCGTAATCTTAGTTAATGTGCATCCAACAGAGTGACATTTCTACAGATACTGGTTGTTGCATTGCCCTGACACAGCCATGGGTACTACAAGAAGCATGATTATCTGTTTGAAATTGGAGAGGTGTCCAACTGTGTCATGACTGTGTGTCCATGCCTACTACAAACAGCTATATGACCACCAACATAGCTGCATGGACTCAGCAATACCTTACCTGTAAAACCTGTCTCCACCAAAGTAGAGTAATTCCCTTTGGTGGACAACAGCAATACACAAACCACATAATTGGTTGATATATTTGTTGTACAGGCCAGAGTAGGAGCAGGCACCAACTTGGCAGTGAGTCAACCTTTGTCTGAACGACCATATAAGGTCACAGGTGGATTACTGTAAGCCTAACTATAAGTACAAATTGGACACATCCACCAAGGGCAATCACAAGGCCGTCTTTACATATGTCTGCAATCTCAGAAGCAACAACCCAACCCACCCTGTAATGGTGGTCAATCACACCACATGCACACATACACACACACCATAGCAATAGCCAGCCTGCTGCAGTCAGGTTTAGGGCAAACATCAACCCCCCTGGCTCACCATCAGTGTAGGTTGATATGCACAGCACCCGCACCCCTCCCCTCATCATCAGGGAGCAGGTGCATACTGCCTAATCAAAGCCAACAAAAGCAAATCTCCATGGGACCTGAGAACATTCCTGTCTGCATCCTACATGAACTCAGGCATATGCTTCCAGGTCTATTGCACACTGTATGCAAGCAAAGCCTGAGCACCATTGACATCCCATCTGCAAGGAAGAAAGCCACTGTCATCCCTCTACACAAACGTGAATTATGAATGACGGTTTATGCAATGCACTGGCCCTCATTGGGGGGAACATGACACATCAGGACCAGGAGTGCAATGCAGGTTCATACTGTGCTGACAGATGACAGGGGTATGATGTGGTTGTAAGTGGTGGCTAATGATAGGCAATATTGATGTGCTGGCTCTGTAAATAACTCTGGGCAATGTCTGAGGTCCTGTGATGTGTTTCCCTGTTTATGTCTTCCAGGTGGCCTGCAGCATCAGCCGACATACACTGCAGAGGAGAATGCAGCTATTACTGAAGCAATAATATAGCACCATGAGGTGCTGTTTGGCCGGAGCCAACAAAATATGCAAGAGCGGACTGCCCTGTGGGATGAGCTTGTCCACAGAGTGAACACCTTGGGCTACCATGGCTGCACATACAATCAGGTCAGGCATCAGCAACTGACCTGAAATGTTGTGCCCGGTAAAGGGCTGCTGCTATGACCAGAGACCGTACTGATATAGGTGGGGGTCCAGCCACACAGGCCCCACTTCTGGCAACAAAGGAGTTCCTTACTAGCCTTGAGGCAGCCCCCACACAACAGCCAACAGATGAAACACCAGTTGTGGAGGTGGGTGGCACCCAGGCAAAAGGCAAGGAGCATCCAGGTAAGGCCACAGTGCACATCAATTTAATCATGTAGCAGTCATACTGTCTTCAATAGAGTATCTAGATGCATATGTCAGTTCAAGCTGCATTTGTGGGTGGGGTTTAGTAATGCACACAAGTGCACATCTATGGTGAGGGACAGCAAATTGTGTATTATCATAGCTTGTACCTGTGCAGACACGTAGCATTCATCTTGTACCAATGCCAAATGTGAGTCTGCTGACAATACCTCTCCCCCACAACTACATAGGTCCCTCTGGTCTGCATGTGGGACAGCAGCCTGATGCCGGTGAGTATGGCATTTTCCTGTTGTGGCTCACCAGTACCCCAGGCATGTTAAGGCCATGCATGTGACCGTGCAGATAACTGTTGCTCTCAGCTATTTTGAAATATCTGCATGTTCACTTGTGGTGAGGTTAACTGTATTATATCACAGTGATCATCACAGGGCCTATTTGCAGGAGATGTCACATATCTGTAGCATACCTCACAACCTGTCATTGCAAGAAATCTGGACAAAGACTGACAAAATGGGGAGACGAAGGTCCAAAACTAGGTACATATTTTATAAATTAGTGTTATACAGTGCATATAAATGGTGTACACAGACCTGTTAGAATGCCAGGTATTTGTGAAATACAAAAATGAGAGCACAATACCACCTTTCCAAACCCTTCCAACCTTTCACATGACCTATAACCTGTACAATTCAATTGTAAAACAAACAAATCTGTTAGGGGACCAATTATGACACATAAACTTGCAAGAAGCTAGATGCATATGTGTGCATAGGCTGAAGCTAATACTGTGTTGAAGCAGCTTTCAATATTATTTCAGCATTACGTCTTCTTGGGTACACACCTGCCATCAATTACAGAAACTGTATGGTTAACAGCAAATAATGGTCAGCTGTCCTACCAGGATTATCCTAAATTTACTCAGTTGTCTGTTACAGCAACAGCCATAGTTTGCATAAAGCTTACAAAGCAGCAAAGGGATCTCATTTTTGAAAATATCACCCCACAGAAGGGTATATACATATTTCCACAGCATTGCATATACCATTGAACACAGTGAAGACAGTCATCATATGGTGATGGAAATATGGAGCAAAAGTGACATTGCAAAGAACTGGACATCCTTCCAGATGTGTGGAAATGACAAGACCCAAACTGGTTAGTGAGGCTGCAAGGTGACCTACAGCAACACTACAGGAGTTGCAGGAATCACTGACAAGTACCAGTTGTATACTACATGCGACAACAATCTCCCTTATTATCCACATGTCTGGCCTATGGGGTAGGTTTGAAAGATGGAAGTCTTCTCAGACACAGAACAACATCCAGGTTTGGTGAATTTCTCAAGAAAAATACATCAGGTCCCCCAATAGCATGTGGGGAAATGTGTTATGGTGTAATGAGACCAAGTTTGTACTTTTTGGCCACAATACCAAAAGGTTTGTTTGGCACAAGAATAACACTGTGCATCACCAAAAGAACACCATCCCCATGGTGAAGCATGGTGATAGCAATGTCCTGCTTTGGGGTTGCTGTTCACAAGCTGGAAGTGGGCCTGTAGTCAAGGTGGAGGGGATTAGGAACAGTTCAAAATACCAGTCCCTTTTGGCCCAAAATCATCATGTGTCTGTTAGAAAGCTGTGGATGGAGAGAACGTACACCTTTCCACACAACAACTGGAACACAACACATACCATGCATCAAAATCCATAAAACAATGTCTTCACCAGACGATAATCAATGTTTTGGAATGGTCCAGCCACAGTCCACACATACATCCAATAGAGAAGATGTGGGGTGCCCTGAAGAGGCCTGTTTAGAAGTGATGCCCCCGCAATCTAACAGAGTTGGAGGGCTTCTGCAAGGGAGAGTGAACAAATATTGCTAAGTCGAGATGTGCCATGCTGATACACACCTTCCAAGAGGACTGACTGATGTTATGAAATCAAAAGGTACTTTAACAAAGTATTAGTTTAAGGGTGTGCACAGTCATGCAACCAGCCTATTGTACATATTTCAACTTCTACATGTTACCCCTAAATGACGTATTTGCTCTTCAATTGGATTAAACAGATTATAGATCACATTAAAGGTGAAAAATGTTATCACATGATTTCTGTGGTCTCATGTTATATATCAGACAAAGCTGACATGTTAACAGGGGTGTCTACACTTATAATATCCTCTGTAAGCTTAGGAGGTTGTTAGTGTAACCGGTTCTGTTGTAACATACATGAACATACATGTACTGCAGGTTTTGAAGTGTGAGACTCAAAATATGTCATTAAATAATGATACCAGTCCTCATATCATCCCAGTAATGTGTCAGACAAATACAGGATTTATGATGAAGAGACCAGAAATATAATATGAGCCACACATGTAGACATTCAGCAACACTCTGCACAGTTGAGAGGTATGTTCTGTAGGAGTTGCCACTGTGCTATACAGGTGAACAGCAATGTGTACATGGGTGCAGTGTGTGCTACTTGAAGGCCTATCACCTACTAACACTACTCAGATATCACAGAGGTGTATATAAGTAGTGACAGGAAGTGGAATGGGCTGCACTGCATGATGTTGAGGGCCTGTCCAAGCTGTGTATGTAGTGGTCTGACTGTGTTGTGAATGTCACCAGTTGGCTATTGTGAGGTCTGTGTAATGCCTGTCTGCCGCCTCACCTGTATGTGTGTGTGTGTGTGTGTGTGTGTGTGTGTGTGTGTGTGTGTGTGTGTGTGTGTGTGTGTGTGTGTGTGTGTGTGTGTGTGTGTGTGTGTGTGTGATGTACAGTTGGCAGGTGGTGGGATGGGGAATAGGCTAGTGTGGTGACTATGGTTCATAGGTTCATAGGTTCATAGGTTCATACTAGGCTATCTGCCCTGGGGCAATTATAAGCCTAGCCCGATTCTGTATGGCTTACGCCACCCCTTGATTTGAGTATACTGTGCCCTTTTTAAGGTTTAGTTTACTGTGCCTCTGTCTAATAGTGACATGGGAGTAATCCCTGGGACAAACCTACGATCCCCCATCCACTTATCGAGATTCTTCTTGAAGAGATTCAGTGAGGTGCTCTGCCTCACATGAACTGGAATTCTATTCCAGAGCGAAGGGAGCATCTGGGTTATGAACCTGTCCCTCCAGCAAGTTCTATTTATTTCTGTGCTGAGGTTCAAGTCCCTCAAGCGTGTGGCTCTAAGGATTTAGATTTACTGAGGTGGAGCATGTCCATTAATTCTGGATTTGACATAGCTTTGTATGTCAGGCATAGATCGCCTTGAAGTAGGCGGTATGCAACTGAGTAGAGCTGGAGTTTTTTGAACCGAGCAGCATATGGCATCTGTTTGAGACCCTTGATCCTCTTGGTGAGATACTTTTGGGGTCTTTCTAATTGCTGCAGGTGTCGGGTAATGTACATCCCAAAAGGGGCATTGTATTCTATGATGGGCCTGATGAGGGATGAATAAAGGGGCACGATTACCTCTCTTGATCTAGATGTGAAACCCTTCGTGATGAGGTGGGCTATGTAGAAGGTCTTTCTAACCACTTTGGCAATCTGGTTTTCAAAGGAGAGATTGCTATCAACGTGGGTCCCCAGGTCCCTTATAACTTTCTCTGTACTTAATGGGTTTCCACCTATGTGGTAATTTGTGGGCACATTGTTTTTGCCAAAGGGTATGACTATACTTTTTTGGCATTTAGCTTTAATCCATGGCGCTGGCACCAGTTATCTGTCTCTGTGAGACCTTTTTGAAGGATGTTTGTGTCAGCTGGAGAGTTGATTATGGCGCCCAGTTTGCAGTCGCCTGCGAACTTGGTGAGCCATAGTCCTCCCACGTTTGCCTGTACCTTGGAAAAGTATATACCGAACAAGAGTGGTCCCAGGACAGAACCCTGTGGGATGCCACTTGTGACCAGTTTCGAGTCTGACATGGCTCCAGCAACTCTCACTCTGTGGGTTCTGTCTTTGAGCCAGTTTGTGACCCATCTTGTGACATAGGGTTTATATTTAAGCTGGATAGCTTATCTATGATGCCCGAGTGGGGTATTGTGTCAAATGCCTTTGCAAGGTCCAGATAGGCTGTGTGGACTACCTTCCCTTCATCTATGGCTTTGGTGACTGTTTCAAAGAAGTCAACCAGGTTCAAAAGGCAGGATCTGCCCTTGACAAAGATGAACTGGGTAGGATCTAGTGTCTGTAGGTCCCCAATGTCTTTGTTTATGAGCTCCATGATGATCCTCTCCATAGCCTTGCAGACTAAGCTAGTAAGGCTTATGGGGCGATAGTTTCCAGGGTCTGTAGAGGCTCCACCTTTGTGGAGTGGGACCACTGTTGCTGTATGCCATTCTGTGGGCACATATCCTGTAGTGAAATAGGTTAGTACTAAGCTAACTGCCCTTGCGAGCCATTTTAAGCCTAGCCAGTTATCCCTTGTGAGACTCAAACCCTGCACCTTGTGTTTGTAAGGCAAACACCTTAACATTAGGCCACCCTCCCAACCCTGGCAGGTGTAAGTGTAGACACTGTCCATAGCCAGAGTGCAGGTGAGGTTCCACACAGGCGGATGGACACGGGTGCTCACAGGCGGACTGCTGCTCATCAAGCCACTGTCATAAGTACCACAGCAGGTGTCAGATGCATGTTTCAGGCTGTCATGGATGCACAGACAGGTAGTGAATGCAACACCAGACAAATACTCAGGGTGGTAGATGCAACTCTTCCTGATTTATGTGGCAACATACTTGACCTTGTTGAGGCCACACGCCAAAATACTGAGGTCATGAATAGACGGTGGGGTGAGACCTTGACAATCCTCAACGATGGCATGTCTGTGCTAGAGCATGTGGTGGGAGATGGGCATTGACCATGTGGATGTAGGTTAGCACCAACATCAGCTGAGAGTCTACAGGGCCATGCACCTTCATACTCCTGGAGTGGCAGTGACACCAGCACTACAGAAAGGAGGTTGCTGTCCACATCACAATGGAGCAGGCCACAGACACGGATCCAGCAGACATCAGTCTGTAGCTGCCGGGGATGGGGCATGTCTATGCTTTGTGGCTGTGTGTGGGGACATTGTGGATAACTGTGAGATGCCAACTAATGGCACAGATTCAGCCCCTGACAACACCACTTGGGCCTGACTATAACCATCATCATTGCCAGAGTCTGCAGAAACACTGACATCAGATACTCAGTGGGAGGGACTGCGACCACCATGACCACCTGTGGGGGAAAGATAACATATGTAAATTAATACCTGGACTATACCGTTTGCTGCTACACATGCACACAGACACACACACACACACACACACACACACACACACACACACACACACACACACACACACACACAAGTGATTTGTACTATAGTGTTACACAGTTATCACACACACTATGGAGCTTACTGGGCTGACAACTGGCCAAAGGTGCTGATAAGGGGAATTACATCAGCAGAACTGATAAAGTGGGGCACTGGGTGGGTAACATATCAAAATACTTCTTCTTACAAACATACACACTTACACACACACACACACACACACACACACACACACACACACACACACACACACACACACACACACACACACATTTACCAGATCTGAGAGTAGAAGCCCAGTCTATCTAGTGATTTGCACTATAGTGTTACATAGTTATCGCACACACTATGGAGCTAACTGGGTTGACAACTGGCCAAAGGTGCTGATAAGGGGAAAGACATCAGCAGGACTGATAAAGTGGGGCACTGGGAAGAGTTGTGGGTGGGAATGGCCTAAAACTATTTCACCTACATGCAAACAAAGACACACTCCCTCACTCTCGCACACACAACTGACACACACACACACACACACACACACACACACACACACACACACACACACACACACACACACACACACACACACACACACACACACACACACACACACACGATGTAATATTATAAACCCAACCTCAGTACTATTACACAATGGCGCTCACCTTTTATGCTGGCACATGCAACCGACTGTTTACAACAACTAGTATGCCACTGTCCACAGCAGGACATCACTGTATGCCATTCAGGGTATCCGTGTGTGTGACTCACTCTGTCTGTGTCCCCCTGTGTCTCTCTCTCTCTCTATCACTGTCTGTCTCTCACTTCCTCACAGCTATGTGTGTGTATGCTTGGCATATGTTATCTGTTGCTTATATATATGTGTGTGTGTATCTCATGCAACATATGCAGATATATCATATATGGGTCACCTACAGCTAGCTGAGGGTAATACTGTCTGATGTGTGTGTGGGGACAGTTAATGTGTACATAGCTGTCTGTATGTACAGACATATGTACACAATACAGTCATATAGTCCTATGTGGGTTCCAACATGTCCTGTGATTCTCTAAGTGTATGAGCATGCCCAGTGTGACCTTCTATAGTTAGAGGGGGACTCCATTCCAGAGATAGGTGTACTCCAGTCCAGGTTTTTGTGTGCTACAGTCAGACCTGTCAGGAGTACACAGGACTTTCCTCAGGGTACTGGGTTTGTTTAGCAGACATTTTCTGACATAGCTGTAGTCTGACACTGCAATGTATTGTGTCTTCACCTAGTGCCAGACATCCTCAGATCATCACAGAGCTTTGCCAGAGAAATACTAGTTGAATGATGCATAGACCAATATTTTGAGGGCAGCTATGCATATTCTTGCCCAGCAAGGCCATTTGTGAGGTGTGGCTACAGCCAGTTGAGTGATGACATGCTGTGTAAACAGTCCAGCAACTTGGTGATATACTGGCTGGAGATCTTCTGCTTGTGTGGTATCTTTCTATCCTGAAATGACATATCCTTGTGTGGCCATACCTCTCACCTGTACATTTTTTGGCAGGATGTCCAGGTATTTGGCTGGAGGTTTCATCCTGTCTACGTAAACTTGTGCTTTATGGCAGGGTAGTTGCATATAATTGAAGAGTGATGTTACAAAATAATGACAGACATTACTGTTTCAGACTACATAACCTTCAGACAATTCCCGCTACTGCAAACCCCTCACCCTACCAACTTTCTCAGTATGTAAGGGTGATATTTACAACACATGCCTATCATTCTGCTTTTGTTCCACTTTTATTTCTACCCTTGTCCAGACATCTTGTTGTCAGAGGTTGAGAGTTATGGGTGTGAGTACAGAGTGCAATCTACAATGCAAGCATGTCCATTATATTTATATATAAAAGCAAACATAAGAAAAAAGGATTATTGAAAATAACCAATGGCAACAGTACCAAAAAGCACTTATATTCACAAAAGCCTTAGCACCTCGGCTACACATCCTTCAAGATCTCCATTATATGTGTAGTATATTCAATGTAGCACTGTGACTTCCAGGTATGTCAGTGGCAGAGCAGTGGGTGTCACTGACATGCATAACAGATGGTACTGCAGTTATCTGCACATGGCCCTGTCAAAGATGGCCCTGTACCTAGGGCACTACAAGACGACTGCAAGGAGAATGTGCTGGCCAGATCCTGACAATATTAATCACGCATACACATAGCATATTGACCCCTGCATATTGTGGACAAGCTACATGTTTTCATGCGTATTGGTACAGCCTGGCCAATGTGTGCTATGCTGCTATTTCCCTCCAAACATACATGTTACTGCATTTCTGTGGGTAGATGGGGAGGGGGTACCCCTATCAACTGTACACATTTGCACAGACTGTGCTGATATGTGTTTTACATTTTGTTTCCATTTACCATACTATTGTGCCCTGTCTTGGGGACTAGAGGTATATCAGTAAAGACCACAGGTCAGATTGTAATGGCATACATTTGAGTTTCAGACTTCTTACCCTTCATAGCCTTACTGTAACTGTGAGTCATGCTGTGCTATCACTGTGTGAGTCTGTAGGGGGATAATTCAACATTGCCACCATTTGTGTGCCTTTACCAGACATTTCTCTCTGGTTGTCTACAGCTGGCTTGCTGTGTGGGTGGGAGGGGTGGGTGTGGGACCTCCACACTGACATCCATGCCTGTGACCTATGACCCTCCAGTTAGTTGTACCCACACAGACACTGCAGTGGGATTTGCCACCTTGGGTACTACTGCATAGTGTAGGGAGGCCAGTTTTGGGCAGACATTTCCTGGTATCCCACATAGCTTTCAGTTGTCTGCTGCTATCCTAGGAGGCCACCCCATTCCCTTGCATGCATGCAGAATTACCATATATATGCTAGCAAAACATACTAATTCATTAATTTATTGTTAAGAAAACTGACTTATCTTGCACCTGCGGCAGTTGTGAAGACGGTGCTTGAGGGCCGCCTATGTTGGATGCACACAGTACACTGCCTATATATGGTAAGTTACATGTAATGTGATGTGTGTGTCATCCATTCTACTGTGTTTGCGAGTCAGAGAGAGGTGTCAGCCCTTGGGGTCCCTACAGTGTCAATGTGTGTGCTATGCATTGCCTCTTTGCCAAGGCCTAAGCATACTGGGCATGCCTTCGTCTGCCTACAGGAGCAGGCTCAGGGGCCTTCTCCTCTGAATCCCTCTGTGCCTGTGGGGACCTTGGCAATGGTGGTGGGCTGTGTGGCCCTACTCTGTGCTGTTCCTGCTGCAGCTGTTTCCGCAGGATCATATTGTATAGCATGGCACATACTATGAACATGTGTGCACATGTGGCTGGGGAGTACTCCAAGAATCCACCAGCAGCAGAACTGTGACTTGAGCATCCCAAACACATGCTCTATAATGATCCTGGTTTGTGCATGTGCCTTATTATGGCATTCATGTGTGTGTGTGTGCATTTCTGATGGGTGTCATCATCCATGGCTCCAGTGCATAGTCAACATCCCCCACCAGATGGCCATACAGGATGCCCCCACTGGCAAATGCCTGGTACAGTTGTGACGGATGCCAGATGTGGGAGTCGTGATAGCTTCCAGGGCTGCCAGCACACAGATTCATGATAATGCCCTGGGCATTGCACATGAACTGGCAGTTGGAGGGGAATCCCTTGCGGTATATGTAGACCCTAGACTCTTCACCGGGTGGTGTTTTGATGTGGATGTGCATGCAGTCTATCTCACCCAGTACCTCTGGGTATTCTGCTACATGGTGGAAGAGACACATATTGCTGGTCCTCTCCTCACAGGTGTTGGGGAAGTAAATGTGCTCACCAGCATGTGGTAGCATAGCATCCAGGAACTGGTGGGGTACCCTGAATACAGAAGCCTGTGAGACCCCCATTATGCCCCCATTAGGTCTTTCAAAAGTACCTGTAGCTAGAATCCTTAAGGCTACACATACCTTGGTATCCACTGGGATGGGTCCCCCTCTGTTGGCTCTAGGTCTGAGTTGAGGCCAGCACAGTTCGGTGATTTGCTGAAGTATGTCTCTGTCCACCCTGTAGCATTGTACTATCTCCAGATCATGTAGCCCCTGGTAAGTTATCCTGGGTCTGAACACTCTTCTCCTCCTCCTCCTTGGTCTGTGATGGTTGCCAGCATTATCCTCTTCGCCACCCTCAGCCTCTAGCACATACTGATGGATCAAAGTAATGGCAGCCCCAAACGTTTTTCCAGTTACAATTCCCCCATATGTGTACACCAATGGTGCAGAGTTTGTGGGAAAAAATAGACTGTAAGGTGTTTGCATAGTTTACTGTTGTGCTGCAGATGCTGCCTGCATGATTGGCTGACTATGATGCATTCCACCTGTTAGCAATGTAATTTGTTCTTGATTGCTTTTATTATACTATTTTCCTTTTTTTCCTCTTTTTCCCCTTCCCTTTTCCATGCCTTTTAAGTCCCGAGGTGCGCCTCACAAACCCGTTGCCCAAATGTAAGCAGTCCTGCTATTTCCAGGGTTTTTGTTTTGCTTTATTTTAGACTGGGTGTGCACCACGCAAACTCATTTAGCTAATGTAAACACAAAGAAATGGCCCCCCCTGGATGCTCTTCATTTCATGGAATAAGTCAGTACAGCCTCAGACAAACTCCATTGCTTATCTGTACTTAGCTAAGCTTATCTGGGTGCCATAGGGCTCCAATGTGCTTACACCATGCATGGCACACCCCCTTTTTATGTCTGTTGCTCCTCCTGCTTACATGATGTGTTATAGCACCTACACAGTTAGGTGCAGTTTAGCACTTAGAATATTTTTGTGATTCATAAATTTCCCCTCATTTGCATACCCCACTGCCTTAGTCCATAGTTACCGTGCTACCACAGAGCCTTTCCCCCATAACAACCACTGTTCCCTGGTATTGTTCTGATTCTGCATGCCATAGACTATAATGGCAAAATGCAGATTTCCCTTAAAATTGATTTTTTTACATTTTTTTTCTTTTTGGCACAATCCCGTTTGTGCACTATTCTTGCACGGATGCCTGCCTGCTTGCTGAATCTCTAATTCACCTAATTTGCATGTTTTTCACCAGCAAATGAGAAAATTAGCATTATACAGTGGTGTCTGTGCAGTAATAGTCTTGGCAGACTTATGCACGGCAAAACAGTAGTTTGCTGGATCACTCGGCAGCCATATTTCGTGCGGAGTGGCTACACTGTTCCTGCATGGAGAAATTAGCTTATTGAATCCCGACAGGAATTGTGTTAGCATGTTTTTCCTGAAGAATACGAAGTCTAAAACTTAAATGCATGTCATTATTTGGTGACTTCAATCCTCAGTTATGTGCCAGAACAGAACAAAAATAAAAATCCACAAAAATCTGGATATTCTGCAAAAATCTGGACAGTTGAGAGGTATGTGTGGAGCTGTAATGATATTTTACATACTCTTCATACATTGTGGCCATAACTGCTGGGTGGGAGTTGTGGTTGGGATTGGCTGGATAAAATTATCTGACCCTCTTGTCATTTGCTCAGTTTAAAGTCACTCTCTGGCTTAGTAAGACTAGTGTGCTTTTGTGAGAAATAAGATGGACTGCTTACTGGGACAATTGATATGAACAGATAGAGTAGGTATGATTGCTGTGTCTGTATTTTGTGGCGGAAAATGATTATCTGCTGCTGTTTGTTTCTTATTTTGGTTTTGCAAGAATAATGAGATTATATGAAGCAACACAAAGTTGTTTTCTAACCTCTGTTTTACATGCATGCCTATAGAGCACCACAATCGTCCCACTCTTAGCTGCTTGTATGATAACTAATGGTAAGGGGGGAGGGGGTAAAGGTAGACTGCTGAAAATAAATCCCACTATAACAAAGTTGTCCTGCTTCTCATGTTTCTTATCATTAAACCAATATTTCATGTTTAGCTTTCTACAAAATGATTTGAGATCATAAATAATCAGAAATAGCTCTGCATAGTATGTAGTGAGTATGAAGAAAAGGCTTTTATTAAGTAATCTGTGTTGGGCTGCAGATTAAAAAAATGTCCACAACCAAATCATTAACCTCAATTTTGCAATCTAAATATGGGCTTTTTGCATTCTTTGGAATGCTAGTGTTACATTGTCAGTGTTTTCTCCCTCTCTGCTTGTAATGTAATAAAAAAGGTTATCTGATAAAGATCTAGTGTAATTTTTCATTTTATCCACCTGTTGGTCATCTCTTAAATCACCATCCATATCAATAAAGAAATGTCCTCTGAGGTACTAAAATCAGATACAGGGGACTCAGAACATTTTAAACTAGATTTGATTATTTTACCCTTGTTATGTTTTCCCTAGAAATGCATTTTTAATAGACACTTCCATTAATCTAACATTTCTATTAATTTTACTATATAT
Source organism: Protopterus annectens (assembly GCF_019279795.1). Taxonomy (NCBI): domain Eukaryota; kingdom Metazoa; phylum Chordata; order Ceratodontiformes; family Protopteridae; genus Protopterus; species Protopterus annectens. The sequence goes on from NC_056727.1 coordinate 763,832,867, forward strand.
ATATATATATATATATATATATATATATATATATATATATATGTATATATATATACTGTTAGCCAACAGGGTGCTGGCAGAAATTGGGGTACTGTTGGCCGAAGGAGAAGAAGAGGCAGAAGGCATGGCTGAAGGCAGGAAGAGAGGAGAAAGGCTAGGACTGTGATAGTGAGGGTCGGAACTTTGAATGTTGGCAGTATGACTGTTATAGGGAGAGAGCTAGCTGATATGATGGACAGAAGGAAGGTTGGTATATTGTGTGTGCAAGAGACCAGATGGAAGGGGAGTAAGGCTAGGTGTATCAGAGGTGGGTTCAAATTGGTTTATCATGGTGTGGATGGGAGGAGAAATGGCGTAGGAGTTATTCTAAAGGAACAGTATGCGAAGAGTGTTTTGGAGGTGAAAAGAGTGTCGGATAGAGTGATGTTTATGAAGCTGGAAATTGATGGTGTAATGATGAATGTTGTTAGTGCATATGCTCCACAAGTTGGGTGTGCGATGGATGAGAAAGAAAACGTTTGGAGTGAATTGGATGAAGTGGTGATGGCTGTACCCAAGGGTGAGAGAGTGGTGATTGGAGCAGATTTCAATGGGCATGTTTTTGAAGGGAACAGAGGGGATGAGGAAGTGATGGGTAGGTATGATATTAAACAAAGGAATGCAGAAGGTCAGATGGTAGTGGATTTTTCGAAAAGGATGGATATGGCTGTGGTGAATACGTATTTTAACAATAGGGAGGAGCATAGGGTGACATACAAGAGTGGAGGAAGATGCACACAGGTAAATTATATCTTATGTAGGAGGGCCAGTTTGAAGGAGATTGGAGACTGTAAAGTGGTGACCGGAGAAAGTGTAGTTAGGCAGCATAGGATGGTGGTTTGTAGGATGACATTGGTGATCAAGAAGAGGAGAAGGAGTGTGAGGGCAGCACCAAATATCAAATAGTGGAAATTGAAAAAGGTTAATTGTGAGGGGAGTTCAGGGATGAGTTAAGACAGGCACTGGGTGGCAGTAAAGAGTTACCAAATAGTTGGGTAACTACAGCAGAGCTAGTAAGGGAGATGGCTAGAAAGGTGCTTGGTATCACATCGGGACAGAGGAAGGACGACAAGGAGACATGGTGGTGGAATGAGGAAGTACAGAAGAGTATACAGGCAAAGAGGATGGCAAAGAAGAAGTGGGATTGTCAGAGAGATGAAGAAAGTAGACAGGAGTATAAGGAGATGAGGTGCATGGCAAAGAGAGAGGTGGCGAAGGCTAAGGATAAGGCATATGAAGAGTTGTATGAAGGGTTGGACACTAAGGAGGGAGAAAAGGACCTGTACCAATTGGCTAGACAGAGGGACTGAGCTAGGAAAGATGTGCAGCAGGTAAAGGTGATAAAGGATAATGAGGGAAACATACTCACAAGTGAGGAGAGTGTGTTGAGGAGATGGAAAGAGTACTTTGAGGGGTTGAAGAATGAAGGGAGAGAAGGTTGCATGATGTAGGGATAGTGAATTATGAAGTACAATGGATTAGCAAGGAGGAAGTAAGGATAGCTATGAAGAGAATAAAGAATGGAAAGGCTGTTGGCCCAGATGACATACCTGTGGAAGCATGGAGGTGTTTAGGTGAAATGGCAGTGGAGTTTTTAACCAGATTGTTTAATGAAATCTTAGAAAGTGAAAGGATGCCTGAGGAATGGAGAAAAAGTGTTTTGGTACCGATTTTTAAGAATAAGGGTGATGTGCAGAGCTGTAGTAACTGCAGAGGGATTAAATTGATCAGTCACAGCATGAAGTTATGGGAAAGAGTAGTGGAAGCTAGGTTAAGAAGGGATGTGATGATTAGTGAACAGCAGTATGGTTTCATGCCAGGAAAGAGCACTACAGATTCTATGTTTGCTCTGAGAGTGATGATGGAGAAGTGCAGAGAATGTCAGAAGGAGTTGCATTGTGTTTTTGTAGACTTAGAGAAAGGATATGACAGGGTGCCTAGAGAGGAGTTGTGGTATTGTATGAGGAAGTTAGGAGTGTCAGAGAAGTATGTAAGAGTGGTACAGGATATGTACAAGGGTAGTGTGACAGTGGTGAGGTCTGCGGTGGGAGTGACGTATGCGTTTAAGGTGGAGGTGGGGTTACATCAAGGATCAGCTCTGAGCCCTTTCTTATTTGCAATGGTGCTGGACAGGTTGACAGACGAGATCAGACAGGAGTCCCCATGGACTATGATGTTTGCAGATGACATTGTGATCTGTAGTGAGAGTAGGGAACAGGTGGAGGAGACCCTGGAAAGATGGAGATATGCTCTAGAGAGAAGAGGAATGAAGGTCAGCAGGACTAAGACAGAATATATGTGTGTGAATGAAAGGGAGGATAGAAGAATGGTGAGGATGCAAGGAGTAGAGGTGGTGAAGGTGGATGAGTTTAAATACTTGGGATCAATAGTTCAGAGTAACGGTGAGTGTGGAAGAGAGGTAAAGAAGAGAGTACAGGCAGGATGGAGTGGGTGGAGAAGACTGTCAGGAGTGATTTGTGACAGACGAGTACCTGTAAGAGTGAAAGGGAAGGTCTACAAGAGGGTAGTGAGACCAGCTATGTTATATGGGTTGGAGACAGTGGCACTGACAATAAGGCAGGAGTTTGAGCTGGATGTGGCAGAGTTAAAGATATTAAGATTTGCACTGGGTGTGACGAGGGTGGACAGGATTAGGAATAAGTATATTAGAGGGTCAGCCCAGGTTGGAAGGTTTGGAGACAAAGCCAGAGAGGCAAGATTACATTGGTTTGGACATGTGCTGAGGAGGGATGCTGAGTATATTGGGAAAAAGATGCTAAGGATGAAGCCACCAGGTAACAGGAAAAGAGGAAGGCCTAAGATAAAGTTTATGGATGTGGTGAGAGAGGACATGCAGGTGGTTGGTGTGACAGAGCAAGATACAGAGGACAGGAAGAAATGGGAACAGGTGATCCGCTGTGGCGACCCCTAATGGGAACAGCTGAAAGAAGATGATGATGATATATATGTCAGAATAATGTATTACGTCTGTGTTAAAACTTTTGGTCTTTTTTAATTCAGTCTCCAGTGTCTCTAAGGTCCTTTCCAACTCTTTATAAAGTCCTTCAAAACCCACATGATTTTCAAATACTTGTATTGCTTGTAAGTATTCCTTTTTTAAACAAGAAACATTTTGTTGAATTATTACTTATGAAATAGGCAATCATACATTTATATAAGTAAAAACAAACCTATGGGCTCACTTCGCTCCCCTACCCTGCCCCAATCCCCACCCACCCTTACATATTCTAGATTTATAGTTAACCTCCTTTACTAAAACCCTCCCTTCATCCACCCATTATCCAATAATTACATCCTTCAGTGCCATCTACACATGCCATTCAAGTTCCCACCACTCCAGCCTACCTACCAGTTCAATATCCATACCCATATCTTCTACTCACACAACTCACACCATCACCAAATATAAATACCTCCTCTAACTCCACAACCTCACTCCCACTATGTCTCATTACCCCCAGTCTCATCTCCACTATACCCCCTTGGGATTCACCTGCATCTCCATAGCCACCATCAATACCTCTTATCTCTTTACAATCATTCACTATATCCACCCCAAATCCCCCACCCTAACCCACAACATTACTATCACCTCCACTCACCCAAGCATATACCCCATCATATACACCCAACCCCCCATATACCAAACCCCTCCCATGTACCACTTCTATCCGTCTAAAAAGCAACCAAGTCTACAATTTCACTACCTAATCATCCAATACCTAACAACTGTCACCTGTATAACTACCCAGCTACTACTAGGAGGAGACATTCACACCAACCCTGGGCCAGCAACCTCTGCTAATAAGCTATGCACTCATTAACCACAACACCACCTCTTCATGGCAGACACTAATAAAAAAGTTCAAACCTCCGTTGCTGTACCATAAAGGGCTGCCCTCACAACGATAAAGCACAATGCTGTCACTAGTACTATGGCAATTGCAGTACAAAAATATCCAAACGCCAAGTGGTAAACTCCGATAAGTTTAATGTAGATCCACAGAACAGCACAATAAACGAATGACATAAAATATAAGTAAAATAATGTATGATTGAGCGCGCTTTCATCTTCAGTATATAGACTTCATCAGAATCAAAAACTCCCACTAGGTGAGTGTTTTAAATACCCTGTGCAAGAACACCATTGGTTAATTAATTAATTGTTCCACCAAAAGGTAATCATAATCTGTTCATGACATATAAACAATATAAACAATACATTTTGTGTGACATAAAAATGGCAAAAATATCTCAGTTAATCATAAGAACCGCAAATGTTAAAAAAGTGAAAACTGTAAACATGAAAAATGAAAAATAGTGAAAATAAATAATGAATAAAAACTTTAAACATGGAAAAAGTACATAACATCCCATATGATCATATGGCCTAAGAAATTATGCTTCTAAGTTAATATCAGAAACTCCAGACCATCCTGTGTTTATGTATAAATAAATAATTATATAGGTATTTGCTCTAACTATTACAAAATACCCTAATATATAATAAAATTACAATGCCCCAATCTATTCTGTGTTAAACACATAAAAAGCACATGTTATGTTGTAAACCATTGGTATTTAAAAATATGTATATATATATATATATATATATATATATATATATTATATATATATATATATATATATATATATATATATATATATATAATTATAAATATAAATGAATTAATAGGATAAAATAGATGAAAAAGCTTTAAGCTATGCACCCATCACTATCCAGCTAAGCAGAAACCCACCAACTTACAGATACTAAATATGAATACCCACAGTATCATGAATAAAATAGAAGACCTTCATGCTACCATCTCTTTATATAGCCCTGATATTATTCTCATCACAGAGACATGGCTTAAACTACATATTAAAGATATTTCCATCACCCCACCTGGGTATAACATTCTCAGCTACATAAAAGAAGTGGAGGCTTAGCTCTACTTTACAAAACCAACCTACAATTCCAACTCCACCAAAAAGATTCCCTCAGCTTCAACAATGCAGAGACTCTGTTTGCAAAGTTCTCCATTAACCAACATAAGCAGCTAAACCTACTGGGTATCTGTCTACCCCAGGTGACAACCTAAACACCCTAAAGTCTATACTTGACTGGGCCTCATATTCCCTCCCTCAAGAAACTATTGTGCTAGGAGAGGTAAACATTGACTGGAACTCCATCCATTTGCCCACCCCCACCCACCACATTAACCTATATAACGTCACCCAACTTATAGATACTCCCACATGCATTGATAAGGCCACAAAAAGAGAATCTATACTTGACTGGATCCTCATAAATCAACCAAATACTGCCCATCAATGTGGCACCCTACCAAACTCTCTGAGTGACCAAAGCCCCACTTTTATCCTTAGGCAAAAACTTAAAATAATTAACTCTCCCTCCCTTCTACAAATCCACTCTAACAAAAATGTTCCTAGAGACCACTTCATAAGAGCCTTGCAACATTGCAACTGGTCTCCCATCAAAACCCTTTCATTAGACAAAGCAGTTGATTACTTCAACTTCACATTCCTAAATATCCTCAAGCAACTAGCCCCCTTAAAAACTATCAGGATACATAGCAACCCCACCCCTTGGCTCCAGAAAATCATAAAAGCCTTATTTAGAGCCAGGGATAAAGCCTGGAAAACCTGGCACCACAACAGATCACCCGCAGCTAGGAAAACCTTTCACGAGCTCTGAAATAAAGCAAAAAAGCAGGTTAAGCTCGATAAACAAAATTACTGTATCACTCAACAAAACAAATACAGTACCAAACTGCAAAAATTCTGGGCAACAATAAATAACATCCTACAGCCCGGAAGAACCACCACTCCTGCACCCAATATAACAGGTACAGACCTGGACATAGCCTCCAGCTTTAATAACTATTTCACCTCCTCAGTACTAAAACTCTTAAACAACATCATTTCCTTCAACACCCCACAACCACCTCAGGCTCAAATCAATACCATACCTTTCACACTTAAGTCTGTTCCTACCTCTACCTCTACAATTAAAAACTCCAAGCCAAACTCAAAGCAACCACCCTTGCAGCCAATAACCTTCCAGCAGAATACCTCCAAACTGCATCCACAGCTATAGCCTATCCCATTTCACTTCTAATAAATAGATCCATCACCGAACACACTGCTCCACTCCTGTGGAAAACCTCATATATCATACCACTCCACAAAAATGGCCCCTCCCTAGACCTTTCCAACTATCGACCAATTGCAATTCTCTCACCCCTCTCTAAGATCCTCGAAAGATGTATTCATCACCAGTTCCTCTAATATCTCCTCACCAACAACCTTCTCTCCTCAACCCAACATGGATTTCACCCATCCCACAGCACCACCACTGCCCTACTCAAATTCACCAATACTATAAACTCCCACAGGAATCTAGGTAAATTTGTCTCAGCTACCTTCCTAGATTTATCCAAGGCATTCAACACAGTCCCACATAATAAACTTCTGTCTTGTCTCTCTGACCTCTACCTTAACAATTCCACCCTCCTCTGGTTTAAAAGCTATTTAAGTAACCACCAACAATCCGTCAAATGGCATAACTCTCTATCCTCCCCACTCCCAACCTCCTTAGGTGTGCCACAAGGATTAATCCTAGGACCTCTTCTTTTTAATATCTTCACAAACCAACTCCACTCAGCTACTTCTAAAGCCGACATAGTCCAATATGCTGATGACACAACTCTCGTATGCACTGCATCCAACATCCAACTTCTCCAAGAAAAAGCCCAAGAAGCCTTTTTCTGAAATAGAGAACTGGCTTAACAACTCACAACTCATACTAAATCCCAAGAAAACACAACTAATGCTATTCCACTCTACTAAAACTAGCAACCTTACCTTCTCTATACTCTCCACCAACAAAGCCCAAATCACCCGTCACTGAGGCTAAACTCCTAGGAGTTACCATTGACCAGCAACTCAAATTCACAAAGCAAATAACAACCATCACTAAAGTCCACAAAAAGCTAGGTTCCCTCTATCGCTGTAAAAGTTATCTAACCACCGAATCTCAAATTGCAATAGCCAGGACCCACCTCCTATCTACTCTACTTTATGCACCCCCAATTCTAACTAATCATTACAAAACTGACCTTAATAAACATTCCATCTGTTATAACAAAACTGATAGATTCACTACCAGTGCCAAATCATGATCCCACCACTGCCTTTCCTACAAGCCTTGCACTGGCTTGAATTTCCAAACCTATTAAAGTACCATCAACTCAGCCTAGCTCATCTAATTCTGTACAATCCTGAGAAAACCCCCAACCTGACTGGCATGCTGAACTTTTACAATTCAAATAGACAGCTTCAGTCTTCCAACAAAGCCTTAATCAAAACCATCACATGCAAAAACAACTCAGAGGAATCACTATTTGCCCATGAAATAGCAAAAATATGGAACAACCTTCCCCCTGACCTCAGACTACAAAACTCCACACCATCCTTCAAAAGCCTACTTAAAACATACCTCTTTACAAACCATATATTCAACTGTAATTGACCCCCTGAATTCTCATCCACTTACTGTTTCTACACCCCATCTGTCCTGGGCAACACAAACAATACCATCTAACTATACTTATTCATTTGTGAGCAATAACCTATATATGAGTGTATATGTGTGTGTGTGTGTGTGTGTGTGTGTGTGTGTGTGTGTGTGTGTGTGTGTGTGTGTGTGTGTGTGTGTGTGTGTGTGTGTGTGTGTGTGTGTGTGTGTGTGTGTATATATGTATTTGTATGTATATATATGTGTGTGCACGTGTATACGTATATATATATATATATATATATATATATATATATATATGGGTCCATATATATAGATATATAAGCAGGATCACCGACGACCACATCACCGACAGCAGACATCCCCGACAACGGTAAGTCAAGGTATTATGGAATGGAACACATTTCCGTTTCATAATACACACACAAAACACATTAAAATGTGCATAACAGGGGGGCAAGCCCCCCTGCACCTCCCATGTGGGAGGCTGTACCCCCACACCCCCCTACTTAAATATACCAACTCCGAGATCGCACTACAGTGAAGGAATTGGACTAACTCTCATTCTGCACTACTCACTGCTGTCGAGGATGTCTGCTGTCGGCGATGTCATCTCGGCGATGTGGTCGTCGGTGATCTGGCATTTTGTTCTTCTGTCGTGGACCCATACACACACACATATATATATATATATATATATATATATATATATATATATATATATATATATATATATATATATATATATATATATATATATATATGTGTGTGTGTGTGTGTGTGTGTGTGTGTGTGTGTGTGTGTGTGTGTGTGTGTGTATGTATGTGTATGTATGTATATATGTTTATGTATGTGTATGCATATATATGTATGCATACTCTTGCATGTATATTTGCTTGAATGTATATATGGAAAACTTGAACATTCATATACTCTTATTCAATTGTGAAATATCTTGCAATCCTCTACCAGGTTCTTATCTACTCTCATTTTATATTTTGTACACTTGTATTTTCAGCCAAAAGGGGGAATATCCTCTTATTTGCATACTAACGGCTGTAATGTCTACAATCTGTATGTTCCTACTCTGTAATGTCTCTTTTGTAATTTTTTCTTCTCTCTGTAAACTTATGGAGTTTTTCTCCCCAGGACTCCGCTGAATACTGACACTTGTCCAGTCAGACTATCCTGGCAAACAAATGTTAAATAAATAAATAAATAAATAATATATTGACATTTTCAGTTGCAAACATATGCATCACTTAAAATCATCTATGCAGTCATTCTCAGTCAAACATCACATGCCTCATTCAATTCCTGCATCCCCTTAAACTTCATTCCTCTTCCAATACATTATTCTGAATGCATTGTTCCCACAATTCCCATTTTTTTCTATGTAATTTGCTTCCATCCTTTTCTAAAGATCCCACTTCCAGTCCTTTTATCTCTGTTGCAATATTCATAACTTCTAGTAAGTTGGTTTAGACTTTGATTTCCATTTTCTAGTAATTGCTTGCTTGTAAGTATTCCTGAGGTTTACCATTAAAAGGTTCATTTGTGCATACATAATGTTCAGTCACAGTATCCTTAAAAAGTACCAATGCTGTGTGCAGTATTGCACACCATTTTTGAATAAGTATAATATCATCTTGGTTTACTATTAAAAGTTCATGTATCAGATACTAGACCTGAGCTTTTCCAAACTTGGAGCATCAATACTCAGAATGTCGAAGATCGACAATACAAAATGTTTGACCTTACCTCCCTTCCACGCCCATGTTAGCACTTGCTCCTGGGTCCAGAGCTGTAGGATGTTTTGGGATTCGAGTTATTTTGTGTGATTGTTGATTTTCAGCATTCTGTGGTCCTTTGTATTCATTGCACTAGTCAAGTATCCAGTTCTTAGCTTTTAAATAGTAACCTAAACACCATTCTAAACAAAAATGTAAATCTCTTTGTGCCACTCCTTTTGACTTTGAGGAAACATAAATGCCACACTATGGAAAGGTGTTATTTTTGTCCACATTAATAAATCCTTATAGACCTTTTCCATTGACATCACTGAGCTTTCGCCATTATCTATCACAGACATAAATGTAAAGTGATAACTCCTAACAGATGTACTATCACAAACAAACAGGAAAAGTGTCATTTCAATCAAAGGCAATGTCCAAAATAAAAAAATGTTAAGCCCTTCCTGGTTGTAATTGTCCGCACTGAAGATAAATACATTCAATAGCAGAACACCCATCACTATGAGCACCAGCCTATAAAAGCAAAATGATCTGCACATGTGCACATCACCTTAGCTTTTACAGTGGGATAACATGTCACTTCTACGTATTTATTGATGGAATATTTGGTTATTATATGTTTTGATATAGGAAGAATGGATTTATTTAAATTTGTAGTAATTATGCACTGGAATTTGTTGACTTGATCACATGTCTAGGTTGATTTATTATGTAAATAATATCACTGAGGTAAAGGGTCAAACAACTGAAGAAGACTAAAACAGAAATCTTTTGTCTTTCTGGTCCAACACATTTTCTACATATTATGGACTCAATCGAATCCTGGCTTTTCTTTTGTATTATTTTCCATACACCAAGGAGCTATTTGTTTTGTGGAGATCTAGTGGCTCCCAAGCACCATAGATGACAGAAGCAACACCATACAGGTATTTTATGATAGCCAATTTCTCAGAGTTACTGGGAGCTATTGACTGCATTCATATTGTCATTAAGGTCCCATTTGGATAGCATATCCATCAATATATCAACTGTGTGTGGCTCCACTGCATCAGCCGCCAGATGGTCTGTAATGCATTGGGCATAATATCCAATGTGACAGCAGCCACATAGGCAGAGCCCATGGCCCCCACATCTAGCACAAGTGTAGCTTTTATCAGTGGTTTGTGCAGGGTGATCTTCCACAGGACCATTATATTGTCAGTACAATATATACCCCGGAGACATGGCTAATGACACAAATTAGAAACCCACAGACCATGGCAGAGAATAAATCCAACACTGCCCTGTCACAGACCTGAATAATTACTGAATGTGCATTCAGACTGATAAAACAGATTCATCATGTGAACGAGCAAAATAATCCTGAAAATAGGTACATACTCCCAAAGAGGCTGAAGACCAATTTCTGCTATTTAGATATCTCTGGTTGTGCACTGCAGTATGACTGTGGAATATACAGCTTAATTTTCTGCTGCATTTGCAATATTACTCAACATGTTTGTAAGTAAACAGGTACATCTATTTTGACATAGTAAAATTTGCTTTAATTGTATTCTGCCTGACATTGTTGATATTGTATAACTTAAAATATTTTGTTTGTACTGCATGTACTGGAGCTTTTCTCCCTGAGACTCCAGTGAAATGGGGCCTTTCTGCCCAGCAGAACTTCACTGGTCATCTACTGTAAAATAATAAATAAATAAATCAGGTGAGAGACATACAGGAGGAGGATGCCCAGGTGTCAGCAGCACAGAGGGTGCCTGATGAGGATCCTGTGGAGGAACTGGCCGTAGGGAATGACTAAGTCAAAGTCAAAGTAAACTTTATTGTCATTTAGAACTACACACGTGTAGCCTAAATGAAATTTCGTGCATCAGCTCAATTCTTGAGATTACAAAGGAAAGTGAAACAACACATACAGAGGAATAAACATAAGTAATAAATACAATACTACTCCCAATACATGCAAGAAAGAGGAGAGACATTTACCAACACTCATATATGAAAAGAACACCCTCCACTGTGTTAAATTAACTACCCTATTTAAAGTATTACAAAACACACTACAAATTGAAATGCCTTAAGTTATTTGTCTAATATCACACTTGAGTGAGTTAAATAATACTGACTATGGATATAATAAATAAATATTGCACTTACTTGGAACATATGTAAGCATATGTTTCACAAATAAATAAAAAATGACTTATGTGTCCAGACCCCTGGGAGTAGTGCCCAAGTACAGAAGTCTAATCACTGTAGGGTAGAAACTGTTACTGAATCTTGTAGCCCTGCAGTGGATGCTGCAATATCTCCTGCCCGATGCCAGATGGTTAAATAGTCCATAGGCAGGATGCGTGTTGTCTTGTATTATTTTGGTGGCCTTTCAGATGCTTCTTACAGAATAAAGATGTTGTATCGATGGAAGACTCAAACTCGTTACCTTTTCTGCATCCCTCACTACTATTCGTAGCGTCTTTCTTTCTGCAGCTGTGCAGCTTCCAAACCACACTGTGAAATTGCAGGTGAAGATGCTCTCTATTGCACCTCTATAGAAGGTGGAAAGAACATGAGGAGGAATCTTAACTTTTTTTCAGCCTTCTTAAAAAGTGGAGGTGTTGGTGCACTTTCTTGTCCAATTGGCTGGTGTTTCCCGACCACGAGATATCCTCCTATATGTGTATATCCTGGAATTTCCTACTCTTAACCCTGTCTATACTCTCACCATTGATCCTAAGCACTAGATGGTTTGTTCTCCTTTTCCTGAAATCAATGACAATGTCTTTGGTCTTGCTTACATTCAGGTCAAGGTTGTTCCCCTCTCACCAACTGATTGGAGATGCCACCTCCTCTCTGTATGCCCTTTCATCCTCCTTTGTGATGAGCCCCACGACTATGTTGTCATCAGCAAACGTGATGATATGGTTGGACTTGTGCTTAGCATAGCTATTGTGGGTCAGGATGGTGAATAACAGTGGGCTGAGAACATATCTCTGTGGAACTCTGGTGTTAATCGTGATGCACTTTGATATGTTCTTACCTGAACACACCTTCTGTGGTCTCTCAATCAGGAAGTCCAAGATTCAGTTACAGAGATGTTTGCTGATTCCTAAATGTGCCAGTTTTTCTATCACTCCATTGGTACCACCGTATTAAATGCAGAGCTGAAGTCTATGAACAGCATCCTCACATAGTTGTCTTTGCCCTCTAAATGCTCAAGGGAGATGTGTAGCACTACTGATATGGCATCAGCCATGGATTGGTTAGCTGTGTATGCAAACTGCAGAGGGTCAAAATCAGGAGATAGCATGATGAAAGATGCTTTTTGATCAGCTGCTCAAAGCATTTCATAACAGTGGATGTCAAAGCGACTGGTCTCTAGTCATTAGGGGTGAAGGGAGTGGTTTTCTTAGGTTGTGGGATGATGTTAGTTTCCTTGTAGCATAAGGGCACTTTTGCCATGGCAAGAGATGCATTAAATATTACCTTGAGCACTGTGCATAGTTAATCAGCACAGCCTTTTAACACCTTGCCCGATGTGTTGTCTGGGCCAGCAGCCTTCCTGGAGTTCACTCTCCTTAGCTCTCTTCTTACCTCCTCTGTGCTGAGGCTGAGTACTGCATCCTTCTCATCAGTGGGTAGCTTTAGTGCCTGCCTGTTGTTTCTTTCCTCAAATCTACCAAAGATGTTGTTCAAACTGCCCAGGAATTTAATGCTGTCCTCACACTGTGCTGACTTGATTTTGTAGTCAGTGATCTACTGTATGCCTTGCCATACTCTCCTTGCATCCTTCATGTTTTCAAAGTGGCTCTGAACCTTTCTGCCATGCTCCCTCTTAGTCTCCTTTATAACCCTCCTCAGATTACCTCTTGCTACACTTAGGGGTGCTTTGTCCTTAGCCCTGTAAGCTGCATTTTTCTCCTTCAGAAGCTCATATACTTCAGAGGTAAGCCATGGTTTCTGGTTAGCTCTAATAGTGATACTCTTGGTATTTGATACCCCATCAACACAGTTTGAAATGTATCCCATCACTACCTCAGTGTATTCATCAGTGCTCAGATGCTGATTCAATGTGGCTGCCTCCTTGAACATATCCCAGTTGGTTCTTTCAAAGCAGTCTTGAAGGGCCTCCATAGCCCCCTTGGGCCATACCCTGTTTTGTTACTTGTGTCTACTTCATATGGCCTAAATTTCATTTGACTGAAATTCATTTGACTGAGACCAAAACACTGAAAGTTCAAAAGACTGAAAACTCATTTGACTGAAACTCATAACACTGACACGTTAAAGTAAAAGGCATATGCCCTTTCCCCCCACTGTAGTGCGATCCTGGAGTTAGTATATATAGTTAGGGTGTGTGGGGGGAACAGCCCCCCACATTGGGGGGGGGTGGAGAGCGAAGCCTATGAAAGGACATCTCTCAGGAAGTAAATGCTATCCCCTACTATTATCTACATAAGTCCCCCCATGTGGGGTTTTGTGGTGGCCTGCCCCCTCACATCAGAGCATTCACAATGCAGACATACCACACATACCCTTGTACATATGTGGGAAGTGGATGGCCAAATGTCCTGCAAAAAGTGATGCAAAAATATGCATATTATCAAAGACACAGTAAAATCTGCAGGCTTTAATAAATGATATTGGAAAAATCTACTTCACAGTCATTTATTTTTGGTTCTGAACAAGACAGACAAAACAGGTGCGTCCCCTTTATTTAAATTATTAGTGGAACCAGTATGTTGGTCTTACAGTCTGCTTCAAAGCCACATGTGACAGAGGAGGGGATTCAGAAAATTGTGTAAAGGGGAAAAATTAATATTGAAAATAGGAGCATATCCTCAAAACAGGTTCAACATGGAAATGGGTAAGCCTGAAAATAGGTACATAACTCCAAAATAAGTACATTTGAGAAGGCTGCATCCACATGTTTAGTCATCTGAAGAAGTGAAAACAGTCCACCTAACCTGGACCGAAACACTAAAAGCGGAGGCATGTCTATATTCATTAAGGATATCCACACCTCCAGGATAGTTGCTCAGCATAATGCATCCAAGATTGTCCAAGTGCAACTAACTCTGGGCAAGACCGCAATCCAAATTGAAGCTTGCTACAGTTCCCCACCATACCCCAGGATTCCCACTCCTCATTTCTTGATACACTGGAAAATATTAGGGTAAAACCTAACACCTTAATAATGGGTGATTTTAACTACCCCATCATTAACCGGGAAAACTACTCATGTACCAACTCTTTTGCTCAACGTTTTCTGGAATTCATAAATTCCAATGCCTTGGATCAACTTATCCACACCCCCACCAGGGGTAACAAAATCCTAAATCTGGTCATTACCAACATGGGCAACCGGTGTTCCACACCAGAGATCAATTCTTTGTTGGTCAGATCCGACCACAAGCTAATCACCCTAGACATCCACATCCCACCCCCACCCCCCCATTAGGGAAACCACCGTAAAAAACTTCTCCAAAGACAACTTCACGCTTCTTAAGAAAGAAGTGGCAAACTTCATGACATCCATGCAGATGAACAATAGAGGTACAACTGCTGAATCCTACACAAATGCACTTTATAAGCACTTACATGAGTGCATGGATCGTGCAATCCCTAACAGAACCAAGATGCTATCCTCCAAAAAAAGGAAGCCAATCTATTGGTCCCCTGCCATAAACAAACTCTACAACAGAAGAAAGAAACTGTTGCAGAAAAGAGTAAAATCCCATGATTGGAGGAACTCCCCAGTCAGCCTCAGTAAGAAGTTGAGATTCCTCATAAAATCTTCCAAAGCTAGTTACGGAAACAAAATTGCCACTGATTCTAAAGACAACCACAAAGCATTCTATGGCTACTTCAAACATCTCAATGGCAACACTCAGATCTACTCTGAGTTACAGCACAATGGGACTAAATATACAGTACCAACTGATATTGCCAACATCCTGGCAAGATAGGTTCAGTGCTAACTTTACCCCCCTCTCACCCCCTAAAGGGCCCATCTCTATACTGGAAGAATGCAACGTTCCTGTAATCACAGCTGCACACTCTCCTAAGCCAAGAACACAGCATCCATGGGACATGACAACATCCCATGCTGCATTCTACGTGAACTAAAGAACAAACTGGAACCCCACCTAAGTACCATGTTCAATCATAGCCTCACCTCAGGCTTTGTGCCCACTGAATGGCGCACAGTGATGGTTATCCCAATACACAAAGGGGGAGCACCCACGAACCCCGGGAACTACTGCTCCATTAGCCTGATGAGGCTAGTCTGCAAGGCTATGGAACGTATCATCGTGGAACTTATAAACAATGACATTGGTAATCTCTAAACTTTGTACCCCACCCAGTTTGGGTTTGTAAAAGGCAGATCAAGTCTCCTAAACCTGATAGACTTCTTTGAAGCGGTCAAGAAAGCCGTAGATGAGGGTAAGGTGGTTCACACAGCCTATCTAGATCTTGCCAAGGCTTTTGACACCATCCCCCACTCTGGAATTATAGATAAACTCACTAAACTAGGTATAAATCCCTATGTCACAAGATGGGTTGCCAACTGGCTCACTGACAGAACCCACACTGTGAAAGTAGCAGACTCCAAATCCAACTTCAGACCCGTGACAAGTGGAGTACCACAGGGTTCAGTCCTGGGTCCTTTCCTGTTTGGTATCTACTTCTCTGAAGTACAGGCTAACTCAGAAGGTCTTTTTGGCTAATAAAGTTTGCAGATGACTGCAAACTAGGAGCCATAATTGAAACTCCTAACGATGTGGACATCCTACAAAAGGGCCTCATTGAGACAGATGCCTGGTGTCAAAGCCATGGCCTCAAGCTCAATGCCAAAAAGTGCATTGTCATCCCTTTTGGTAAAAACTCTGTACCCATGAACTACCACATAGGCGGTAGTCTACTTAACACCAGAAGTGTGATAAGAGACCTTGGGACACAGGTGGACAGTAGTCTCTCCTTTGATAATCACATCACCACAGTAGTCAGGAAATCCTTCTATGTGGCACACCTCATCACAAAAGGTTTCTCATCCAGGAAAAAAGAGTTCATTGTTCCCTTCTACTTGTCACTCATTAGACCCATTATAGAGTACAATGCCACTTTAGATTGTATATCACAAAACATCTACAACTGGAAAGGCCGCAGAAATACCTCAGAAAGAGGATTACCGGCCTCAAACAGATGCCCTACGCAGACCGTCTCAAAAAACTCCAGCTTTACTCTGTCGCATATCGCCTACTCAGAGGCGATCTCTGCCTAACATACAAAGTTATGTCAAACCCAGAGCTGTTGGACATGCTCCACTTAAATAAATCCCAATCTCTCTGAGCTACATGCTCTAGGGACCTAAGCCTTGTCACCATAATAGACAAAACATGCTGGAGGAATAATTTCCTGTCCCAGAGACTTCCCATACTCTGGAACAAACTACCTATTTACATCAAACAAAGCTCCTCATTAGCACTCTTCAAGAAAAATCTTGATGATTGGATGGGAGATAGGAAATTCACCCTGGGGATCACTTCTGCGGCTCTGCTTGACAGGGGCACAGGAAAATAATTTTCTTGGGTGGCGAAAGCCAGGGTACCTTTTGGCTAGGCTTATATAGGCCTTAGGGCCAATAGCCTAGTACCTACCTATAAACCTATGAACTTCTGATTCTCTGTGTGGTAGAGTGAGGTGTTTGGACCTTCCACTTCCACTGACTTATGATGCAGACATGTTTGGGCCACTAGGATTTATGTAATGAATTTACCAAATTAGTTTGTAACAAAGACTTGATATTCCTATCATGGGATGCCAATGAGCAGGGTGAACATGCTGGCTTATCTGAGGGCAGGATGCATGATGTTCTGGGTGGAAATACAAATTTTATTTTTTGTTTAATTTATTTTGAGTTTGTTAACTATGGTAGAGCACATATCTACATGGTCCTTTTTCAGACACAGCCCATAAGTGCTATTTGGTTAAGTGACTTGCTTAGATTCAATTCCGTAGGCAAATTGAGGCTCAGGGTATCAAACCCCAGACTAAAGGAAGCAACTCATTAACATCTCATTAAGGATACATGATATAATGTGTTTATGTCAACTTAACACCATTCTTTTAATTTTCACTTCTCTTTCTACTTTCTGTCTAAACAGCAGAACATGGGCAACAGGCAGGGAGTTATTATACTTACTATCTCAGAAGAACTCAGAGGATGGAGCAGTTTTTTCCCCTTGCACTCCTAGAGGCATGGTTAGTGATTGCTTGTTGCTCTAATTTTGTTAGACATTTCTTTGTTCTTGTTTTGCTTTGTTTTTCACCCTCTTCTGCTCCTTTGTCCCTTCATTACAGTATCTGGATGATGTAATTTCCTTCTTTGGCATGATGAAGATGGTAAGTTAATGAACTGGATTATCCTGCCAGTAAAGTGAACATGATTAGCATAGTAGACCTTTAAATGTAGCCTATACTTACTTATGGGAACTGTTTTCTAACCGAATTAAAATTTATGAGTGCTTTTTCCCCAGTTTTGCTAAGTTTCTTGTGTATTGTCTGGTACATATATCTTGTTAATTAGAGCACACTTTTTTGACTTATGTTCATAATCTGCAACATCTAAATTTGTGTGCACAGTATCTTTATTTTGAGGCTGCGTTACTCTGAAGTTTCTGCCCATATACTTTGCTTCTGCATTATTAATATGTCTTGGAATTAAGAATATTAAGTTGTAAAATGGTACTGTGAATTTTGTTGAAATAAATGCAACACAGTGTTACAAACAGTGTTAGAGGGAATCTTCTTGGGCTAGGCTTATATAGGCTCCAGGGCCGTTAGCCTAGTACACACCTGTGAACCTATGAACCTATGAACCTATGAACTTCATGACAGTGCCTATTTTTCATTTGTCAAAAATATAACCTTTTAGCAGGGTACTGGAACATATAATATACACTTTAAAACCCATAAAGATTTTTTTTTCTCTGTATCATCTTTGTTCATATTTTAAATACACTGGAGCTACCATCAAGCAACCATTGTCTAATAATAATGGCAGATATTAAAACTTGCCAGTATTAACAATTCCCCACTTGTGATTTGATTACTTCCCCGCTACCATTTTACTACTAAATACTGCAAGCATGCTCACCCTTCATAGTAGAGGCTGGTACCCCACCCTGGACAACTGAAGCTTGCCTCACTTCCATCCACCCTCCCTTGTACGATCCCTATACTTTGTCCACAGTACCACCACTACCTCTGTCCTGGTGCAAGTTGTCAGAGCTTGTTACTGTATGTGTCACTACTACTATACTCCATCAACTACCCCATCCATTTTTAACTAATCCTTTTGCTAACTTTCATTTCCATGCACCTTCCTCTCACATCTTGTGGCTTAAAATGCACCTTCAGACATGCTGATGTCTCCTTTCTCACCTACCTTGTCAATGTCACCAACTTACATTTTCTCCCTCTTGCCTTCCAAGTCTCCTTCCTGTTGCACTGCACACAGAAGGAATTTCCATTCTCTTTCTTGGTGTACACCTCCTCCTTTAGCATGCCGACCTTGCATCCTGTTTTTGAATGTCTCAGCATTCACACCACATATATAGATATCTTGTTACCTCTCCCTTATAGCTCCAATAAGAATTTTTCCTGCTTCTACCCCATTCCCAAAGATTTTCTAATGTCAGATGGCAGTGATGTACCCACAACAACATCACCACCTCACACACATACTTTGTTTCAATTAAATTATCCCTCCATACCAGCTAGTCTTTATCCATCCATTCCATGGCTGCATCATACCTTCCCCTACCCTTTCCATTTCTGTATATATTACCACACTACACACCCAATAAGTGTGTTACTTTTACCCTGCCTTCCTGTTTCCTCAGTCTACCTCAGAATGGTATCAAATCTTTTGACCCTTCCCTTCACTAGTATGTCTCAGAGATCCACGAAAACCCTTTCGTTTCACAAATTCCTCCATCCCTCACCTCCATCATATAATACTCTGGCAGCAAGGGAGTAATATGTCAACAGTTAACAGACTTAATAAAATTGATCAGAACAATAATATGTATACAAAGACACTTACAAATCTCCACTTAGCAAAGCATGGGAGACACATACATCTCCCCTAAAAATTAAACAGATATTTCTGCATAATAGCACCCAGTTCTTAGGTTCATAGGTTCATAGGTTGATGCTAGGCTATCGGCCCTAGGGCCTATACAAGCCTAGCCATAACAATTCCCTGGATATTTCTTCCCACAATATTTACTTCTCTGGACTCCTGTCTAGCAGGGTGACTGACATGATCCCCGGGGTGAATTGCCTATCTCCCATCCAATCATCAAGGTTCCTTTTGAAGAGGGCCAAGGAGGTGCTCTGCTTGACATGTATGGGCAGTCTATTCCAGAGTATGGGGAGTCTCTGGGTCAGGAACCTATCCCTCCAGCATGTTTTGTTCATTGTGATGACAAGGTTTAGATCCCTGGAGCGTGTGGCTCTGAGGGATTAGGATTTCTTTAAGTGGAGCATGTCCAACAACTCAGGGATTGATACGGCCTTGTATGTTAAGCAGAGATGGCCTCTGAGTAGACGATATGCCACAGAGTATAGCTGGAGTTTTTTAGATGGTCAGCATATGGCGTCTGCTTTAGGCCTGTGATTCTTTTAGTGAGGTATTTCTGTGGCCTTTCCAGGTGTTGCAGATGTCTTGTGATGTACATACCAAACGGGGCATTATACTCTATAATGGGTCTAATGATGGATGAGTACAGTGGGACAATGACCTCCTTTTTTCTGGATGAAAAGCCCTTAGTGATGAGGAGTGCAACATAAAAGGATTTC
The DNA here is from genome assembly GCF_019279795.1 of Protopterus annectens. Taxonomy (NCBI): domain Eukaryota; kingdom Metazoa; phylum Chordata; order Ceratodontiformes; family Protopteridae; genus Protopterus; species Protopterus annectens. The sequence goes on from NC_056727.1 coordinate 763,853,114, forward strand.
CTGACTGTTGTGGCAATGTGGTTATCGAAAGTGAGACCACTGTCCACCTGTGTCCCTAAGTCTCTCATGACAATTTCGAGGTTTAGTGTACTGCCACCTATGTGGTAATTCATGGATACATTTCCAAAGGGGATAACTATACATTTCTTGGTATTAAGCTTGAGCCCATGGCTCTGGCACCAGGCATCTGTTTCTGTAAGGCCCTTTTGTAGAATATCCACATCATTGGGAATTCAATAATGGCTCCCAGTTTGCAGTCATCTGCGAACTTTGTTAGCCAGAGTCCCTTAGTGTTGGCCTGTACTTCAGAGAAGTAGATGCCAAACAAGAGTGGTCCCAGGACTGAACCCTGAGGTACTCCACTTGTCACTTGTCTGGAGCTGGATTTGGAGTCGGCTACTTTTACAGTCTGGGTTCTGTCAGTAAGCCAGTTGGCAACCCATCGAGTGACGTAGGGATTTATGCCCAGCTTAGTAAGTTTATCTATGATTCCAGAGTGGGGGATGGTGTTGAAGGCCTTGGTGAGGTCCAGATAGGCTGTGTGTGCCGCCTTACCCTTGTCCACAACTCTGGAGACTGATTTGAAGAAGTCAATTGGGTTCAGGAGACAAGATCGGCTCTTCACAAACCCAAACTGGGTGGGGTCCAGTATTTGAAGGTTGCCAATGTCTTTGTTTATAAGTTCCATGATAATGCATTCCATGCCCTTGCAGATCAGGTTTGTCAGACTGATGGGACGGTAGTTCCCGGGATCCAAGGTGGATCCCCCCTTGCGGAGTGGGATAACTGTAGCTGTGTGCCACTCAGTGGTCACGAAGCCTGAGGTGAGGCTATGATTAAACATGACACTTAGGTGAGGTGCCAGTTAATTTTGTAGTTCATGTAGTACAGAGCCTGGGATGTCATCTGGTCCCAAGAATGCTGTATTCTTAGCTTTGGAGAGTGTGGCTTCTACCTGTGTGGCCATGATTACCAGAATCTGGCAATCTTTTGGTATTGAGATGGGCCCTTTAGGGGGTGAGAGGGAGGTGATGTTGGCACTAAATCAATCTGCCAGGATATTGGCAATATCCTTGTGATCAGTATATTTAATGCCATTCTGTTGAAGCTCAGAGCAGATCTGAGCATTGCCATTTAGATTCTTGACATAACTATAGAATGCCTTGTGGCTGTCTTTGGAATCTTTAGCAATTTTATTTTTGTAACTAGCTTTTGAGGATTTTGTGAGGGATCTCAGCTTCTTACTAAGGCTGGTGAGGGATCTTTTTGCATCCTGGAATTTTCCTCTTTTCTGCAACAGTTTCTTCCTTCTGTTTTATAGTTTGTTTATAGCAGGGGGCCACCAGATTGGCTTCCTTTTTTTGGAGGAGAGCATCTTGGGTTCTATTTGGGACGGCACGATTCATGCACGAGTGGATATGCTCATACAGTGCCTTAGTGTAGGATTCTGCAGTCGAACGTTCAGATCCCATCTGCATGGGTGCCATGAAGTTTGTCACTTCTGACTTCAGTAGCATGAAGTTGGCTTTGGAGAAGTTTTTTAAGGAGGTTTCCTTACTGGGGGGTGCGGGTGGGATGTGGATGTCAAGGGTGATTTGCTTATGGTCAGACCTGACCAATGAAGGAGTGGCCACTGGTGTGGAGCATCCCATGTTGGTAATGACCAGGTATAGGATATTGGAGCCCCTGGTGGGATAATGGATTAGTTGATCCAGGGCATTGGAATTTATGAATTCCAAGAACCGTTGGGAAAAGGATTTGGTACCCAAGTAGTTTTTCCAGTTAATGGCAGGGTAGTTGAAATCACCCAGTATTAGGGTGTTTGGTTGTATTTTAATATTTTCCAATATGTTTAGAAAGGGGTAGTATTAATCTTGGGGCATGGTGGGGGATCTGTAGCAAGCTACAATTTGGATTGCAGTCTTACATAGTGTTAGTTGCACCTGGAGAATTGCAGTCTTACCTAGTGTTAGTTGCACCTGGAGAATTTCAGATGCATTGTGTTGGGCAACTAGCCTGGAGGTGTGAATATCCTTGGTGAATATGGACACTCCTCCACCTTTAGTGTTTTGGTCTTGGTTTTGTGGCCAAAAAGTGTGGTAAGAGTTGTAGCCTGGTATTGCAAGGGTGATCTCTGGAGCCTTGAACCAAGTCTCAGTTACTGCACAGATATCGACGTTCTCCATTTTTAGGAGTGACTTGAGAGAGTGCATTTTGAGGATTAGACTTCTAGCATTGAGTAGCATTACCTTCAGATTTTGCATGCTTGTATCTGTTACGGTGGTGGTTTTGTCCTTTGAACCGTGCCTAAAAAGGCACTATACGGGTGGCAAGGGCTTTAGCCAGTAACCTGAATCCCAGGCGTGATAGGTGCAGACCATCTCTGGCAAAGCATTGTGGTTTGTTGATCATGTCTTCCCAGGCAGATACTGGATCCCCTTTGAATGACACCAGAAGCTAAGCCAATTGTTGAACAATACTTTACTAAAAACAGCAAGCTAAACAATTTTAAAATAACGACATTTCTTAAACAGTATAATGACAACATAAATTATGTTTTTGTAATTATAAAAAGTAAAAACCAAAAGAAAAATCTAGTAAGGCTAGACTTTTCACTGTGTGATTCCTTAAACCTCTTGTATTGGAGGCAACATGGGATATATGCAAATAACCCTTTAAGGGCATCAGGTGTTTCAGCTATATGGCAATTCTGAATGTCCATGACTTTTTTCTTTTTAAATCTATTTATGGACAACTTCAGGCCAATAAAGCCAAACCCCACTAGCTAGTGGACATGCATGTTGCAGCCTTCTTATAATAGCATCATCAGCACAGCATACAGTTAGTGGAATGTTTGGCTAACCCTTAGAAACACAGGGTTATTGTACCCAGCTGATATCCATAAACATACCAATCAACAAACTAAAACAATGAGTAAAAAGGTCACACAGAAAAAAACAATCAGTAAAAAACAAAAGAAAACTCTAGCAGGACCAAAAGGTGGACAGCAAGCCAAAAAGGTTAGATGGTTTAAATGTATGTGATGTGGGGTGTCACTATATAAATTGGTTGTGTTAGTTGTTTTTTGTTCTAATGAAGTTCCATCATCTGGGAATGAAAGTGCTCAACTTTATTTGAATAAATGTTTGAGTTTTTATTGGGTATTATTGCTGGCTCATTCCTTATCTTCCACTGCCACAGATATGTTTCATTTTGGTTTGTTGCCCACAGTTTGGTTCCTGGTTTGTCAGTTATGTCATCTTCCAGTGGTAGTGGAGTGGATGAAAATAATAGAAATAATATTTTTAGTGCTGACAATTTAAAAGCTGTGGGAGACCTGACCCTCTTATTACAACAGGTGAGCCAGCAATTTGCTATGATTCCTAACAATATGGGTATGGCTTCTTCACAAAGAAATGGATTATGTGCAACTAATGATAGTTTTGGTTTACCGTTAACACAACCTTCTGGAGGGTCAGGTCAGAACCACAAAAGCACTTCACATATATCTTTTGAATTCAATGCTTGGAAGCAGAATCTTTTTAATATGGATATGGATAATCCTAGATTAACATCACTAATCAGACTTCTATGGGTGACCTTTTCTTTTCTTTTGAAAAGCTCCTTTTTTACAAGAAGCTTCAATTAGAGAATAGTTATTTAGCAAAAAATGTTGAACTTTAGCAAATGCCCAAAGGCTTAAGGCTTTGGCGATACCCCAACAGCATTTCTGACAACCCTGAGTTTCTTTGTGAGCTGCATAAGGTTTTCAATATGGCAGGATGTGAGCTTATGCAGCTCCGGATTAAATACAGCAACATTACATTGGACAATCTTTCACAACATCTCGATTCTTTAAAATAAAATCATCCATGATGATTTGAACTTTGAATACTACAAAATAAACTATTCTAATTCCTTTCCTAATGTTCACAAGCAGTGTTCTTTCATCCTACAATGGAAGATAGCAAAACTGAGAAGGGACACTGAGATATGTGCCGCAGGCAATGTTTACCCTAAACCACCTGGTTACCATAGAAACATTGGAGCATCCATCAATCAGGCACTGGTTAATGCTGTACAACAGGAAGCAATAGTGTTGCCTTCAAGTAGGAATGGATAGAGCAGACCAGACCCTTTGAAACAGTTTGGGAGTAGATCCGAACGAATATGCAAGCAACAGCAGTGAAGCAATTCGTGGAGACAAAAGGATTTGAGTAGCAGATATGTGGAGCAGGGTGCAAGACTGAAAACAAACTCATATCAGAACACCCTTTACAAGAAATAGTGGTTAGTAATGACTTAAACAGGGACAAGGAGATATTACACATTGTTACAAACGCTGATGGTTATTTTAGGATATATAACTTTTCCACCAAGTTAGTGGATGTTGAACATGTTTATCTTTTGTTCCAGCTCAACATAACAACATTGTGGACATTATAACTTACTTAAAACTTTTTGTGTGTAAACTAAATCTTGCTGTTTTAATTCCTAATAGTGGTAACAGTAATAACATTGGTAAGTTTTAGTGACCAGGTTTTTTTAATCTGCCAATGAATAGCTTGATTTCCATGTAAGATAAAGTTTGTGAATTTGATATTAGAAATTCTTTAAGTGATTCTTGTCAGGGGAAACATTTTAATATGACAACGTGAAAGAGTTTTGTTTTCTGATATTGCTGATGCTAAGTCCATTTGGGTGATGAATCCTGACAAGGGGGAGGCTTGGTGATTTTTGATAATATCGATTATATCAACGCTGTGAATGCAATCTTAATGGAGGACACCTATCAAGAGACCTCCCGTAATGAAATTTTTGAGGCTTTTTCTAAGCTCGATTTACTTTTGGAAGATATATTGTTGCAGGGACAAATATCCAAGGCTGAATACAATTTTATGATGAATGATAAGTCAGCCATTGCTAGTATTTTCAGTATTCTGAAAATGCACATGAATCTTAGTACCCCCCCCATGCAGCCTATTTTGGATGCTACTCATTCGAAAACTTTTTTTATAGATAAATGGCTAAATGGGTGTTTAAAGGACAGCATTACTCACATATCTCAGATTTGTAAAGATTCTTGGCACTTTTTGCAGTGCTTGAATGATACCTCCTTCATTTACAATGCCTTTTTGTGACTATTGATGTAAATAGTTTATTTACTGTTATTCCACATGATGTGGGATTGGATTGGTTTGAGAAACATCTTAGCAAATTTACTAAGTTCTCGACAGAATAAATTCTATCATAGTTCTTATGGAGATTGTATTGGAACACAATTTTTTGTTTCTTGATGGTCGTTATTTCAAACAAACTACTGGAGTTGCAATGGGGGCAGCATGTGCCCCCATGTTTGCAAATTTTGTCATGGGAGAGTGGGAGGATAGATACATTTTGAATACTGAGTTCAATGACTGTTGGTCATTATACACCTGGCTCCTAGACAATATTCAAAGTAAGGCTCCAGGAATTATTGATGTGCATCTAGTTTGTGAGGATGCTACATTTGGTAACTTGTTTCCAAAGTATGTTAGATTTTCATATGGTAGATATGCCAACTTAAAGAAACTATTGAATATGCCTTTAACTAGAGGCTCAAATGCTGATGTAGGTGTTTCTGCTTGTAGACACTGTAAGGTATGTAATTTTATTAAAAACATTTGTGGTACATTTATAAATGGTAGGAAATTCATTTGTAGGGGTAATTTTGGTTATAATTCCTGTGGGGTAGTTTATATTGTGGGGTGTGGATGCGCAAATGTAAAATGGTATATTGGAAAAACAAAAAGAGCAGTAAAAGTTAGGATCATGGAACACTTAAGGGATGTCACCAATAGAAATTTTAAGAGTCCAGTTGCTGAACATTTTGTGAATATTCATGGGGGAGCACTAGTTCCTTTTTCTTTAGTATTTTGGCACAACCTGTGTTAGTTAGGGGGTGATATGGTGAGGAGGTTGAATGAGTTAGAAAGTAAATTAATTCTCAATTATGGGACCTTATTTCCTAGGGGTCTCAATCTTGAGGTTAATATGTGGAATTTTATTAAAATAACTTTTCCTCATATTTATAAATTTATAAATTTACAAATGTTTGAATCAATGAGATTTTTATTGTCATGTTTTCTTGGTTTATAAAAGATATATACTTTAAAAAAAAGTTTAGTAAAATAGTTCATTAATCAATTCTGAATAATTTGTATTTAAATGAGTTATTTAAAATAAGTTATTTAAAATGTTTAGGATGGCTGTGTTTAATAAAGTAAAATGTGTATGTATTACTTTAAAAAATGTGTATGCAGCAAAAAATGTGTATGTAGCGTTTTAAATAAGTTGTAACTTTTCAATTAATATTTAATTGGATTAATTTGGGTTTGAACCTATGTATATAAGCTTGGTTGTTTGCATTTGTATTTTGTCCGTTAAAAGTGAGTGGCCAAGGTACCAGTGTGTTAAAGTAAAAGAAAATCAAACGGTCTTGCTGTGTTTCTGCCTTTTTTGTTTTTTTGATATATGCTTTGGTGTAGTGGTGGAGTTGTGAAGCACATACTATTTTTGCAATATTACATAGACAGTCTGCAGCAGCCAAGTTATAGACACATTGCAAGGTTCTGACACCTCATGCTTGTAATGTAAACACCACAGTGGTTACTAATACAACAACCATCTGCTGTGCAATGGATGTGGATTAATGCAGAAGTCTTTACAGCTTGCGTCCTGCATCTGTGAAAGTGTTTCTTCACCATGGTGGCACAGTGGTAATTTATCTGCCTCACAGCTTCATGAACTGGGATTCAACCCTGACCTCGTGTCACCGTTTCTTAAGGCATTATATGTTTTCCTTCTGTCTAGGTGGGGTCACTCCATTTTCCTTCAATATAAGTGGTGTATGTGCATACATATAAAAATCTACATTTACATTTATATATTTCTATATCTAAATATCTGTATATTATATACCTGTATATCTACATTTATATATGCATATATATATATATATATATATATATATATATATATATATATATATATACACATACATACACACACACACACACACACACACACACACACACACACACACACACACACACACACACACACACACACACACACATATATATATATATATATATATATATATATATATATATATATATATATATATATATATATATATATATATATATATATATATATATATGTGTGTATAAAATGATAGAGCAGTATTCATAATCACAGTATTTGCCCTACAGCAGGGATGTGATTGGGAGGAAAAGAGTGTTTTGAGACAGCAGGACCTACTAGATAAAGCAGGACAACATGAATTGGTGTTAATAATGGGTGACTTGAAAGTGCATATTGGGACAGACAAAATGAGATGTGAGGACTACCTGGGTCCACATGGGTGGGGCAACAGGAATAAAGAAGGACAGGCCATTCTAGTCTTCTATCCGGCAAATGGCTTGATAATAGCCAAAACATGGTTAAGAAAGAAGGACGGTCACAAGATCATATACAAGAGTGGCGAACATGCAACTCAGGTAGACTTCCTCCAATTAAGAAAAGGGCACTGGGGTAGAATCAGCAAATGCAAAGTCATCCCCAGTGAAAGAGAGATGGCTACAGGATAAACCACAGATAACCACAATCCGTTGCAAGCAGTGGTCAGAGAAGGCTCTAAGGTAAACAGAAACTAGGCTAAAGACCTGGAAGTTGACTGGAGAGAAAGCCCAACAGTTCAAGGAATTACTCATGGCTCTAGCACCTCAAGAAGAAGAGGAAATAGATAGAGTTGAAGACAAATGTCAATTCCTCAAAACACCATGTTTGGGGACTGCAGAACAGATATGTGGCCGAGCCAGGTGTGGAAATAAGGTACATAAAGGAAGCTGGTGGTTGAATGCGGAAGTCATCAATAGAAAGAAAGAGTGCAGAAAAAAAGTGGGAGGTAGAAAAGATGGATCAGATGGGAAGGCATACTAGCTGACTAACAAAAAAGCTAAGAAAGGACTTGTAATAGCAAAGAACAGAGACACTCTACCCACATCTGGAATATAAGTCAGTAGATGAAACTGGCACAAAGAAGTTATGTCAGGTTTCAAGGCAGAGACAGAAAGATAAAAAAAGACAGAAGATAGTCTGACACTATTCATAAGGGATACCAGCAACAACCTGCTCACCAGTCCACCAGAGATCAAAGGCAGATAGAAGCAGTATTTTCAGTAACTTCTGAATGAAGAAAACCCCACAGAAGTTGTACTGCCCTAGGCACAGCCTACAATGAAAGAAGGGGAGGAGCCCACCATAGAAGATGTAAGAATAATAATGAATAAGATGAAGTCAGGGAAAATAGTAAGCTCAGATGAGATAAAAGCAGATATGATAAAGATGCTAGGTGTGATAGGGGGAAATTGTTCCTGAGGCTACTAATAGAAGTGTGAAGAAAAAGGCATATCCCTGATGACTGGAGAATGAGCGTACTAGTGCCAGAGTTCAAGAACAAAGGGACCATACACAACTGCGGGCATTCACAACTGTGGGCAGTATAGAGTTATCAAACTCCTGGCAGAGTAAGATGGAAGATGAGCAGTCTGAATTTAGATTAGGATACAGCACCACTGATCCGATGTTTACAGTTTACAGTTTACAGATACTTGAAAAATTCTAGAGATGAGGAAAGAGTCCAACTGGGCATTCCTAGACTTGGAGAAAGCATATGAGAAGGTCCCAAGAAAGCTGATTTAGGCAGTCCTGTGGTGGTTTAAAATTAGTGCAAACTATGTACAAGGATCCATTGTCCAAGTATGAACAGTGTTCTGTCTTACAGAAGGGTTCCCAGTGGGAGTGGGTGTGCAGCAGGGTTTAGCTCTGATCCCTCTGCTCTTCATACTTGTGATGGACTACATTAACAAACAGGTCAGAGGAGAAAGATTAACAAAGTTGCTGTAGAAAATGATGTGGCATTACAGACAGACTCTGAACAAGAACTTCAACAAAGGATATGGAAATGGAATTCAAAACTGAAGTCACATGGGATGAAACTGAGTACAGACAAGACAGTTGTAATGGCAGCAAATTGTAGAGTTGAGAAGAAGCTGAGAAGTGAGCTAGAAGGGAAAATAGAGCAGGTTAAAAGCTTCAAGTATCTGGGAAGGGTGGTTGGGGAGAAGGGAAGTATAAATGCCACTTGCTGTAGCTCCTGAATCAGAGGGGCTGCAGCAACTGGCACAGAGTGTCAGGTACAGTTTACGATAGAAGAATACCAAAGAAGTTGAAAAGTAAGGAGTACAAAACAGTGGTGTGAACAGTACTACGGTATGGCATGGAAATCTGGGCAGTAAAAGTAGAGCAGTTCAGGAAACTAGAGGTGATGGAGATGAAATGCCTGAGATGGGTAGTAGGATGCACACTGTGTGACAGACAAAGACATGAGGACATAAGAGAAAAAGGCAGAGTAGCTCCAGTTGTAGAAAAGGTCAAAGAAAACAGATTACAGTGATTTCAGTACATGTGCAGAAAGGCAGAAGACAATATAGTGAAGAAAATTTGGAACAGACAGGAAAAAGGCAAGAGCATCTACCAAAGCGGTCGATGCATTGTGTGAGAGACGACCTGTGACAGTCAGGTATTAGTGTCAGAGAAGACAGAAGAGTGGCATTGAATAGAGATATGGTGACAGTTGACATACCCTGACCTCATGTAGAAAATGGGAAAGGGGGTTGATTTTATATGTGTGTGTGTGTGTGTGTGTGTGTGTGTGTGTGTGTGTATACACATAAAGAACAAGGCATCAGAGGCACTCTACCAGCTTCTCTCATCATATGCATACACACACACACACACACACACACACACACATATATATATATATATATATATATATATATATATATATATATATATATATAGGTTCATTACATAATCTCTAAATTCTGAAATATCGAATTTCAAAATCTCTAGACTATATAGCTGAAACCCCTAAATACCAAAAGACCAGAAGTATGAATTTCAAAATGCCGAACACTACACTAAACATACACCTCACACATACACATTCACACACCTTCGCCCAAAACACAAGCACACAAACCTGCACTACATACAAGCAGGGTGGCAATCTCCCCAGCACCCCCCTCACCCCCCCCTACTTAAATATTCTAACTCCAAGGTCGTACTACACAGAAAAACACACGAAAATACCACCACACACCTACATTCCCCTTGCACACACAAATCAGAGTCACAACACACACTTACACACACACATTAAAGCCCCTAACAAACACACTTAAACATAGATACTTACCTGACCTTCCATCTATCCATTCATAAACTGCAACACCAGAAGTGCTACTTCAACATCTCTGAACTTCGGGATTTTGAAATTCGCATTTCTGGTCTTTCGGTATTTAGGGGTTTCAGCTATATGGTCTTGAGATTTTGAAATTTGATATTTCAAAATTTTGAGATTATGTAGTGACCCTGTATATATATATATATATATATATATATATATATATATATATATTTGTATATATGTATATATATGTATGTATATATAGATATATATATGTATATATATATATTATGTAGTGAACCGATATATATAGATATATATATATATATATATATATATATATATATATATATATATATATATATATATATATATATATATATATAAAAATATGGGTTCACTTCAAAATCCCGAAAGCTCAATATCCTGAATCTCAAAATCCCAAACTCAAAATCCTGAAAGCTCAAAATACTGAAAACTCATAATACTGAATCTTATAATACCGAAAAACATACAGGACACCAACACTGACTGTATTGCAGCTACACTACACTGCACATACACTGCTAACTATCCACTTACTTTAACTCAGACCCTAACCCTAAGGTCCGTCACTATCGCACACTCCCCTCACCCGTGCCCTAAACCTAACTCACTTAACCCGCCCTTAACCCCAAATTCTGTCACTATCGCACACTCACCCGCGCCCTAACCCTAACTCACTTCACCTGCCCCTAACCCTAACAACCGTCACAATCGCACACTTACCTGACCCGTGCCCTAACCCGAACGTCCGCACAATCACACATCAGTGTTGGTGTCCTGTATGTTTTTCGGTATTATGAGATTCAGTATTATGTGTTTTCAATATTTTGAGCTTTCAGGATTTTGAGTTCGGGATTTTGAGATTCAGGATTTTGAGCTTTCAGGATTTTGATATATATATAAAATACATAACATATAGATATATAAAATTAGGAACATTGAGAAGTTCAGTCATATCACGTAACAAGGTCTGAAAACGAACAATATCCCCCCATTAAGAAGACTTTCTCCACAGATCCCTATTGAACATTTATGATCACCTGCCAGTTTAACTCATTCCCTCCAATGAAGCTCTGGAAGTTTGCTGTCTAACTTCCAATGGGCAGAGCTTAAACTTTTTGATAAAATCAAATTATGTCTTCACATTTCAAACACGTTCTTTTTTTTTACTCAGAAATTTTTATTAAAATGTTTTTTGAAAGGTTTACAAAAGATTTAATAAAATGTTATCTAGTAAATTAAACAGAGTAGTGAACTGTATGCACTATTTACATTTGGCCTGAGATTAGATAATAAAATAAACCAATTCAGTTAGTTATATATAAAAGTTAAATAAATATTTTCTTCTTTCTTTCTTTTCACTTAAGAAGAGACTAAATCTGTTTTTAATGTCTCAATTAGAGATAATATCTTCTTCCATGGGTTGTTGTTCCAAGAATTAGGAAAGATCCTTAGTTCTTTGACTCTAATTTCCAATAATGCTGTATCACTCAATAGTTTTAAGAAGTTTTCAAAAGATGGTTCAGCATTGGTTTTCCATTTTCTTGATATACACTTTCTAGTGACTGCTAGTATAGTCCCTAATAAATATAAATCATTTTTATTAATTTCAGTTTTTTTATTAATATTTAATAAAATCCAGGATTTGGTTAATATAAATACATCTGAAAATATGGCTTGCAAAAAACTACTAATATCTGCCTAAAATCTTTTGACTTTACTGCAATCATGAAATATGTGTATCCAGTCAGCTTTACATACTTGTAAACATCTCCAGCAGGTAACATTGTTAGAAGAACCAAATTTGGCTAGTTTATTTGGTGTATGGAATGATGTGTGCTGAAACATCCATGTATATATTCTCCAAAATTGTGTATTGGCTGTTAGTTTGATAGAATATAAAAGATTAGATTTGTTTCCCTCAGACAGATATATTGAATGTCATTTAGTGATGAAATTCCAATAATTCTGTTGAGTTCAAATGTTATAGTTTATTAATAATTTATATAGTTTAGAAGTTTTAATAATTTATATATTTTAGAAGTTATATTTCCCCAGTTGTGATTTTCATAAATAATTTCATATAAATGTTTTATAAATTTAGGTCTGTTTTTAAAGGAAGAATTATTAACTGTTCTGCATAGCTCATGTGAATAAATCAATACACTTTAAAGAACTAGCCAGTCGGAAGAAGAGAGATCATATAAACTTATTAAATATTGACTATCAACACCTTTCAGATTATTAATACAGTGTTGCCAGCAGATGAAATTATTTGTTTCCCATTTTACAAAAACATTCCTATGCATTTTGTTAAAGAAGCTTTTTGTGGAGCTAAATGGAATTAAGTCCATCCAAATTTTAACATCTGTATTAGCATTAATGAATTTTCTAAATATTTCAAAAATATTATTTGTAAGTTTTAACTTTGTAAGTGTTACTAGATTATATTGTATGCCTATACATAAAATATGCCATAATATATTGTTTTGATTATCTAACCTGTGATTTTTTTATTATGGAATTTTCATTTAAAAGAATAATAGTATGTAAAGTTTTCCAATTAGAAGAGTAATTTGAATATACCCAATTTATAATGATTCTAAAAATAGAAGCTTTGATGTAAATCTCTATGTCTGGAAATGTAATCCCTCCTTGTTCCCATGGTCTGATATGATGCGTATATGCTATTCTATTTCTATTTGGGTACCATATAAATTTTAATCGAAGAGTATTTATTTCTTTTAAGAAGTGTTTATCTGGTATCTGGGTAAGGCTTGTGCTATATATAGAATTTTTGGTAACAGTGCTATTTTTATTAGTTGTAATCTGTCTTCAAAAGTTATTTTATTCCACTTTTCTATATAGGCTTTCAAAGTATTTATAATGTTATTATAATTTAGGGGTGAGATTTCTTCTATATTTTTAGATAATATGATGCCTAAATAATTTAAGTTGGAGACTTGTTTGCCAATTATGTTGTTTCCATCTACTTTGAACTCATTTTTTGTTTAATATTATGAAGTTAGAATTTGTTTTATTGAAATGAAGACCTGAAATTGAGTAAAATGTTTCAACTAATATATCTAGTTCTTTTATAGATTCTTTTGAGGTGGATAAAGTAAGGAGTATGTCATCTGCAAATAGCATAATTTTAGAGTTGTATTGTCCATGTATGTCAATACCCTTTATTTTAGCATTGGAGCGTATTGAAGAGGCAAATAATTCAATAGCTAATGCAAATAGAATAGGAAACATGGGACAACCTTGTTTTGTACCTTTCGTTAACATTATAGGTTCAGAAGTGTATGGTCCTAATTTAACATATGTTAAGTTATTTTTATAAATATTTTATATCAATGAGATAAAAGACTGAGGAAATTCATAAAGTTCTAATATTTTAAATAGATAGTCCCAACTTAATGAATCAAAGGCTTTTTCTGTGTCCAATGCTATTAGTAAAGCTTCCTGTTTTTCTCTATTTAAAATGTCATTAATAGTTAATATTCTTTTAATATTATCATAAGAATGTCTATTGTATATGAAACTCATTTGATCTTCATTTATATGAATCATAGATTTTTTCATTCTGTTGACAAAAATAGATATGAAAAATCTTATCTTATAATCATTATTAAGTAGTGATATTGGCCTATAGGAACTGCATTGCATAGGGTCTTTGCCTTATTTTATGATAGGTGTTATTAATGAATATCTCCATGAAGGTGAAGTTATGTTTTGAGTTTGAATTTCAAGTAGAGTTTTATGGAGAAGTAAAGTTACAGATGTTGGAAACATTTTATATAGTTCAATTATAATACCATCAGCTCCTGGAGCTTTGTTACTCTTGCTTTCCTTGACAGTTTCTGTAACTTTTTTGTAAAATATTTTGTTTTTGAATATCTAATTTTAGTTTTTTCTTGTATTTTCTTAATTTCTCTAAAGATTGATTCTAAATTTAAGGGATTAGTATGGGTATTATTATTTCCATAATGTTTAGTTTAATGATGTTTAAAAGCATCAAGAATGTCACTTATAGCTGATACTTTTTATTTGTTTTCCTTCATGAAGAATATCTGTGATATTTGTTCTAGATTGCCTTTTAACTCTCATAACTAAATTGTGCATATATTTAGGAGATGTAGAATGTGTATTTAATTTTAATTTTTCTAATGCTAAATTAGTTTTATGACTTAGAATTTCAATATACGTTTTATTTAGTTCATCAATTGTTTTTTAATTGATAGAAGTGTTTGTAGTGTCCATCTTTTTTTATCTCCACAAGTTGTTTTTATATATTATGTAATTCAGATTCCCATTCTTTGGATTTATTTCTGAACCATGTAAAAGTTTTGCTATATATATAGGCGTTCAAGGTATCCCATATCATAACTATATTAATCTCTTCAGAATAATTAGTGTGTAAGAAAAATTTTAATTCTGAAAGCAGACATGGTTTAAATTCCTTCAGTTTTGTTATAAAGGCTGATATTCTTATTATATAAGTTAGTTTTTAAAAATGTATTTGAAGATTGAGAATAAGAGAATTCTGATCTGACAAAGGACAAGGACAAATTAAGAAATTTATTATTTTTGTGATTAGTTCTTGTGATATAAAGATTTTATCAATTCTAGTTTGAGTGTTAAATCTATAATCTTGATGAGAGAATAATAATGAATTATTATCTTTAAAGATATATGTGTCAATTAAATTATAATTTTCAGTCCATTTTTGAGTAGTTTTGCTGTAGAAGTGAGACGTAAATTTCTCTTATTGGTGGTCTCTGAATTAAATTATCTAGAATACAATTAAAATCACCACCAATTATCAAGTTACCCTTATAGATTCTGCCAATTAGATCTAGACTTTTTAGCTATCCATGTCCCCATACCAGGAAACCAATATATATTTACTAGGGTCCATATTCTATTATTAAATTTTACTATAACAATTGTTATACGGCCTTCTTTATCTTCATATTTTTAGATGATTTGGGGATTAGTAAATTTTTTCCTCCATAATATTATTACTCCTCTGTTTTTTATTTTATATGAAGAGTGAGATAATATTAAGCATTCATTTGGATTCCAGAAAAATGAATCATTTGTTTTAAAATGGGATTCTTGAAGAAAAATTACCTGCCCTTTGTTTAACTTCAAGTATCTTAATAAGTTAGATCTCTTCTTTGGGTTGTTCAAACCATTAGTGTTTAAAGAAAGTAGTGATAAGTCTATATATTTCAAATTGGTTTATAAATTACTTCTATACAAATAATACTTAGTACTCTTCTATAACATTGTATTTGGATAAATATCTTGTCTTTTCTAGTTATTATGAAAAGATTGGTTTTCTTTGAAAAAGTATATATAATAAATTCCAATTCAGGCCAGTAAGGAAGACACAAGTAAACTACAAAAACGATTATATATATATAACAAAAAATCCAGAATTAAAAAAAATCCCCTATCTTCCATGGAATGGTAAGCATTCCTAATCCAATAGATAAAAAGAAATCTACCAGATTAACCCTCATATCTTAACTACAGTAAATCTACCATTGAGCTCCATAATGATTTTGTTAGATTTTTAAATTTGAGTAAGTATATCAGCATTTAACTATATTTATTAATCAGTTATAAATATTGTAATTTAAATCACATTTGGAATAAATTGTTTATGCAGTTCAAATTATATTTCATCACTTCTTAAGTGGAAAGTTTTCACTGTATATAATCAAAAGAACTGAATACAACATAGCTATCTAATTTTACTGTACAAACAACATAACTCTTAGTAAACTTTCTATTATTTATTACAAATGTTTTATATAATTTCCCCCTCTCCTTTCCCATCCCATATATGTGTTTTAGAAATAGTAAGTTATTTATTATATGTCCACGTATGTATGTTCCCATGTAAATGTCACGTATCTATATTAACTTTAAAATAAGATGCTTAAAACTTCAAATCATTTCATGTTAGTCTTATCATTATACTATATGATATTACGTCAGATAACACATATTCATAAAATGTTTCTGTATATACACTCCCTTTTAATAAGATTTCCAATTCTATATATTAGTAGGTATATTCAAACATGTAGTCAGCTAATGACTGAGTATGTATATCTAAATAATAAACCCCAGCAGGACAGAAGATCCACAAAAGATGTTTATTGAGCACTTTCGTTTGGTATAATACAAAACTTCTTCAGAATATCTGCTGTGTTCCATCACCACCCACTAATGGTACAGGTAGGAGAGGCATGTCGGTGCCTAAAAGCTGACTGCTGTCCAGTGGTGGTGGTGTATGCTCTGCCATGGCAGAAAAAAAGTACATTTAAGTGTTCCCCTTCTAAACCTTTAGAAGAACTGTGTGCAAAATAAAACTTGCGAGCACTTCCAAGGCAGCTTAACTGACCTGTGCCACATAGTCTGGCACCCACGTTCAGGGCATAGCAGGCATGGCAATTCTCAGCTCTCGATACCACTCTTGCACTGATGGGGTACCCAAACCCTCCCAGTCAAGTCAGAAATCTCAACAAAAAATACGTTGGACTTGAGAGGAAAGCTTCTGCCCCTTTAAGGATGCGATGTGGAACTTGCTCTTTTATTTGTGTTTAACAATTATCCACTCCTGACCTACTTTAGACTACATGGCACAGGTCGGTTAAGCTGCCTTGGAAGTGCTCGCAAGTTTTATTTTGTACACAGTTCAGTTAAAGGTTTAGAAGGGGAACACTTAAATGTACTTTTTTTCTGCCATGGCAGAGTATACACCACCACCACTGGACAGCAGTCAGCTTTTAGGCACCGACATGCCTCTCCTACCTGTACCATTAGTGGGTGGTGATGGAACACAGCAGATATTCTGATGAAGTTTTGTATTATGCCAAACGAAAGCACTCAATAAACATCTTTTGTGGATCTTCTATCCTGCTGGGGTTTATTTTTACTGGTTTGCCTTTCATTTGTTTTTATATCTAAATAATATTTATTGTTGTAGATATACAATGACAAATATTTCACACTAAAAATACCTATATCTATCTATCTATCTATCTATATATATATATATATATATATATATATATATATGTGTGTGTGTGTGTTGTCGTAGAATAATTAGATGTAAAAATAAACCTTTAATATTAAAATTTTAAGAATGCTCTATCTTGTTTAAGAAGTAATGAGCTATCCTATATAGACATAGAAATGTATTTTAAACTGTACCTTGTCATTGTACTTTCAAGATATTTATCTATATTCACCTTTTCAAAAACATCAAATTTATTTGAGTCATGGAATCCCAGCACAGTTGCATAATAAACAATAGATAAATCAATACAGTAATTATTTATACACATTAGAATATATTGAAACAATGAATTCTATATATATGTAGTGTTTTGAGATTTATTACTTGCCTTCAAAGGAATCCGTACTTCTTTTGTTTGTAAAGGGCTCCATCTAGTGGTATTACTGAAAATTATCTAATATTTCTACTAGTATTCTTTTTTTTTCAAAAACATTTTTATTTTTTTCATTATAAACATACTCAAATGTACATATAACAAATACAATAAAACAATAACAAAATTATTTACAATATTTACATTCATCCATGATAAACAATCATTTTATCCATGAAAAGTTATCAGTATTTGTTCAAAAGGTTTTCCAATTATTGCCATGCTTTTTTTATGAGTAATGTTATGAGTTATATAACAAATGGCTTGCAGTACTTTTTTACAAATAACTTTTGCTAAATTAATAAAATCATTAAACATCAAATCTTGTTTACTTTTCCAGTTCAAAGTAATAACTTTTCTGGCAATTGCAAGAATTGACCAGAGTAATTGAAACTGTGATTTAAGTATTACATTAGGTATAGGAACATTGGATAAGATTAGTGAGTTAGAAATATGACAGTTATCAGACCATAAGGCATTTACAAAATATCTGAAGTCTTTCCAGTATTGAACAACATTTCTACATATAAAGAACATGCGAACCCAGTTGGCCTCTAGTAATTCATCACATTTCCAACATTTACTTTCGCTGTTTTTGAGTGTAAGATTTATTTTATGTGGAGTATAGAAACTCCTATTCATAAATTTCCATGTATACAATCAACAATATAATGACGAAGAGGTACCATATAGAGAATTCCATAACAATTTTTTTGGTTTCATCACCTATTTGTTCTCCACTAATCTTTACATAGTAATTCCAAACATCTGAGTCAAACTTTAGAGTGTCTTCTCTTAGTATCTTATAGATAGGTGAGATAATTGTTGAGTATCTATCTTTTCAAGACACCTAATAAAAAGCTGAATCAAACTAGGTATAGATTCAGTCTCTAGGATGATTGATACTCTCATTTTATTTTCTATAAACTGATGTAATGCGTGTATAAACAACCAACTGTCTTGACTATTATCAAAACTCCATAAAAGAGAGTTTAGTGGTTTAATACTCTTATTTTCAATAAACTGATGCCAGAATATCAAGTTATTTTCCTTTAATTTTTGCATCGCATTGATGTTGAAAGAATCTAGGCAATCAGAGGAGTATGCTATAGGGAATATAGGAAATAGAAATTGTTTACTGCTGTAATTACAATCAATTATATTTTTAAAGTTATTAAATATTTCATTAATGCCATAATAAAAATGATCAAGCTTCTAATTAAATAAACAAAATTCACTCAAAAGCCATTGAACTGTACTTATTCCATATTGTTCCTTAAATTGATTTTCTATAGTTCTGACAACAATTATATGAATCTCATGTATTGTTTTCCAGTCAGATATATAGGTAGGTGTGATCCAATGTAATATTACATTAATTATAACTGATTTAGAATAAAGATCTAAGCTAGGGAATGCTATCCCATTACTGTTCCAAGCTCTAATGTGCCATTTATATGCAATCCTGGGTTTTAAGGGGAACCATAAAAATTTAAATACCATGGAATCTAATTTTTTAAATATGTTTTGGGAGGGGGTATGATTGTATATAAAACAAAATTTTAGGTAAAAATTATCATTTTAATAAAGAAAGCCTATCCTCCATTGTGAAGAACATTTTATTCCATCCTTTGATTAGTTCACTAATGGTGGTTATTAAATCATTGTAGCTTAGTTTAACAGACTCTTTCCCTGTACTCTTTATACTGACACCCAAATATTTTAATACATCATTCTCCCAATTAAACAGGCTATTCTCTCTTAGGTTTTTGTTGATCTTTTTGTTAATTAGTAGCACTTTGGATTTATTATGATTAAATTCAAAACCTGAAATTCTTTGAAACTTGCTTAAGGTATTTATAACATCATGCAAAGAACCATCAATATCACACAGTGTTAACAACATATCAGCAAATAATTGTATCTTAGGACAATAGTCCTTATTAATTTGAAAGCCTTTTTATATTTTTCTTGTTTCTGATATATGTAGCAAAAGGATCCATTGAAAGAGCAAACAATAATGGTGACAAAGGACAACCTTGTCTAGTTCTCTTGAGGATTTCTAATGGTGAGGATAAGCATGATCCGATTTTCAAAAAATAAAAAAGCGAATGCAGTACCAGATCGCACAACTGTTTTTATTAGTAAAACAAATAAGCGCTTTCATCCTGAGCTTAATGTATTAGAAACTTCATCAGATCTACAGTGTTTCCTGTCACAGTAGTTTAAATCACTTCAAAGCCATTACATCACACCCTACTGCTCTTAAAGTGCAACAGTACATCTAATGTAAATCTTATGTACTAGCTTGTTTTAACCTTATAAGTATACATTCAACAATAAATTTCATAAATCATAAAGTTAAAAGTTGAAAATACAAAACTGACATACAATTAAATACATATATATAACCCAATGTTCACCAAGAATGATGCCACAATATGAAGACAAGATGATCAATTTCAACAATTGGCTTAAGTGTTGGTGTCATTCAAAGGGGATCCAATGCCTGTCAGCCTGGGATGACATGCTCGACAAGCCACGATGCTTCGCTAGGGACGGCTTGCACCTGTCACCCCTGGGCTTTCGGATATTGGCAAAGGCTCTTGCTACCCCATAGTGCCTTTTTTAGGCAAGGCTCAAAAGACAAACCCACCTCCATAGGTATCACAAGGGATAAGAAACTAAGAGTAATGCTACTCAACGCCAGAAGTCTAAACCTCAAGATGCACACACTCGAAACTCTCCTTAGCATGGAGAACATCGATATCTGTGCAGTAACAGAAACCTGGTTCAAGGCTCCAGAAGGCACCCCAGCACTACCAGGTTATACCTCATACCATGCTTTTCGGCCCCAAAACTTGGACCGAACCACAAAAGGAGGGGGAGTATCAATATTCGTCAAAGATACCCACACCTCCAGGTTGGTGGCACAGCACGAAGCATCAGAGACTATCCATGTGCAACTAACTGTGGGTAAAACTGCCTTCCAGTTTATAGCCTGCTACAGACCACCCTCCCAAACACAGGAACCCCACTTGGCCTTCCTGAGAATACTGGAAAATATGAAGGTCTCTCCAAACACCATTATATTGGGCGACTTCAACTACCCAAACATAGACTGGGAGCATTACTCTAGCTCCAACACCTAGCCCAAAGGTTCCTAGAATTTATAAACTCAAATGCTATGGAACAACTTGTTACCACTCCCACAAGAGGGGAAAACATACTGGACCTGATCATCACCAACATGGGGACACTATGCTCCAGACCAGAATTGTATCCCTCACTGGTAAGATCAGACCATAAACTAATCTCACAGGATATTCACATCCCGACCCCACCCCCTGCCCAGAAAACCACAGTGAAAAACTTCTCTAAAGCAAATTTCACACGCCTCAAAACTGAGGCGAAATCCATCAAAGCCCCCGGGCCTGTGAAAAATACGGCCCAGACCGCAGAATCCTTTATAAACGCATTCTATGAACACCTTCAGGAATGCATGGATCATGCAATCCCAAATAAAACCAAGACCCAATCCTCCAAAGGCAGACGTCCTGTCTGGTGGACCCCAGCCATAAACAAACTATACAATAGAAGGAGGAAGCTACTACATGATAGAGCAAAATCCTAAAAAGGGAAGGCATCTCTGATCAGTATTAGCAAAAAACTACGGGCACTCATAAAATCGTCTAAGGCCAGCTTCGAGAGAAAAATTGCACAGGACACTAAGGATAATCACAAGGCTTTCTTTAGTTATGTTAGGAACCTGGGTGGGAATTCCCAGATATGCTCAGAATTAGTCCAAAATGACAAAAAAATACACCGAGCCCACAGATATTGCCAACATCCTAGCTGACAGGTTCAGTGCAAACTTCTCCCCCCTCTCCCCACCAAAAGGGCAAATATCTGTCCCAACAGAGTGCTGCCCCCCTGACATCTCAGATGCTCAGGTAAGAGCCGCCCTCTCCAAAGCAAAAAACACAGCATCAATGGGACCAGATGGTGTCCCGGCTGCCCTACATGAACTCCAAGAAGAGCTAAACCCAAACATAAAACTACTGTTCAATCTTAGCCTTACTACAGGATATGTACCCAAAGAGTAGTGTACAGCAACAGTGGTCCCTCTCCACAAAGGTGGTGCCTCAATGGATCCTGGAAACTATCGCCCCATAAGCCTGACTAGCTTGGTCTGCAAAGCTATGGAAAGGATCATCATGGACCTCATAAATAAAGATATTGGGGACCTACAGACACTGGATCCTACCCAGTTTGGCTTTGTTAAGGGCAGATCCTGCCTCTTAAACCTGGTCGATTTCTTTGAAACAGTCACCAAGGCCATTGACGAGGGGAAGGTGGTCCACACAGCCTACCTGGACCTCGCAAAAGCCTTCGATAAATACCCCACTCAGGCATTATAGATAAGCTCACCAGCTTAAATATAAACCCCTATGTCACTAGATGGGTTGCAAACTGGCTCAAGGACAGAACCCACATGGTTAGAATTGCTGGAGCCATGTCAGACTCCAAACCAGTTACAAGTGGCGTCCCACAAGGCTCAGTCCTGGGACCTCTCTTGTTCGGTATATATTTCTCGGCGGTACAGGCCAACACGGAAGGACTGTGGCTGACCAAGTTCGCAGATGACTGCAAACTGGGCGCCATAATCAACTCTCCAGCCGACACAAGCATCCTCCAAAAGGGCCTCATAGAAACAGACAACTGGTGCCAGAGCCATGGCCTCAAGCTAAACGCCAAAAAGTGTATAGTCATCCCCTTTGGCAAAAACAAAGTGCCCACAAATTACCACATAGGTGGTAATCCATTAAGTACAAAAGAAGTCATTAGGGACTTGGGGACCCAAGTTAATAGCAATCTCTCATTTGACAACCACGTGGCCAAAGTGGTTAGAAAAACATTTTATATAGCCCACCTAATCATGAAGGGATTCACATCTAGATCAGGGGAGGTCATCGTACCTCTTTACTCATCCCTCATCAGGTCCATAATTGAGTACAATGCCCCTTTTGGGATGAACCTTACCAGACACCTGCAGCAACTGGAAAGACCCCAAAAGTACCTCACCAAGAGGATCAAAGGGCTCAAACAGATGCCATATGCTGCCCGGTTAAAGAAACTCCAGCTCTACTCAGTGGCATACCGCCTGCTCAGAGGCGATCTGTGCCTGACGTATAAAGCCATGTCCAACCCAGAATTAATGGACATGCTGCACCTCAGAAAATCCAAATCCCATCGAGCTACGCTCCGAGAGACTTGAACCTCAGCACTGAAATAAATAGGACATGCTGGAGGGACAGATTCATAACCCAGAGGCTCCCTTCACTCTGGAATAAAATCCCAGTCCCGGTTAGGCAGAGTCCCACATTGACTCTCTTCAAGAGGAATCTTGATGAGTGGATGGGAGATCGTAGGTTTACCCCGGCTATCACTTCTGTGTCACTGTTAGACAGAGGCACAGTATACTAACCTCAAAAAAAGGCATAGAAAAATTAATTTAAAATGGGTGGCGAAAGCCAAACACACTCTGGCTAGGCTTATAAATTCCCTAGGGCAGATAGCCTAGTATGAACCTATGAACCTATGAACCTATGAGTTATTTATAACATTAAAACTAACTAAAGTATCTATGCTTATAAAACCTTCAAATCAAGTTCTTCTAACATACTCCTATACAAGCATTTCCATAATACACTTTTAAAATTATATTTCTCCCCCTAAACAAGTTAAAATATTAACAGTTCTGATGACATAAAAGTTCCTTTGTTAGTAAATGGCATCATCTTCTTAATGCCTTTAGTTTAAGAAGGCTACTAATGGAAACACTGTAATTTAGTCCTGGCCAATTTAGGGTATTTAAATGTAACTGCCATGTAAGTTCTAGTTTTTCAAACAAATATGGCCAAGCGCCCCCTCTTTCATATATTTTTAAGGATTCCAGGACTATAAATTTGAACCCGTGTCCAGGATTTCCAGAGTTATGTTTAGCTAGGGCATTAAATTTACACCCATCCCTTATATTTCTTAGATATTCGCCTATCCTGTTCTTCAATTTCCGTTCCGTTTTGCCCATGTAAAAACATGGCTAATTTTCACATATAGCACAATAAACCACCCTTTCACTACTACAATTAAATCTCTCCTTGATATGTATTTGGACCCCATTTATTTCTAACCTACTAGCCTCCAGAATGTAAGGGCAAAGCTTACATGTACCACATTTAAACATTCCACCTTCCCTCTTGTTATTTTCCTTTTGTTCTAGTAGATTTTTTATTGTAGCTCCCTTCCTCTATACACAGATAGGTTTCTCACCTAACAATTCCCTCATATGTTTTTCATTACTTAACAAGTTCCAGTTTTTCATTAAAATATTTTTAATTACAACTGCATCCCTTGAAAAACTTGTTAAAAAACTGGACTGGTAAGGTGTCATTATCTGTTCAGTGTTAGTAGTAACAGTTTGTTGCTCTGCACTTAGATGTGTGGTTTGTTCTATGTTATTTTGTCTTCCTATTTCCACCAATTCTTCTATATTTACATTTCCTTGTCCTGGTCTAGTTTTTACATTCCAAATGGGAACAAAATGACCAATTTTCCTTTTTATCATAACCTCATCCATTATTTTATCTATTAGTTCCATAGGGTAACCTCTTTTAATGAGCATTCCTTTTAACAGGTCACATTCCTTAATAAAATTTTCCCATAATGTTACCATCCGTGCTGCTTGCACAAACTGCCCTTTTAGGACAGCACTTTTTTTGTGCCATGGGATGACAACTGTTAAAATGAAGAAAGCTGTTAGAATAGGGATTCTAACAGAAACTTTCAGGTAGAAATCTTTCATTCACACAGTAATTTTTTAATAAAATATCCAAATACGGGATTTTATCTTCATCAACAGTAGAATGAATTTTAAAAAGTCTATTGTACCATTAATATATTCCACAAAAGAAGCTGTTAACTCCTTTGGCCCTTTCCATAAAACAAATATGGCATCCAGGTAAGGTATATATATGTATTACAATAAACAAAGAATGGGAATGTTCTTAAAAATCCTTTCTCCCATTCGACCATTATTATATTTGCATATAGGCCTCAACAACAGGAGCCGGGTCTATATTAGAACACTGAGCATTCAAAATGTTGAGTGTTCTAATATCGAACCCTAGCAATCGAAAAAAAAAACATTGAACATTCGGAACAGCAAATTTTTTCCTAGGGGAAAAAATTTGCTGTTCCAAAACACATACACACAACACAACCACACTAAACAAATAGCAATCCACACAAATACACCTAAACTCTTACACTTAATCCTACACTAAACTATACATACACCACTAACTATCCATTTACCTTAACCCAAACCCTAACCCTAAGGTCCGTCACTATCGCACAGTCACCTCACCCGCGCCCTAACCCAAACTCACCTAACCCGCCCTAACCCACACGTCCACACAATCGTACACTTACCTAACCCGACCCGTAACCTTCCACCAGAGTGCTGAAAATACCAAAGCAACAGAAACGGACAACCAAATTCTTTCCCTAGGAAAAAATTTGGTTTCCTGTTACTTTGATATTTTCAGCGTTCGCTGAAAATGGGTCGATATTAGAACACTCAACATTTCAAATGTTCGGTGCTCTAATATAGACCCCAGGAGCCCATAGCTACCCCTTTGTTTTGCAGATAATATCCCCCCTCAAATATAATAAAGTTATTTCTCAATACTATTTCCAGTATTTGCTCATACTTATTAATTTTATTCTGGGGGATCTTTTTTTGACTGTAAATAATCACAAAACCATTCTATACCAAGGTCGTTTGGTATAACGGTATATAAATTCACTACATCTATTGTTATGAATGCAAACTGATTACTGTATTCTGATGAATCAATCTTCCTTAGGAAATCCCATTAGTCTATACAGATATAAGGTTCTCCCTTAATATATTTATTAAGCTCCTTGTTCAAGAAGTTTGCTAAGGGGTAAGTAATCAAACCCCTTGCATCCACAATGGGCCTCAGTGGAGTTTGATACAGGTTTTTGTGTATCTTAGGAACCCCAAAAATTATGGGTATTGTTGGAAATTCCACTGATAAATAGTTAAGTTCTTCTACTGTAATCAACCCATCAATAAACATATCTTGCAAGAAACCTCTAATTCTTCTATAAGAACCATTCAGTTCATTCAGGGAACTTTTAACATAGGTTTCATTATCTAGAATTTCATGCATTTTAGGATTATAGTCAATCTTATTCATTATAACAACCCATCCCCCTTTGTCTGGCTTCATGATTCTTACCCCTTTGTTATACATCAAAAACTCAAGTTTGAATCTTTCAGCACAATTCAAATTGTCATTATTTTTTTTCTCCTATTTGCATAACTTAATTCATGTAAATCTAGTTCACAAACCTTTTCAAACATAGCCAGCAATGGATAGATAGGGGGTTGTATGTGCTAGAAATTCTAAGGGGGTTTCAAATCTGTTCAACATTTTCAAACATAATATTCAAGTTTAGTTTTCTCACATATTGTTTAAGATCTATTAAAATATGTACCCATTTGGCAGGTTTGTTAGGTACAAATGTAAAACCTTTAGACAGTAAATCACTTATAGTTACATTTATATTCAAATCAGAAAAATTATAAACTTTGAAGTCCTTTGAGCTATTTAGTTCAATACTCATAGATGGAAGTTGAAACCCACTTCCAACAATAATGGTTTCAGGATTAATAATCTCTCTTCCAAAGTTCATGTTCTCCATTGTCTCCCCCTTCATGCAGGTTATTAAAAACAGAAAAATAAAAAACTGGCTTGAGACAAAAAGGATATTAGAAATAACACAGCATACCCCCACCCCCAATTCTCAAGAATGGCAATACAACAGATCAAGTGATGGCATTAATGCCAACTTTAACAACCAACAGGAGATAGACAATAATGCCAATGGAGCATCAGAGGATGATTTTTTAGACAAGGAGGAATATCCTCCTCTGAGATGGTCGGAGCACATAATGAACCAGCGAGGTACTGGAAATGAGCAGGAGTGACCACAAGCCAATCCTTACCAGCAGGGCAGAGGCCATATGAACAGGGGAGGCAACAGGAATGTATGGAGGGGGAGACAACAGAAAACATACTGGAATTAGTTATGGAGGCCTACATGCAAATATAATAATGGTCAAATGGGAGAAAAGATTTTTAAGAACATCTGACACTGAGAAAACTCGGAGCTATAATATATAACATTAAGTATCCTGTTTTTTGTTTATTTTGTTCTTTATTTCTTTGTTATTTATAGCACATTGTGTACTGTATATTTTTCTAGCTAGTTTCACTGTGTGTGAGGTATTAATTGGAAACTGTCCACTTTTATTAAGCATCTGTTGGGTTGTTTGTTTCTGATAACTTGTTGCAGTTAAACTCTTTTTTCTAGAGGCTCCTTTAGCTGTTTAAAACTTTCATTTAAAGGCTCACTGCTGCTTTTCAGCTGTGAGAAACATTTCTGCAGTTTGTTCTAAGTAGTGGGGATATTTGTAGCATTTCCATATTCAGGCTTGTATATGGGCCTAGTGTTTGTGGAGGCTGTGTGTCTGAGCACATATTCAGGGACATCTTGGTTTAGCCAAAGCCATCAGGCATTTCAGTGAGAGAGAATTGTTTGAGGTCATTGGCTGACTGAGGTCACCTGGACTACAGCTTAGACTAAGCACCTCATTGGTTCTTTTGAGATTTCTTTCTTAAAAGCTGTCTCAGGTTTCAACTTTCTGTTACCTAAGAAGTTCAGTTGTGAGTGTTCTGCCATTTCACACTGAGCTGATCGAAGGAAAGACACTGAGGAAACTCGGAGCTATAATATATAACATTAAGTATCCTGTTTTTGTTTATTTTGTTCTTTAGTTCTTTGTTATTTATAGCACTTTGTGTACTGTGTATTTTTCTAGCTAGTTTCACTGTGTGTGAGGTATTAACTGGAAATTGTCCACTTTTATTGAGCATCTCTTGGGTTGTTTGTTTCTGATAACTTGTTGCAGTTAAACTCTTTTTTCTAGAGGCTCCTTTAGCTGATTAAAACTTTCATTTAAAGGCTCACTGCTGCTTTTCAGCTGTGAGAAACAATTCTGCAGTTTGTTTTCCACCCTCCCTCCCTGTTGGTATAGTGTTTTTATAGTTGGTGGCTTTGCAGTTGCCCACCCCTAGTGTAAATTTGATCTGGGACCCTCCTCCCAGTCTAGTGTAATTACCTCATTCTACCCAGTACAGGGAGAACATTTGAGAAGGCCAATCAGCTTAGTTTCTGCTACTCCTTTCTCTCTTTCCACTTAAAAAAAAAATTATCTGCTTTTACTGTATTTGTGTTTCTTCCTACTTTATTTTGCTTTTGCGTCATCTTAAAAGTACTCAGTTGTATTTATTACTGCTTGGTGTAACTCATTCTAAGCCTTTTAGTTTAAGCACTTGGGCTTCAGACCAGTTGTTTTACATTAAGAAGGCTTGTGGTCTGCACTGTAGTGGCAGAACAGGTAGCTTACATCCTTCTAAGTTGGGAACTGCTGATTGAGGGCTCAGTGTCTGTTATTCTAAAAGTGTATTAATTCTGGTTTAAGCACTTGGGCTTCAGGCCAGTTATTTTACATTAAGAGGGTTCGTGGTCTGCACTCTTGTGGGAGGAGAGGCTGGACTCTGCCCTTCTGAGCTGGGAATTTCTGGTTAAAGGCTTATAGTGCCTGCATATTTGAACTGCTTCTTACTGAAATTGGTACACCTTGTTTGCTGTAGCATAGACTAGATCCAGGCCTGCTGAATCTAGCTTTGTTTGTATAACTTGACCACTAATCCAGGCATTCTTTAAAGTATTCAATTGTATTTATTACTGCTTGGTAGTAACTTGATTAAAGTGTAGCTATCATTCTAAGTCTTTTTAATTAAGCACTTGGGCTTCAGACCAGTTGTTTTACATTAAGAGGGTTCATGGTCTGCACTCTTGTGGGAGGAGAGGCTGGACTCTGCCCTTCTGAGCTGGGAATTTCTGGTTAAAGGCTTATAGTGCCTGCATATTTGAACTGCTTCTTACTGAAATTAGTACACCTTGTTTGCTGTAGCATAGACTAGATCCAGGCCTGCTGAATCTAGCTTTGTTTGTATAACTTGAGCAGTAATCCAGGCATTCTTTAAAGTATTCAATTGTATTTATTACTGCTTGGTAGTAACTTGATTAAAGTGTAGCTATCATTCTAAGTCTTTTGGATTAAGCACTTGGGCTTCAGACCAGTTGTTTTACATTAGGAAGGTTTGTGGCCTGCACTGTGGTGGCAGGACAGGTAGCTTACATCCTTCTAAGTAGGGAACTGCTGATTGAGGGCTCAGTGTCTGTTATTCTAAAAGTGTATTAGTTCTGTTTTAAGCACTTGGGCTTCAGGCCAGTTATTTTACATTAAGAAGGTTCATGGTCTGCACTCTTGTGGGAGGAGAGGCTGGACTCTGCCCTTCTGAGCTGGGAATTTCTGGTTAAAGGCTTATAGTGCCTACATATTTGAACTGTTTCTTACTGAAATTGGTACACCTTCTTTGCTGTAGCATAGACTAGATCCAGGCCTGCTGAATCTAGCTTTGTTTGTATGCTTGTTGTTTGTTTGCTTGTTATTTCCTTGAAACGCTAATTCCACCTAAAACGCGGCTTTTCAGCACTTCTGTGGATCCCTAGTGATATCTGCATTGCTTACTGCACTTATTTCCTTGTTTCACTTGAAAGAAAGTTACTGTTTGTCGTTTTTGCATTTAAGTTACCTGTAACACATTGCATTTAAGTTACCTGGTACTTGCTCACTAAGTCAGCACTAAAATATTAAAAGCACTACACCCTCACAAACTCCCCTTGAGTACCTTGTTCCCCATTGGCCCTTTTTTCAATTATAAAGGAATTCCCAATACTATTCTAGCATGTTCAAAGGTCATTTGTCAATCTCCTCTCCAGTCCAGCTGGTGAATCTGGGAATCTTGAGGCAATGTTACAACTGCCTCATGTACACAGACAACCCTCTCCTCCTCCCAACAAATTCCAACACGTGTGAGAGATGCAACCATATAGCCAAACTGGAGGCTAAGCTCTCTCAACTCAGTACTGGCGTAACCAGTCAGGAGGAGAAGGAAACTACACTCACTACAATTCCAGTCTCACATAGACCTACCACGACAGCAAACCAAACACATAAACACACAAAAACATACTCGGAGGGTCTAAATAAAAATATGCCTAAGCAGCAGAGACCTCCAAAGCAGACACCCAAGCAACCGCTACCCCAAAACAAAACACGTGCAACACATAGCTCACAAAGCCAGTGTGCCAAACAGTCACAGCCCTTAAGGCTAAACAACACACCTGATACACTTGTAATAGGTGACTCTATCATCAGGCACACTGACGTCCCGCTCACCAGGCTAAACAAGGAGAAGGTCACAGCGAGCTGCCTGTCAGGCGCTAGGATTCGCCACATAACACAAGCACTCAGGTCACTCCAAGGCAAGTACAAATATGACTCAGTCATTGTCCATGCTGGTGTGAATGACCTGAGACGTACCTCCCTGGACTACATGAAAAGAGACATAGAGTAGCTCTCTGAGCATGTAGCCCAGGCCGGTATGACCCTGACCTTGAGTAGCATCTTACCCTCACCAAGAATGATGCCACAATATGAAGACAAGATGATCAATTTCAACAATTGGCTTAAGTATTGGTGTCATTCAAAGGGGATCCAATGCCTGTCAGCCTGGGATGACATGCTCAGCAAGCCACGATGCTTCGCTAGGGACGGCTTGCACCTGTCATCCCTGGGCTTTTGGATATTGGCAAAGGCTCTTGCTACCCCCATAGTGCCTTTTTTAGGCAAGGCTCAAAAGACAAACCCACCTCCATAGGTATCACAAGGGATAAGAAACTAAGAGTAATGCTACTCAATGCCAGAAGTCTAAACCTCAAGATGCACGCACTCGAAATTCTCCTTAGCATGGAGAACATCGATATCTGTGCAGTAACAGAAACCTGGTTCAAGGCTCCCGAGAGCACCCCAGCACTACCAGGTTATACCTCATACCATGCTTTTCAGCCCCAAAACTTGGACCGAACCACAAAAGGACGGCGAGTATCAATATTCGTCAAAGATACCCACACCTCCAGGTTGGTGGCACAGCACGAAGCATCAGAGACTATCCATGTGCAACTAACAGTGGGTAAAACTACCTTCCAGTTTATAGCCTGCTACAGACCACCCTCCCAAACCCAGGAACCCCACTCGGCCTTCCGGAGAACAATGGAAAGTATGAAGGTCTCTCCAAACACCATTATATTGGGCGACTTCAACTACCCAGACATAGACGGGGAACATTACTCTAGCTCCAACACCCTAGCCCAAAGGTTCGTAGAATTTATAAACTCAAATGCTATGGAACAACTTGTTACCACTCCCACAAGAGGGGAAAACATACTGGACCTGATTATCACCAACATGGGGACTCTATGCTCCAGACCAGAAGTGTATCCCTCACTGGTAAGATCAGACCATAAACTAATCTCACTGGATATTCACATCCCGACTCCACCCCCTGCCCTGAAAACCACAGTGAAAAACTTCTCTAAAGCAAATTTCACACTCCTCAAAATCGAGGTGGAATCCTTCAAAGCCCCCGGGCCTGTGGAAAATATGGCCCAGACCACAGAATCCTTTATAAATGCATTCTATGAACACCTTCAGGAATGCATGGATCATGCAATCCTAAATAAAACCAAGACCCAATCCTCCAAAGGTAGACGTCCTGTCTGGTGGACCCCAGCCATAAACAAACTATACAATAGAAGGAGGAAGCTATTACATGATAGAGCAAAATCCCAAAAAGGGAAGGCATCTCTGATCAGTATTAGCAAAAAACTACGGGCACTCATAAAATCGTCTAAGGCCAGCTTCGAGAGAAAAATAGCACAGGACACTAAGGATAATCACAAGGCTTTCTTTAGTTATGTTAGGAACCTGGGTGGGAATTCCCAGATATGCTCAGAATTAGTCCAAAATGACAAAAAATACACCGAACCCACAGACATTGCCAACATCCTAGCTGACAGGTTCAGCGCAAACTCCCCCCCCACCAAAAGGGCAAATATCTATCCCAGCAGAGTGCTGCCCCCCTGACATCTCAGATGCTCAGGTAAGAGTCGCCCTCTCCAAAGCAAAAAACACAGCATCAATGGGACCAGATGGTGTCCCGGACTGCATCCTACATGAACTCCAAGAAGAGCTAAACCCAAACATAAAACTACTGTTCAGTCCTAGCCTTACTACAGGATATGTACCCAAAGAGTGGCGTACAGCAACAGTGGTCCCTCTCCACAAAGGTGGTGCCTCAACAGATCCTGGAAACTATCTCCCCATAAGCCTGACTAGCTTGGTCTGCAAAGCTATGGAAAGGATCATCATGGACCTCATATATAAAGATATTGGGGACCTACAGACACTGGATCCTACCCAGTTCGGCTTTGTTAAGGGCAGATCCTGCCTCTTAAACCTGGTTGATTTCTTTGAAACAGTCACCAAGGCCATTGATGAGGGGAAGGTGGTCCACACAACCTACCTGGACCTCGCAAAAGCCTTCGATACAATTCCCCACTCGGGCATTATAGATAAGCTCACCAGCTTAAATATAAACCCCTATGTCACTAGATGGGTTGCAAACTGGCTCAAGGACAGAACCCACATGATTAGAATTGCTGGAGCCATGTCAGACTCCAAACCAGTTACAAGTGGCGTCCCACAAGGCTCAGTCCTGGGGCCTCTCTTGTTTGTTATATATTTCTCGGCGGTACAGGCCAACATGAAAGGACTGTGGCTGACCAAGTTTGCAGATGACTGCAAACTGGGTGCCATAATCGACTCTCCAGCCGACACAAGCATTCTCCAAAAGGGTCTCATAGAAACAGACAACTGGTACCAGAGCCATGGCCTCAAGCTAAATGCCAAAAAGTGTATAGTCATCCCCTTTGGCAAAAACAAAGTGCCCACAAATTACCACATAGGTGGTAATCCATTAAGTACAGAAGAAGTAATTAGGGACCTGGGGACCCAAGTTGATAGCAGTCTCTCATTTGACAACCACGTGGCCAAAGTGGTTAGTAAAACATTTTATATAGCCCACCTAATCATGAAGGGATTCACATCTAGATCAGGGGAGGTCATCGTGCCTCTTTACTCATCCCTCATCAGGCCTATAAGTGAGTACAATGCCCCTTTTGGGATGTATCTTACCAGATACCTGCAGCAACTGGAAAGACCCCAAAAGTACCTCACCAAGAGGATCAAAGGGCTCAAACAGATGCCACATGCTGCCCGGTTAAAGAAACTCCAGCTCTACTCAGTGGCATACCGCCTGCTCAGAGGTGATCTGTGCCTGATATATAAAGCCATGTCCAACCCAGAATTTATGGACATGCTGCACCTCAGAAAATCCAAATCCCATCGAGCTACACGCTTGAGAGACTTGAACCTCAGCACTGAAATAAATAGGACATGCTGGAGGGACAGATTCATAACCCAGAGGCTCCCTTCACTCTGGAATAAAATCCCAGTCCAGGTTAGGCAGAGTCCCTCATTGACTCTCTTCAAGAGGAATCTTGATGAGTGGATGGGAGATCATAGGTTTACCCCGGGTATCACCTCTGTGTCACTGTTAGACAGAGGCACAGTATACTAACCTCGAAAAAGTGCATAGCAAAATTAATTTAAAATGGGTGGTGAAAGCCAAACACACTCTGGCTAGGCTTATAAATGCCCTAGGGCAGATAGCCTAGTATGAACCTATGAACCTATGAACCTATGAACCTATGAACCTATAATCCCCATTCTTCATTTATTGTAATACATATATATCTTACCTGGATGACATTTTTATTTTCTGGAAAGAGCCAAAGGAGTTAGCAGCTTCTTTTGTGGAATATAGTAATGGTACAACGGACTTTTTAAAATTCACTTGTACTATTGATGAAGATAAAATTCCATATTTGGACATTCTATTAAAAAATGACTGTGTGTACTTAAGATTTCTACCTGAAATTTTTCATAAGAATCCCTATTCTAACAGCTTTCTTCATTTTAACAGTTGTCATCCCATGGCACAAAAAAGAGCTGTCCTAAAAGGGCAGTTCGTGTGAGCAGCATGGATGGTGACATTATGGGAAAATTTTATTAAGGAATGTGACCTGTTAAAAGGAATGTTCATTAAAAGAGATTACCCTATAGAACTAATAGATAAAATAATGGATGAGGTTATGACAAAAAGGAAAAATGAGCATTGTGTTCCCATTTTGAATGTAAAAACTAGACCAGGACAAGTAAATGTAAATATAGAAGAATTGGTGGAAATAGGAAGACAAAATAACATAGAACAAACCACACATCTAAGTGCAGAGCAACAAACTGTTACTACTAACACTGAACAGATAATGACACCTTACCAGTCCAGTTTTTTTAACAACTTTTTCTAGGGATGCAGTTGTAATTAAAAATATTTTAATGAAAAACTGGAACTTTTTAAGTAATGAAAAACATATGAGGGAGTTGTTAGGTGAGAAACCTATTTGTGTATACAGGAAGGGAGCTACAATAAAGAATCTTCTAGAACAAAATGAAAATAACAAGAGGGAAGGGGGAATGTTTAAATGTAGTGCATGTAAGTTTTGCCCTTACATTCTGGAGACTAGTAGGTTAGAAATAAATGGGGTCCGAATAAATATTAAGAAGGGACCTAATCATAATAGTGAAAGGGTGGTTTATTGTGCTATATGTGAAAATTGGCCATGTTTTTACATGGGCAAAATGGAATGGAAATTGAAGAACAGGATAGGTGAACATCTAAGAAATATAAGGGATGGGTGTGAATTTAATGCCCTAGCTAAACATATATCTGGAAATCCTGGACACTGGTTCAAATTTATAATCCTGGAATCCTTAAAAATATCTGAAAGAGGGGGTGCTTAGCCACATGTGTTTGAAAAACTAGAATTTACATGGCAGTTACGTTTAAATGTCCTAAATTGGCCAGGACTAAATGACAGTGTGTCCATTAGTAGCCTTCTTAAACTAAAGGCATTAAGAAGATGATGCCATTTACTAACAAAGGAACTTTTATGTCATCAGAACTGTTAATATTTTAACTTGTTTAGCAGAGAAATATGACTTTAAAAGTGTATTATGGAAATGCTTGTATAGGAGTTTGTTAGAAGAACTTGATTTGAAGGTTTCATAAGCATAGATACTTTAGTTAGTTTTAATGTTATAAATAACTTGAACTTTGGGTTATATATATATATATATATATATATATATATACGTATCCAATTGTATGTCAGTTTTGTATTTTCAACTTTTAACTTTATAATTTATGAAATTTATTGTTGAATGTATACTTATAAGGTTAAAACAAGCTAGTACATAAGATTTACATTAGATGTGCTGTTGCACTTTAAGAGCAGTAGGATGTGATGTCATGGCTTTGAATTGATTTAAATTACTGTGACAGGCAACACTGTAAATCTGATGAAGTTCCTAATATATTAAGCTCGGGACGAAAGCAATTATTTGTTTTACTTATAAAAACAGTTGTGCGATCTGGTACTGCATTCGCTTTTTTATTTTTTTGAGTTTGGAAATGTTTTTTGTTTCTTGATGATCCAATTTTCACATAAGTTTGTGCCCCACTATAAATTTTCATTAATAAGTTGACAAAATCTGAGGAGAATTCAAAACCAATCAGAATTATTTGTAGATACGATCAACTAATAGAATCAAAAGCCCTGTCTATGTCTAGGCTGATAATAGTTGTTTTTTGTATTTGCATACTATGTCTATTAATGACAGTAATTTAATAATATTATCTTGCACTTTTCTATGAAGAATGAACCCTGTCTGATCATTATGTATTAGATTATGTAATTTTTTAAATCTTATTAGCTAATATTGTCATAAAAATTTATAATCCGTGTTTAGTAACAAAACTGGCCTATATGAATCACAAGATTTGGGGTCCTTACCTTGTGTTAATATGGGGGAGATAAGTCAGTATTTCCATGATGGGGTGTTATACATTTTTGCTTAACCATAGTAAAGGTGCTCATCATTTTCTTTATTATATATCCAGGAAAAATATTATATAGTTCAGGAATTATTCCATCCAGTGCTGGAGCTTTATTATCTTTTACATTTTTTTTATTTGCTCTTTCACTTCTGTTAGTGTTATTTGTTTATTTAATATGTTATTGTGTTGTATTGACAACTTAATAGTTATATTTTCTTAAATAAAAGTATTGATTACATTATCTGTCTCCAAAGGTGTTTTGTTATTTATTTGTAGTTTTGTAGTAGTTTTTGAACACGTCTAATATACCCATTAAGTTAGATGTACTCTTAACTGAACCATCACTTTTATATTTAATCTCATTAATAAGATTTTGATTGTTTATTTTTTTGGATCTTACCACTATTTTATGTAGATATTTGGGATTTACGGCATAAGATTGTAATTTAAAATTTTCCAGGTTTATGGCTACCTTATGATTCAGAACTTCTAAGTATTTTTGCTTTAACTTAGTAATTTCATTATGTGCTACTTTATTTGGTTTTGTATCCATTTTTATCTTGTCTGTGTTTTTTGTCATTTTAAAAGTTCTTTGTCCCACTCTCTCCTTTTGTTAAGATACCAAGATTTTATTCTACCATATATATAAACTTTAAAGGTGTCCCACAGTATAAAATCAGTCACTTCACCATTATCATTTGTTTCCATAAACATGCCTATTTCTTTCATTATCCATTCCCTAAAGTCATTTAACTTAGTTATGTAAGCAGAACTTCTCTGTAGAAATCTTAAATCATCTGTATGTGTAGTTAATGTAAAGTTTATAGCATTATGGTCCAAAAATGGACAAGTCATTATAGATACGTCACATTATTATTTGATACAAAGACCTTATCAATGTTTGTTTGTGTAGCAAACCGATATGAATAGTGAGTATAGAATAAGGAATAATATTCTCTTAGACCATGTATATCTTTAAGGTTCATCTGGTTTGTAAAGTCATTTAACTTCTTGGCTTGAGATGTTAGTTTTATTTTACCATTTTTAGAAGTATCACTGCCTGGATAATAGGCAGTTAAAATCACCTGTTGCTATAATTTCCCCTTTTGCATTTAAAGTAATCAGGTCAATCCAGATATTTGTCAACATATTTAGTACTCAGTCCTGGTATCCAGTATGTATTAATCAAAGTATAATACTTCCTACTGATTTCCAAAATAACCATGCTTAGCATCCCATCTTTATCTGAAATTATATCTATAATTCTTGGCATAGTATAAGTATTTTTCCATAGAATAAGAGTGCCCCTTCTCTTAGTCTTAAAACATGAATCAGCCAGAATGGTATAGCCATTGAATGAGTATTTTTGTAGATCTTTTTTAATAGATGGGTTTCCTGTCAAAAGATGAGCTGGGCTTTATGCATTTTGATATATTTAAGCAAACCAGCTCTTTTGACATTATTGTTCAAACCATTAATATTTAATGATAAACATTTATAAGCCAGTGACTATAATGTGTATGTTATTACTAATTGAAAGACCTTTCTTCCGTGTTGACTTGAAATCTACTGAAAAGTTACTTATCATGGATGCATAACGTGTATTAAGCACTACTTTCAAAAACCCAAAACTATTTGCAAACACATACATGAAACATAAAGTTTCTGGTTTAGTTAAAAACTTAACTAAACCATCCATCCACCACTTCTCCAATATCAAATGACACAAATTATCCATCTCTGCTTACAATATTGTATAAAAACAAAAAAAGAAAAGCATTATAAAAGCAACTAAAGAAATCATGAAATATACACATTAGAATAAGAGTGTCCAGTATATCTGAAGCTATATGAATATGTCACATATGATAATAGCACCTCTATTACTTATATATGCCAGAAATACACATCAAATCAAAGTATGTATAAACATTAGATGCTGAAGGTTAAGAAGATTGTCATTATTTCCAAGACTTTTCAAGAAACATCAGATAATTTAACCATTTTGTCAGTCATCTATCTAACATTTTTCATGTAAGGATCTATTGAATATATGTATAACACTTAACACTTATTACAACATAACTATTATATTTTGCAATTATACACATATTAATCATATGTATTAACAATATCTATGTTGATGTCTTTCATCAGAAAGGGGGGAGAGAGAGAGAGAAAGGGGGCCTCACAACCCTCTGTTTAGTTAATAAAGGTTTAGTTATATAACATAAGTCTGATGTTAATATGCATAATGAATTTTCTAATAAGCTCCTAGCTCACTTTATGTCATTTAGTTACTAATAGTGTCATTGAATCTGCAGAATGTATGCATCTATAAGAGAACACAGGTATTTTCAAAGGAAATAAACACTTTTATCAGAACTAATTATTCACCATTTAAAGTATCTAGTGAAGGATAGCAGAATTTCAAGAGAAAAGAATTCTAAGTACAACCATTTAACAAATTCAAAAGGTCAAATGATGTCATCACTGTTGTTTCCTCAAGCTGCAGCTTCATAAACTTGTTAAAAAGTATCTAAATAGGCTCATGCATGACAGAAGTTGTCTCTAGTGAAGAAAAAAGCATTTTCGGCAGGAAATTCGTATCCTGAAGCTTTTAGAGTTTACAGAAAGAAAAAAAAACACTCAAGCTGCCTTGTCATTGCATTTCATGAATCTCCACAATGAGAACAGTCATACAGACCACTAGTTTCTGGAGTATATATGGATGCACAATAAATGATACCTAGTAGTAAATTGATACCTTTATTCGACCATACACAAACAAAATAGTGTCCAGGACCATTGAGCACTTTCATCCACTAAGCGTGGATTTCATCTGATGAAATATGATTGACATTCAGATTGACAACAATGGGAAACCTGCATCGTACTATAGATTTCCATTCCTGCTCTGTAGTGCGATCTCGGAGTTAGTATATTAAAGTTATGGGGGGTGTGGGGTCAGTTGAAAGGGATGTTTACATTAGTTTTTCATGATTTTATTGTGTTGTCGAGATTTTGGTTGTCGGTGATGTGGTGTCGGCCATGTCGTTGTCGGTGTTTTGCGGTTTTGGTGTTTTCAGGTAGATCTATATATATATATATATATATATATATATATATATATATATATATATATATATATATATATATATATATATATATATATATATACATATATATATATATACTTATATTTAGCTATCTATAAAACACCATTAATGTACTGTATTACTGTTTAAATGTATCTAAACAAAGAGTCTAAAACATCTAGTTAGAAATACTAATCAGAAGCATCTTGTTACCCCACCACTGACCCTCTAGAAAAAATGCACTTTGGTATTAAGTCAAGTTATACTATTACTGAAGAATTAGAAGACATACATCATTTGTAGTTATTTAAAAGGGAAAAGTATGTAAAGTACTTATAATGGGGAAAAGAGAGAAAAGAAACATTGGTAAAAAAAAAGAATAGGAAGAAAGAAGAGAGAGAGAATGTTATTTAAATACTTAGTACTATATGTAATTAGAAGAAGTAGATATAGAAAGGAAAAGAGAAAGTTAATAATAAAAATGATTCACCTTACCTTACAGCATAGAGACTTTCCAGAATCAAATATATTATGATTCATAAAACAAAGCATTTAAAATTAGAAGTAATTTATTGATTTGTCCTTTAGTTTCTTAGTTTTGTTGCTCCTTCCTTCACAGACCATCCATTTTTGTTGCCTGTCTCTTCAAACTCTGGGATGACCATTCTATTTCTTCTACGTCCGACAGTATTTTCTTCTTTTGGATAAATTCTACTGCTTCTTGTAAGGAATCAAAGAGCTTCACTCCTTCTGGCAAAGTGATTTTTATTCTTGCAGGAAAAAATAATTGAGCTTAAATATTGGCTTTTTTCAAGGACTTAATTAGAGAAACACATTCCTTTCTTCTGGATATGACTGTAGAGGTGTAGTCATTGTCAAAATGAATAACTTTTTCACCCATCTTGATAGGGGAATTAGTCCAAGCTGATTTCAGCACTAAGTCCTTGTCTTGCGAGGAAATAAATCTAACTATTATAGACCTGGGATTAGATAAACTCAGACATGAAGCTGGATTTGCCAGGGACCAATGAGCCCTCTCAATTCCAAAAGAGAGGGATTCAGGCATGTTTAATGTTGATGAGAACCACTTATTGAGGAAATGAATCATGTTAGCTCCCTCTTCTTTCTCAGGAATTCCATATATTCTTATGTTATTCCTCCTTGATCTACTTTCAAGGTCTTCCAGTTTCTCAATCAGCCTGGTGTTTTGTTTCAGAAGAAATTCATTGTGATGTTCATTTTCTGTCACTCTAGTATCTAGGTTAGTTACTGTTTCCTCTAAGGCAAGAATCTGTTCAGATTTTTTACTATTCCATTTAGAAATTCCAGTTGTTTACTGCATTCTTGTTTGATAATATCCATTTTGTTTTTGAATTTGTCCATTTTAGTGACAGTTCTTGGATGTTTGTTATTATAAGATGTAGTTCTTTCTTCACTGCACTCTCCTGGTGTGGGGTCTTCGAGTTGCTCATGTTTTTAGTGACAGTTCTTGGATGTTTGTTATTATAAGATGTAGTTCTTTCTTCACTGCACTCTCCTGGTGTGGGTTCTTCACGTTGCTCATGTTTTAGTGACGGTTCTTGGATGTTTGTTATTGTAAGATGTAGTTCTTTCTTCACTGCACTCTCCTGGTGTGGGTTCTTCACGTTGCTCATGTTTTAGTGACAGTTCTTGGATGTTTGTTATTATAAGATGTAGTTCTTTCTTCACTGCACTCTCCTGGTGTGGGTTCTTCACGTTGCTCATGTTTTAGTGACAGTTCTTGGATGTTTGTTGTTATAAGATGTAGTTCTTTCTTCACTGCACTCTCCTGGTGTGGGTTCTTCACGTTGCTCATGTTTTTAGTGTCAGTTCTTGGATGTTTGTTATTATAAGATGTAGTTCTTTCTTCACTGCACTCTCCTGGTGTGGGTTCTTCACGTTGCTCATGTTTTAGTGACAGTTCTTGGATGTTTGTTATTGTAAGATGTAGTTCTTTCTTCACTGCACTCTCCTGGTGTGGGGTCTTTGAGTTGTTCATATTGAGATCTCCAGTAGAAAACTTTTTGACAGGAATAATTAAAAAATTATCTTGACTATGTATTAATTTTTAAAAAATAATAAAGAGTATATGTTAATCTAACTTTTAGTATACTTATAGTTAGATTTTTCTAAAAATTAAAGTATATTTCCAGTCAGGATATTAAAATCTAAGCTGTGGGTTTCAGGAGTCAGTATTTGGGATGATTATGTTTTCCTGTCATCACTATAAAAAAAATATATATATATATATCTCCATATAAATCTTTATAGAAGTGATGGCATGTTTCCCATATGTTAGCTTTTCATCTCTCTTTACGGAGACACTGCTACATACCATTTCCAACCTTTAAATGAATATGGTAATCTGAAAGTTAGTCACATGTTCGAAGGTAATGAGTTGTTGTTTTCATATACAAGTCATTTTTGTTTAAATAACTTAATAAATCAGCATTTATCCAAATGTGTAGCTTTATTTTCATTAGGTTTGAAAAGCTGCTA
The DNA here is from genome assembly GCF_019279795.1 of Protopterus annectens. Lineage (NCBI taxonomy): Eukaryota > Metazoa > Chordata > Ceratodontiformes > Protopteridae > Protopterus > Protopterus annectens. Next base: position 763,894,698 of record NC_056727.1, read on the forward strand.
TCCTTCATTTAAAACATCTCACAGCTCTCGATCTAATAAAAATGTGCTTGTCACTTTAAATAAATGAGGAAGAGCGTAAGTACTCTCTCATGGTGTTTCCTCAATATCTCAACCTCTGCATTTGTGAATTCATACTTCATATTCTGTATTGCTTTAATGTAAGTTTGTTTTAAATTATGTTGCTGGCTTGGTGACAAGAGAGAATGAAAGAAACGAAAAGACCATATCAGGATTTAAATATTCATTGACCTCAATTAAGGTCGGTATGTATTGACAGTGTTTCCTCTCCTTCTCTCTCCCCTCCCAACACACTTTCTCTTAGTCTCACTCTCTCCTCTTCACCATATTATGTTGACTGAAAGGTGTAATCCTTAATGTTAAGTCTCATTTACTGTTAAAATGAAGAGAAGTTATTTTAACAGCAAGGAGATTTGGCACTCTCAATAACTCACGCCATCCTCACGAATAGTAAATCTATCTTCGAATGTTACACATTCAAATGTGTTGTATTTAACTGAAACAATTCTACAACAGGAAACATCAAGGCATATGTAACTGTTTCCTGGTTATCTTAACCCGTTTAAAAAAAAAAAAAAAAAAAACAAAAGAGCATTCATCTATGTATAAGTAAAGTCTTCTGACATACTATTTATTTATTTATTTATTTGTTTATTTATTTATTTGCTGTTGGTTAACCAGGATAGTCCATTGGGCCAAGAGAACCCGTTTTCAATGGAGTCCTGGGGAGAAAAGCTCCATTACAGATTACATATTATAGAGAGTTATATGCAGTTTACATATTATAGAGATTTACATCCAAATTATTGTACATGACATCATGAGGAACAGTGATTACAATGAGTAAAGTTAAGCATTAATACAATCAAATAATAAAACATATTAAAGTTGAAATCAAATAATATCATAGGCACAAGGATAAGGAAGTGAGTAGATAGATGCATAAGGCTTTCAGGAGGATAGGAACTATTAAGGAATGGATTACTGTCTGAGGTAGAGAGAGTAAAAGGGGGAGTACATTAGAGAGTATAGAAAGATTATGTGGGGTAGAAGCAGGAACATTCCCATGTGGATGATAGGTAGGAGTGGAGTGATTTTTTAAAGGTAGAAAGGCTAGTGATGGTACGAATGAAGGGTGGGAGGGAGTTCCATAGGCGTGCTAGTGAATAGGAGAGGAGGTTTTGTCCTGGGGGGCGATGGGGTCTATAGACTTCTATTATGTTTTGATTAGTAGATCTAAGAAGTCTTTGAGTATGGTGAATTTTAAAGGTAGTGGACAGGGAGGGACAGAGGTATGGTTGAAAAATGAGTTTGTGTGCATGTGTTAGTTGAGTGTAGGAGAGGTAGTTGGGAAGTTCAAGCCAATTTAGTTTGTGGAGTGGTACACAGTGATGGGTTGAAGATTTATTGCTAGTGGCAAATTTGGCTATTTTATTATACCAGGTTGAAAGTTTTGTTTTGAGAGATGATTGTAGATTAGTTAAAAGAGGGGCACCATAAAGGAGGGAGGGTAAGAGAAATGTGGTAGAGAGAGTGAGTTTGGTAATAGGTGAGAGGAATTGTTTGTGACGATACAGCAGGCCTAGTTTTTGGTGTTTTTTTTTAATGTTTTGTAGTAGATGGGACTTGAAAGTAAGGTTATTATCAATTTGGACTCCTAGAAGCTTGGCTTCAGTTACCAGTTCAAGTGGGTTATTATTTTGACTGGTGATAGAGAATGGTTGTTGATCCAGTGTGTTGGTTTTAGAGGGGGTGAATATCATTAGTTTTGATTTAGCTGCATTAAGTGCAAGATGGTTGTCTTTCATCCACTGTTCTGTGGTGGAGAAGGCATCTTGAGACGGCTTTTGGAGAGTTGAAATGGAAGATGAAGCACAGATGATTGTAGAATCATCTGCATATTGGATGATGTTAGCATAGGGGATAGAGTGATAGTAGTCATTTACAAAGATATTAAAGAGAAGGGGTCCTAATATGGAGCCTTGTGGAACACCTGTAGGGCTCTTAAGGAAAGAGGAGATGGATTTTTTCCACTTAACAGCTTGATGCCTGTCTGAGAGATAGCTGGTGAACCAATTTAGAGCAGAAGGTGAACGGTTTAGCTTGGAGAGTTTAGTTAGAAGTAAGTTATGGGAGATAGTGTCAAAAGCTTTGGAGAGATCAAGTAGAATGGTAGATACAGTGAGGCCAGAGTCTCTAGCCTTGTTCACATTTTCGAGGAATGATAGGAGGGTTGTCATAGTGCTGTGATTGGGACGGAAGCCGTGTTGAGTAGAAGTTAGTAGGTTCTTGTCTAGTAAGTAGGGGAGGAGTTGAAGGTGAATACATTTCTCTAGAATTTTTGAAAGAGGAGAGAGGGTAGCAATGGGGCGAAAGTTGGTAATGCTAGTATTATTTCCTCCTTTATGACAGGGAATTATATAAGCCTTTTTACAGATTTAAGGAACGTGACTTTCTTGGATGGAGTGGTTGATTAGGATACTAATTGGCAGGGCAATAGCATCTGCAGCTATACTGAGGAAGTGTGAGGGGATGTTATCGGGGGCATCTGTGCAAGGTTTTAGCTTTTTCAGGAGTTTTTTGATAGTGGAAGTAGGGATTGGTTCCAGGGAGAATTTAAGTGGTTGGGAGGTAGTAGGATGACAGAGTGGAGCAGGGGGAGGAGTAGGGGGGAAGTTGGAGGTGGATGGTTGGAGGAGAAGGAAGAGGTTAGTTTGGAAATGCAGTCAGTGAAAAAGGAGTTAAACTCGGTGGCAAGGTCATTGTCTTGTACGCTTGAGTTGGGGTTTGGGTTTTCAGTTGTACCGGGTTTTAAGAGAGAGGATATACCTCTCCAGAGGTTTTGTGGGTCATTTTTGTATTTACTTTGAAAAGAAGAGTAATAGTTGTGTCGGTCTGCAGTGATAAGCTTCTTTACTGAATTACGAAGAGTTTTGTAGTCATTGAGAGTAGTGGGAGATTTGTGCTTCAGATAGCGTGCCCAGGCTTTTTCTCTTAGTCGCATGGTTGTTAGTGTATTTTTAGTTAGCCAAGGGGTAGTTTTGTTTTTTATTCTTCTGGTTTTTAAGGGAGCATGTGCATTTAACAGGTTTAAGAAAGTGGAATTAAAGTGAGTGATAGCACTTTCCAGAGGAAGAGTTTTTAGTGGGTACCAGTTAAGGCATTTTAGGGAGTTAGAGAAGGCTTCTGGGTTGAAGTTTTTTTGGTCTCTGAAAGTGATGTAGTTATGGGAAACTTGTACGGAAGAAGAGAGGCGAGTGGCAAAGATGGGAAAGTGGTCACTTAGGGAGTCAGGAAGAATTCCACTATCAGGGTAATTGTGGGGGTGAGAGACTAATATCCAATCTAAAGTACTGCCAGAAGAGAAGTCTTTAGAGGGCCTAGTAGTGGAGTTGATGAGTTGAGTGAAGTTATACAGGTTGATGTTAATGGGGGGGGTATGGGATTGAATGGTAGACCAATTGATGTTAGTGTCTCCCATGATGATGGTTTCGTTAGAAATATTGGAAGAGAACCAGGAGAGGATATCTTCCAGTGTGGGGATATTGTCGCCTGGGGGAATGTAGAGTGAGGCTATGCATATATTTTTGTGTTTATTTAATCGAAGTAGGCCTATTATTAATTCTGCATTGTTGAATTGAGGAATAACTTTATTGTAAGGAGTAATGGATAGGGAAGATGAGTATAGTAGAGCTACACCACCTCCTTTTCGCTGGGTTCTGTCTGCTTTGATAATGGAGTAGTTGGCAGGAATTATCTCCATATCTTTTATATGTGGTTTTAACCAGGTTTCAGATATGCCTAAGATATTTGGTTTATTATAGTGTAACCAGGCTTGAAGGGTTGGAGCTTTGTTCGCTAAGCTTTGTGCGTTCAGGGGTGTAAATTGAATGGATTTTGAAGAAGGGGGGAAGGTGTTTGGGCCTGGGTTAGGATGTATATCCCCAGCTAAAAGTAGAGATGTTAGAATTTGTATTGTGTAGTATGGTTTTTTGTGTTTTTTGTCATAAATAGTAGAGGTTGTAGGAGATATGTTTGGTAGGGTGTGGGTAGTAGTTTTTAGTGAAATAGGTTTGAAGTGAAAGCAGAGATTGGGTTTGATAGGGTAAAGTGTAGGAGATATTGGTATGATTGAGTAGGGGAGGAGTAAGTGGAGAGAGGAGGTTGTGTGATAGAATGGGGAGTGAGATAGCTTATTAGGCTGGGTAAGGTAGTAGATGAAGGTTAGGTAAAGTAAGAGAAGTATTTGAATGGAGAAGAGTGTATACTTTGGATGCATGTTTGGGTTTTTATGGGATATTTATGGTTAGTAGTTAGAGAGATTAGGGATGTGTGGTGTATAGAGAAAGGGGTTGATGGGATTTGTGGTGGAAGAAAGTTGTGCAGGGGAGGGAAATAAAGGAGGCAGGGGAGGAGTTGTGGGAGAGGAAGTAGGTGTGGTTATGTGGGTATAAGTATGGATGTGGTGGGGTGGGTGGAATTTGGGGGTAGGGTAGGAGCGGAGGAGCCGAAGGGCACGAGCGGAAGAACAGAAGGAAGAACCAGCAGCAGAAAAAGTATCAGCCACTGCAGCTGTGAAAGCAATATAAGCAGGTAGAGTATGTAAATAAAAAGGTAAGATAACTATCAGAAGAGAAACAGAGGGGCAAGTTATCTATGGTTATCTGTTCAGGGGTGGAAGAACCAGGATATAGTTGGATAACAATGGCTCGAGAGATACCTAGGCAGCTACTTAGGAGGGGAGCCAAATAAAAATAAAAGATATATTGCCCTATGGATAGCAGGTGCTGCCACCTAGTGGTGAAATAGAGATAGGCAGGCTGAAAAGGAGGTGGAGGACACTTAACCTGTACGGAGGGAAAATATGTAGGACTCAGATGACCAGAGGAGGGGAGTAAGGTATTGTGGTCTACGGTAGGCTGCAGGCTCACTTACAAGGGAAGTTATAGGAAAATACAAACATTAAGTAGGTAGTTTGCAAAGACAGTAGGTGGTGTTAGGCTACCTACTTTCACAAAAGTTACTCAGGGGCAGTCTTCAGTAGTACTTCTTTAGTCCAACAATAGCCAGCAACTTCCAGAGAAGAGTCAGGGGTATTGGCGGGAGGTATTCTTTAGGCTTGTGATGAATGGGGGGAGCTTCTGGAGAGAGTTTTCTGGTGTGGAACTGTAAAATGAGAGGAAAAGATAAACTAGGATTAGGTTTAATAGAAGGTTAAGGTTACAAGTGAATAGAAGAGGGAGTACAGTGGAGAGTATGCAAGGAGTGGGGAAGAGATAGGATAGAGGAGTAGTAGGTTATACAATGCAGAAAGGGTAAGGGAGAGAGGTAATACAGTAGGGAGTTAGAGACCTGTAGAATATACCACAGAGATGAAGTAGAATGAAAAGGGTGAATTTGAAGGGAGATAGGGGGTTAGAAGAAATAGGGACTGAAGGAGGGAAGGTATAGGGGGTTAGCAGTGAAGGAGAGTAGTAGTAGAGGCAGCAGAGGTACAGAAGATAGATATTTGCAGTTTAGAGTATAGTAAGTACAGGGTAAAAAATACAGTTGCTTCTACGAAATATAAAATAGCTCTACAATATATATGCAGGTTACGTATGAAACAGAACAGGGTTACCAATATAGTTGCATCTACAAAAGCAGCTCTACAACAGTAATAAGGTATGGGTAGATTAAGCACTTACAAAACACAGATTAAAAGCAGTATGCAGCACTATAGATAAGACACAGCAAAAAACAGTGCAGGCTAGTACAAATATGATGAGGCAGGGCTATCTAAGCATTGAGACTGGCTTTGATACTCAGTAAAATGATCAAATAACAGGCAATATATTTCACTAGACAATAGCACATAGCATAACCAATGTTATATATGGAAGATAAACAAAGCAGGCCAGTTTCACAGTGCCTTAGTGAAGCAGAAACGCTCCAGACATCAGAATATGCCTTTTCATCAGTAGTATTGCAGCGACACTGTGTTGCAAGGTCTAAGTGAAGGATCATATGGTTGGAAGGGGTGAGAGAAAATTGCTCACTCCTTCTAATAGGGTCCGCTTAGTTTTGTGGCGTTGTATAGCCGTTTTGGTGGCGTACACGCTTGTGCTTGCCTCTATAGTAGTATAAGGGAGAGAGAGAATATGTAAAGAATATGTAAAGAGATTAGTAAATTCCCGTTGTGAGTGCGAAGGTATCACATGCATCTATAAAGGCTTTTCTGTTAGCTGAAAGGAGCAAAAGGAAGTGCACATGGCCCAGAAAGTCGCCATAGAATGGCTGACTGGTATCATAAGCACTGTGGGGTTAAATCTACGTGGAACTTGCTTGCATTTGCTTTTATGCAGGCACTTGTGAGAATGTTGAATATAGCAGTTCATACACTGGGAACAGATACAAAAGATTCAAAGCAACTAGATGCAAATGTACGCTCACCCGATGTACTCATACCAGTTCCCCGACACCATCTCTCCCCTCTCTCACAACCATGTTAAAATGAAGAGCTATATTGTAATGAATGTTACTTTTCATTAATTAACATTATTACATTTACTGAAATGTTCTTGTACTAAGTTGCTTGATACAAATAGAATAAATATATATCAGGAAAGAAGAGCAGGAGAAAGAAAGTAATAGAAAGGTGAGAGGAAAAGAAAGAGAGGAAAGAGACAACTTAAAATAAAATTGTACATACATTTTTTGTTTTCTTTAGCATATATCTCACACTTTAGTAGATTATTTGAGAGCGCTTGTAATTATATTTTTTGTTTCAGTTCTTTGTTTCTTTTTCTTCACATCAGTGTAGGAATTTTTTTTCAGGAGATCTTTTCAATGTAGAAGAAGATGTCCAGACCATTTCTTCGGGAATTGTAATTATATTGTTGTTTTTGATGAAGGAAGATGCCTCTTCTATATTATTGAAGATCCCCATTTCATTGGAGTGGAAAATATTGATTTTTGCAGGATATGCAAGATGAGCTTTTATTTTGTTTCGTTTAAGTAGTTTCACAAGTGGCCAGGTTTTTTTCCTCATGTCAAAGACTCTAGTAGAATAGTCATTATCAAATGTAATTTGGTGATGTTTGTATTTTAAAGGGCTTTTTCTCCATGCTGATTTAAGTACACGTTCTTTGTCCATATATGATAAAAATGTTATTACAATTCATCTTGGAGAAGCAGTAGGTGAGGAAGGTATAGGCTTTCCTGTGGCTATATGAGCCCTTTCTATGCCACTGGATAGACCTTCTTTTGAGTCCAAAATTTTAGGAAGCCAGGAATTTAAAAATAAAATAATGTCTTCACCCTCAGTCCTTCCTGGAAGACCAAATATTCTGATATTTGTTCGTCTTTCTCTATTCTCTAGGTCATCTATCTTGTTGAGTAGTCAGTTGTTTTGCTGCAAAATGAATTCACTTTGATTTTTCTCTTCTTTCAGTCTCCTTTCTATGTCACAGAGAGAAGTTTCAATGTCCAATATTTTTGTTTGTTGCTGTTATAGAAATTCTTTGAAGACATCAGTTTGTTTTTGGCAATTTTCTCTTAGATTTTCAAGATTGTCTTTAAATCCATCCATTTTCAAGGGTAGCTCTTGTAGTGTGGAAGACATTAACTTGAATTTCTTTTCTCAAGGTAGTATCAGAGTGTGAGTTCTTTGAGCTGCTCATTTCCACGAAGTAATAATAATCTCCAAATTGCTTCGGCAGGAAAATATTGATGAAATGTTACCAAAGTTAGTATGCTGATGAAACAAAAGTATATCAATAATATTTTTATTTTTGTTCGATGAAATTAATTATTTTCCTGTTTTTTAGACTATTTTTGTGGAGCTCTAAAAAAGTGCTGCTATCAGTTGGTCATCTAGGCTTTGCCCCTATATTTCAAACAAATTCTCATCTCTGGAACAATAGGGGTTACTAAATAAATGTAAATGTCAAACTCTTCAGCACAAACTGATTTTTATAGTGATGGAATTCTTTAGATTCTAGGTCTTAAAATGGATTTCAAAAGTCATAGTAAACGTAGTAACTATTAAATGTATAATATTTTGTAAACAATTTACAATATCTCACCAACCACTCAAGTTACAAGAACAATGTCAGCACCATTTACTTCATCCATCTGAGAGCATTCGTATGAAGCAAAGTAGTTCTATCTGTGCTACTTGTTTGTCAAGATGTTTTGAGAAACATGAATTTTATGACCATACAAATAAGTATTACATGACCAATTAATATGCCTTTATCTATGCCACACGGAGGTCAAATATCAATGCATTTGTATTTGCCATTGTTTAAGATTTAAGAGGAAATATTTTAATATGTTGTATTTAGCATGATTTTGGAATTATTAATGCAAATATGAACAACCAGTATTTGATGCCTACAGGCATCAGTAGGATGCAACTGTAGAAACACCTGGAGACATCACTAGGGTGTAATGAGTATGTTCCTAGGTCAGTACTTAACATGATTGATAAGGGCTGTTTCTTCCAGAAATGGGGCATTCATTGGTTAGGTATCTCTTACATTACCTGGTGTTATTAACGGGTAGCATTGTTTTAGGTCTCTAGAACCGGTATTTACTTTACTATTGCTTCTATTTAGATGAAGGAGATAAAGAGTCCTAGATCATTCATTCATATGTTTAAGACTCAGCAGAGATCACCTGTTAGGAGTCAGACACTAAGAAAGACAGGGTTCTCTCAAAGCACCTAAGGGTAGTGAGATCTGACATCTTTTTTCAGATGAAATGCTGAGGTGCTTCAATGTATTTAGGTTATTAGCAAGGTACATATGGAAGGGTGCTTTGTATTCAAAAACTGATTAACCTAATAAGAGATGAGCAAAGTGGGACTATGACTTGATTAGACCTTGGGGATACACCATGAAGTGCAAGGCAGAAAGAGTTTCTAACCACCATAGAAACATGGTGGTAAAACGAAAGTTGGTTATCAACACATATATGCAAGTCCCAGATGGCTATGTCAAATTTAAACTGAATGTTATGTATATGGTAAGAAATAGTGATATAACTTTTAAGAAAGGAAACTATGCTGCATTTCTTGGTGTTGAGGGCAAGCCCATGATTAATACACCAAACGTGTTTCTTGCTGGAGAATTTTACTGTCAGAATGGGATTAGAAGACTGCACCCAGTCTGCAATTAATAGCAAATTCGGTTAGCTACAGTCTCTTGATAACATATATATGTTACAGATATACGTCTACCTACCTGCTACCTACCTATCTGTCTATATACACACATACCAAAGAGGAGAGGGCTTATGAAAGAGCCTTGTGAAACATCACTGGTGACATTTTTTGACTAGATAGATGGGCTGTTCTGCTTACTCGATGTTCAAATTATAAAAAATGCACGACCGTATGCAAATACGAATACAAATATGATATGAATACAAATAAACAACACAAGGCATTAGAAATGTTTAAGCACCTTGATCTCAAACTTCTCAACTGATTGTAATGCTTCAGAAAGGAAGACCATTTTAATAGTATAATCTTTCAGCTCTGGCAGCAATAACAAAACTTTCATTTGCAGTCTTTTTTATCCGAATGATCAAGCACTGAGAAACTATTGTTTTAGTGTATGACATTAGCACAAAAGCTGTCAACCTCCAACGTGTGTGTGTGTGTGTGTGTGTGTGTGTGTGTGTGTCCGACAGAGAGAGACACACACAAAGTTTGCGTACAAACATAAATACCTACGTTACACAAATAAATAAGGAACAGTTATTGTGATTGCCGCACAGCGTTCAATTCTTTGAAGACCCATTCTTTTTCCTGTACTAGATTTATTCAGTGGATCATTACAGGTGCTGGATTATATCTCAATCAAAAAGTAACGTTGTTTTAAGGGTGAAGATCGAGAGCAGTGATCATGGAGATGACAGCAGCTGTCTTTTCCAAGGCTTTTACGTTCAGAGATATACACCATGGGGAAGTCTGAAGATAGCAAATTGAAATGCACGTTTTTTTTTTTTTTTTTTGGGGGGGGGGGGACCCGACATTACCCCATTAAAAAAAAAACAAACATGAAGACCTAGAGAGGACATGCTGTCTCTTTATATAAGACGCCCCAGTCAGGAATTGAACAACACTGGCAAACGTTATGAAGCAGCAAAGATATCATAGTTATTGACCACGGTATCACATAAACATATTTGTATAATCCACATGTTTGTCCTACGCGATGCCAAAAGACGAATGCTTAAAAATAATGACACTACGATTCTCGTAGGCACAATAAAAGAATGTTCATTAAGCAGCCACTAACGTTATGCATTCCCCAGACAAAAATACAAATCAGCGCCCTGACTACTCTGACAGTGTGTGTGTGTGTGTGGGGGGGGGGGGGGGGGTACAATAATATGCAACATAATCAGGTTTCATGATCAGCCAGCCAGGTGCCTAAGAAACAGGCAAGACGCTGGCTCCTGAATGTGCTGTAGGGGGTGCTGCTAAACTTTGTTTCATTGTTCCTGACCGTCTCTTGTTTTATTCTGACAGGACAGGGTTGTATGTTGCCGTTAGTGCAGCCACTGTGCTTTCTCGTTTTTTTGCTCCTAAACTCTACAGTGCTGCCCTTATACCCTGTCCACTTACTTCCAGGGAGCTTTGAGCTTTGGTTCTACGGCCAGTAACCGAGTTCCTGTAGCGGGAGAGGTGCAGTTTTATTTAGGTAATGGGCTGGGGGTCTTGTCAAACGGTGACACTTAACTCAGGATAGAGTTGTAAGAAACCACTACTCGGCAGTACCTGTTCTCCGATTCCCTAGAGAATCCTGCCAGGGTTGAGGGAGTGTGAAGTCCCCCCCCCCCCCCGAATGTGAGGAAGAGCCCACCAGCCTACTCCCAACAATGCCTTCTAGCAGGACCGACTTCTGAGAGCTTTTGAAAAGTGTGAAGAAGGACTCTTGCCTTCCCTTAGCAGCCGTTATGTCCGTGCCGGCTATGCACTGTAATAAAGCGAACATGAGGAGGTTGACGAGCAGGCTGACTGTGGCTAGTATTGGGGTACTCTGGATTGTCGCCCTAATTATGTACTGGGGTATGAAGAGAAACACGGAAACTGCAGATTCCGAAGAACCAGTAAAGGTAAGCCGACCTGCAAACACCAGCTGGTGGTGACAGTATATGCATGATGTAAGCCCTGAATAATATAGTACTGCTATGATATCTATACAATCTATATAAATTAATAACAGTCAGTGGCTAGGTTTTGAGTCTGAAAGGATTATTAAGAGCCTTGTAATCCGATAACGGGATTAGCAGCATTAGAGGTAATTCAAGGCGAGCTGTGAATAAGGCGGAGACTGTTGACGGATTGTTAATACCTGCCAGCATGCAGTCTCTGTGCTTCATTACGGCTTCCAATGAGCCCGTGCTGACAGTTATTGGGACACCAAAACTACAAGAAAACAGCCAATTTGTGTGCTGACAGGTGTAGCACTGCTGCGTATGAAACTCCTTGGTATGATATTATGAAACAAATGCAATTCAAATTCATTGAAAAGTGATATATTAATTTGCAGAAATGTGAAGTCCAGCCCCTTCAGCTGCTTATGAGTATGGTTTGTCCTGCAAAATCCCATGTTTTTTAAAAAATGCCCCAGTTCGAGTATGCCCCCCCCCCCCCAAAAAAAAAAAAAAAAAGTGGCAACCCTACCCTTGTGCTAGCCGTACATGAACGGGATGATGGGAGTTATGTGCTGTTTGGGACAGCCCAGTGTACGCTGACTCAGAACTTTCGAATGTCTTAGAGATGTACTACAGAGATTTTTATGTTGGCTACCTTACACTTTATGTCTCACATTCAGTAATATAATCGATTGCATTGCATTGTATATCTGTAACTAGGTTGTTGTACCTGAGTAATGTTTTCAAGTAAAGATCTAGAAATAAAGCTCCAGCTAAAAGTTTTTACCATGAAAACGCATCGAGCGGGATACAACAATGATGCCAAAGTGTGTGTGTGTGTGTGTGTGTGTGTGCGCATACAGGTACATGAATATGCGCATGTGTATATATTTATATGTATGTGTGTGTTTGTGTGTATGCGTCACATATATATATATATATATATGTGTGTGTGTGTGTGTGTGTGTGTGTACACACACACTCTCCACACTACGGTGTCATTGCCAGAGGCGCATCCTCATCACGACATATACATACATACCTGTCCCACACTTAACAGAGAAAGGGTAATCATTGTTCTTCTAACCTAAAAAATTCTTTCGAGAGCCTTCTTTCGAAGCGATCCCATACCATTGTTCAGCTTAACAAAGGCACATAAAATAGTGAACAATACCTATAACTCTAAAGGGCATTCCACTCACACACATGCATACCTGTAATGAGAAGGTATATAGGAGGAGGGACAGAGAAAGAGAGGAAATGTGTGGAGTGACAAAGGTCCCCTTGGGCTGAATACCATGTAGTTTGACAAGAAATGTCTCCTTAAGGAATCATAATTAAATAAGAAGCAGCAGCAATGTAAATAAAAGGGGCGAATGGCACACACAGTTTAACCAGGGGAGCGAATTCAACCCTTGCAAACAGACACAATTAAAAAAGTAGTACCCCTGCCTGTAAAATGAAATAAGCAAACAAGAAAGCAAAATACTCTCCTTACTGTAGCCCAACAATTGTATATAAAATGGACCGAAGAACAAAACAGTTACTTTAATAACAAATTTTTCTTTACTTGCAGAGTCCAGACTGTTTCCAGCCCTATAGTAGAGAAGAAACAACAGAAGAAGAAAACGCAAACAAAAACAGCATTCTGCCAAGCTTGCTGGGATGGATGTAAAGGCGTTCTCAAAAAGAACGCCTCGTTAAAAAAAAAGTTTTTTTTTAAAAAAAATAAATTTTCAGCCTCCAGCCAGCCAGCCTGGTTCCAGTGTGCACCTGCCACCTGTAGGTGGTGCCCTATGCAATTGTCAGTTGTTGCAATGCTCCAGCACAGCCCAAAGTGCCCCTACAGCTTGGCCCTACAGATTTGCGCTCGCCCTAGCCTCTCTCTCATTCAGAGCCCCTGTGTGTGTGTTGTTATACACATAAATAAATGCACAGACTTAAACGGTAGTTAGCAGATACTGAAGTAGGGCAGAGGAGCCACAAACAAAATCATTTGCAGTTGTGTACCTGCTTTAAACTCTCCTTATTCCTAGTTTTGCTTAATCCCTTATAGAAGTGGAACGTTTACTGAGAATGAGAAAGGTGATAGTCTGTACTCAGTAAAAACGGATAACGTTTACAGTTGCTGACTTAGTTAAAAATGCCTATTAATTCTCATTCTGTTTTCCGATCACGTTTGTACCACCATTTAGAAACTGCCCCTAATATGATTGGTCCTTGTTTCCCTAATTCATTTTTTCTTTGCCTTAATTCTAGAGGTCAAAGGTCGAGAACTATGGTTGTATAGCAGTAAACCTTTTCCTTCGGGAAGCAAGACCAAAGTCAGAGTTGTTGGGGATAACGTTTTCTTGTCAGCATGCTTTAAAAATGTGTAGTATTCATTTAGAAAGTTGACAAATAGAATCGTTGCAAAGTCATTTCAGTAGAGCAATATGTTTATATTTGCAATACTTAGTATTATTTATGTACTGCAGTCTTGAACTGTTTTGTCAAAGTCACACAGATTTAATGAGTAATAGAGTGAAATTCAATGATAAATTCACAAGCCTCTTAACAATCATTGAGACATGATAGCTCAACATGAGAGTCAGCACAGATGAGCACATACTATCTTGTACAGTTGTAGTATTAGTTCTTAGTAGACAACAACTGACATTACAAAAAATTACATGCCTAATGCATGAGGAAATGTGCAGTTATAAGCTGTCATACTCATTTTTACCCAAACATTTATTTTCTTGTTAAACTAACTTGTTAAAATAATATTCCTAGCAGTTTTAAGAGTCAGATATTGTATGGAACAGAGTGAGATGAGAGATTTAAAAGCACATATAGTTTATTTGGTGGTAGTTGCTGTAGAGTTGAAAAGCTTGCTCCAGCCTTATCAGGTCGTATCTCTACGTTCTCAAATGTTTTGCCATTTACAAAGGAGCTTTATGAAATTTTTGTACAGAAAAGCACAACTGCATGCACCTTGTGGGGAGACTTTCAGAGTCTAGGAAAGAGATGGTTGAGTGATGTGCTTCTCCATATATGATTGTATAAGCAAGACTTTCAGAAAGTTGCTAACACTGTATTAGAGTTATCTGGCGAATTCTGTTTTCAGATATGATATTCTAATTGTAGGTTGCAGTGACTTGATTACAAGCTTTCAGAGTATACAGACCTTGTGGTACTGTAAAGTTGATGTGCAGCTTGCCAGGCTGAAGGTTCTATCACTTGCAAATAAGGAAATTTCCTCTGCCATAGGTGAATCTGCTCACCTGTTTCTCGAGGCACCCAAGTTTGATAGTAAGTTAAATGGTTCTCATATACAGGATTAGTACAGATCTGCTTTACAACTTTGTTTCATTGGTAAGGCAGACATGCAATGTATATAGTAGCCCTAATTAGATTGTATTCCTTAGTAAAGACAACAGTAGCATGATTTCAGAAGGTCAAGTCCAGGTAACCAAGAAAAAACATGCAATTTATGCAGTGAAGAAGTGAACAATCATTATTTTTTCATATTTAGTGGTGACAGTGAGTGAAATGATACGGTCATTGGACATTTTTTTTCACTGAAGGGAAAATCTTAGTTTTGTAGATATTTAAGAGCAGGTCATAATCCATCAGCCAGGTTTGCATTCTATATCCTTTAAAACTTCTGCCAGTCTCACAGTTGCCCATTTGTATCAACGAAAAACATAAATAGTAGGCTCTTAGGTCATCTCCTCAATTGAGGCTCAGATGTAATTCCTTTACATTTTGCCCTTGAGATGTATTGTGTAAGTAGTTTCTGAACAAATACAGATACAGATGCATTCAGAGATGAAGAAGATTTGAGTGAGACCTGTTACATCTGTGCCAGGATTGATTAGATTAGTATTAATATTTATCTACATTCACTTCTACAGAAAGTACTAAGTGGAAACCTTACTACATTTCTGAATGGAGGCAACAATGGAACAGAAAGTTAAATGGTTCTGCACATGCCAGTTTAACAATTTATCTACTAAGCTGAGCAGGTCAGCTTTATCATTGAAATCCTTTGTGAATAGGTGTTATTGTCTGTTTCCCTGACCTTAGGTTCTTGCCTTAACTGTGGGATATGTTACTTAGCTGGCAAACAGGAAAAGTTAAATACTGTCCTGATCTTCTGATAAGTATAGAAGACAAGATGAGTATGAGAATCTGGACAACAGTTTTCCCATGAAGAATAAGTGTTCTGAAAATTCAATTTTAGTTTTGAGTTGGATAGGAATGACATGGAGGTAGCTATTATCTTCCAGTGAGTTCAGGCCTTGCTCCTACAAGGAGACTGCATAGAGATTATACAGTCCTCGTCTGTGAAATGGCAGTTAAACTACTCAGTTTTTGGGTCCATGTTAGCTGTAATCTAAAGATACTGGAAATTTAATATAGTTGAGGTCCCGTCTTCAGGTTTTCCAAACAAGGTTTCCGCTATGCACAGTCCTATATCTCTCATTTAGAATTGCTTAGCTTTAGCCCTAAGAGTTCTGTCAGGAAAGATGTGTTAATTGGCCTAATGAATGCACCTGAAGTACCCCAGAGCGCCATGTACTGAGGGGAGTTATATCAGTAAATCATTTTCCACGAATGGTGTTTCTCCATATTGAAGAGCTACGGACAGTTCAGAAACTACAGCAGTAAGTATCGATACAATAATAATTTCTTAGAAAAAGAACTTGTGCCTCTAGCAGTATTCATAACACTTGTGTATATTTTAATGCCTGAAAACTAGCCCTTATATCTTGAAACATCCATACACTTCATTTCACTGAAAAAAAATGTTAACAGGAATGTATATATCCAAGCAAGACTGTATAAAATATGCTGCATACTATCTGAAATAATTAAATGAAATATAGCCTATGAAAGTTATGATGTATACTTTTTAAAATGTCAGGACTAAAAAAAAATACTATGGAGAACTTAGCTTATCTTTCATGGCCCCATCCTGACTAATGCTAAAGTTACTAATTGCAAGTTTCTGCTATCTCAAGGCTCTGTCTGCATACCTCATTAAAGCCTGCCCTATGTTTTCTATTACCACCTTCTAAGGAGATTGATTTGTTCACTGGCTTTTCCATTTAAAATATATACTTTTTCTCCTATTGTTTTTCTTTTAATTTTATGATTCTTTGACCCCAGAGACCTAATTTCATGAAAACTGTTAATATGTTAAGGGCTATTGTTTTTATAGGATGTATATATTGTCTGTCACCTGACCTTTGTGTGAGTGGCATACATTTAGTGCTTGCACACCATTTGTTGCATTTCCTTGAACAAACTGTCCTGTGTTAATTCTAATATCGGTACAGCAAGAGCTGGACAGATCATTTGAATGCGACATTATCCTTGATTAATGCAGCAACATGATTGTTCTTTTTTCTGATCTCATTATTCTGCCATATGAAGTTAAGAGATTACTGTTTCTTCCCATATCTTTGACAGAGTGCGTGCAGCCTTAATTCTTGCATCTTAAATAAATGATTTTATACATTTTTGCCATTGAGTCCTCTCAGTTTATGACATGTTTACAGTTCACATAAGTTGTTTCTCATATCAATGTATATGCACACTGTGGCATATATTCATTTTTTTTTTTTTTTTGGCATAGAGGTATATCTTTCAGTAGACCTTGTTTGTAGTAGCAGGTATTCATTCATTCATTCATTTTTTAAAAACACTTCATCCTGTTTATGCTCAATGTGGGGCCAGGGCCTATCATTGCAAGCCACAGACATAATTAATAAGTCATGTCCCTCATAGGATGTGCACACATGTACACAGACATACCTACAAGCATTATGAAGATCACCAGTTCACTTATCAGCATGTCCTTGGAATGTAGGAGAAAAAAGTTAAGCCCTCCCTCATTAAAAACAATGGGGACACAGGGGAAGCATGCAGTCTCCACACAGAAGCCGCCCCAGCCAGGAACAAAAGCAGAACACCAAGAGCCCTGAGACATTAACCCAAACTGCCGCACCACTGGGGTTGGCCTGCCAGTTAGAAAAGAACCAAATAAGACTTGACTTCAGGTGCAGTATTTGTGGCATTATTCTACTCAACTTTCACTCATAGTGCAAACTCTAATTGCTACAGTTCTCTTTCTTTTAAAGTATTTGTTTAAAAAGTAAAACTAGACACTTTTGAAGTATTTCTTGAAAAAAACAATTCTTGAGGATCTAGACTGACTGCCAAGGAATGTTTGCCATCTTTTTTCAT
Source organism: Protopterus annectens (assembly GCF_019279795.1). NCBI lineage: Eukaryota > Metazoa > Chordata > Ceratodontiformes > Protopteridae > Protopterus > Protopterus annectens. The sequence continues at coordinate 763,912,104 of NC_056727.1, forward strand.
TTTTTTTTTTTTACTGTTTTGAAACAATCTGTCTTTTCTTCACTCTGTCCCAGTAAATCTTTTCTGATACTTCTGTACATCAGTTTAACTATTCATTTAAAGACTAGGCCACCTGATGTGAGGCTATAATTAACCTTTTGGTGGATATTGAGTTTAAAGATTTAAGTTTCAGGAGAAGCTTAAGTCCAGGAGTGTTCCTTTTGTTTCTGTCACTGGTTTCTTTTTTTTCCTATAAAAATGTTATTGTTTTATGCAATACATACAGATCAGGTAAATGCAGAGTATTGAACTGAACATTTAACAAGTACACTTAAGAAATTCAAAAAGGAACCAAAAACAGAATAGTTACAAAGCTCTAAGTCTACTAACTATATACAATATTTACAAAAGTGCTGCTTGGAGTCACTAAAAAGCTGAGCATATATAAGTAAGAGTTTATAACAGAGTAAACATCAGAATGCACTTATAGTGAAAAGAGTAGCGAAAGGGGGAACAACAAAGGAAAACAAATAAATAATTCCTTGGGCCCAATTGGAAGCATTCCAGTCGAAGGTTGATATAATTCCATCCTTTGTCTAATCTTTTAAATTATGGTCAAATAGGATTTCCCAAAATTTCTGGAAATAGACTTGTTTATCAATGCTTCTAATTATAAGTTTTTGAGAGGTTATATATATAACTGCCATGGCTCTGAAACCCTCCCAAGAAAGCTTGGTGCGATCGAGCCAATTTTTAGTTATATAAAGTTTAATTAATAAAGGAAGAGTAGTTAGGACAGATCAGTAATATGGAGTATCACCATTTCCCAAGATAGGGTTGATTTGTGGTATCCCATTTTATCCAAGCGTACTTTGAGAGAGCACCAGAGATTATATGAACATCCGCAGAACCACAGAATGTGAAGTATATCAGCCTGAGGATAGGAGCAGCAAGGGAAAGTAGGGGAGACTTTAGTATTAAACTTATTTAAAATAGAGAGAGTGTAATATGAGTTATTGTTGATCATAAATTGCGCGTATAAGAGTTTTTTAAATGGGGCCATTTTGATGGTGGATTTGATTGCTGATATTTTATGGTTTTCTGATAGAGCAGTTCCTTGATGGTCCCAAAAGCTTGAGGATAGATACATCCTTTGGTATTTAATGAGAGAAATCAGTTTATAAGATGAGGCTAGTATATTTTCCTTACTGGATAGAGCTTAAAACAGCTCCGTCATATTATTTATCTCAGTTTACTTTATGTCAATATTCCTTAACAGAGTTGTGATAATCTCCTTTAACTGGCGTAGTATAGTAGTGTATTTTTTGCTTAGGTGTAATATTCTCTGTAGTTCTGAAATCGTTGTTTTCCCCATACTTATGAATGTCACAAACAGTACAGTCCTTTATTTGAGGATAGTCAGTAAGACTCACCATTTTGTTATTAATTTTTATGTTTGTATTTAAGTGGATAGGTTGAAGGAGATGCAAAACCTTATCTAGTTTTAGAGATTTACACAACTCTTGAAATATTTTAATTTTGTACTTTAAAATAATGTTTATGTTAAGATTCCTAAGATTTATCGACTCTATAAAGCGTAGAGCTTTATGGTTATAATTGTTACTAGATACATGTGTGTGCCACATCTTTACCCATATGGGGGTCCACAACTCATTGCCCAGGTAGTAATTAGCAATTGAAATGATTCTATTAGCACATATGGACTTGTAATAGAGCTGCAGATCTGGTAAACTTAAACCCCCTCTGTCTTTTGGATATATAAGTTTTTGATAAGAAACTCTAACCCCTTTGGTGAGTCTGTCACTGATTTCTTATGATGAGAACAGCATGAGCAGTAATCCCTGGTGATACATGTCTTTCACTGGTAAACACAGCTGTGCTGGGACATCCTGATTACAGATCAGTGTTAGTCACTTCATCACAACTGCATATCCTACAGTTGCCCAGAGAAGAAGGGCAATGCTTGCAGTTTTTCATTCTCTTTTCTCTTACTACAGTATTTGTTTGCATTCGTTGCTGAATCAGAAACATTTCTTTGTGAAACTATCAGAATTGTTAACTGTATTCATTGATGCATATGAAGTGGAAAGTACAGTTGTGTAAAATCTTACCATAACAGTAGCTGTCCTTTCCTTCATTGCTGCAGTATTCTTCACTTATGGGATTCCCTGCCATGGAAAGCTGACATCGGCCAGTATACCAAAGCCTACTGTTGCTTTAAGGTACGCTGAACGTCACCTCTATGGTCCTCGTGTAGCTTAGGCCGTAAAGGTGACGTCTGGATGTACCATCCTCAGAACTGATTGCCAATTAGGAACACCAGTCTAAGGAAACCCAGGAGATCATCAATACATCCAGGAAGAAAAAGGACTAGGGGGAAGGAGGGAGGCAGTGAATGCTGCAACTGTGAAGGAAAGGACATCTACTGTTATGGTAAGATTTTACAAAACTGTACTATGTACTTACATTCATTGTTGCAGTATTCTTCACTTATGGGAGATTGACAAAGCTCAAGAAGAAACTCGGGAGGAGGGAGGAGCAGTAGAGCCCTCTAAGAAGCCATGAAAAATGGCCCTAGCAAAACCAGCTGTAGCTCTGTAGATACCATCCAACTTGTGATATTTGGCAAATGTATGCACAAAAGTCCAGGAAGCTGCTTCAAGAATAGAATTAGTGTCTAAGCCCTTGAAAAAAGCATCAAAAGAAGCCACAGCTTAAGTAGAATAAGCCTTTACAGAAGAAGGAAGGCTCTGACCATGAAAAGTATAACAGAAATTAATAGCCTTTAAAATCCAACAAAAAATAGTTTGCTTGGATACAGCTAATTCTAAGGACCTAGGATGAAAAGAAATATACAACTGATCAGATTATCTAATTGTCTTAGTCTTACCTAAATAAAATCTGAGATGTCTGTGCACGTCTAAAGTGTGTAGCACCCTCTCACTGTCAGATTGTGGAGAGGGGAAAAAAGCAGGCAAATGAATAGATTGAGTAAGTGACAACTCATTAACCACCTTAGGCATAAAAGAAGGATTAGTACGCAAGGACACCTTGTCCTTATGAAATATCAAAAAAGGAGGACAAGCCATAAGGACTTGAAGCTCAGACACACATCTGGCAGAAGTAAGGGCTAACAAAAGGACTGTCTTCTAAGAACAATGTTGTAAGGAAGCTGAAGCAGCAGGCTCAAAGGGAGCCTGGGTCAACTTCGCTAAAACAAAATTAAGATCCTCGGGAGGAGGAACAGGTTTTCTGAGAGGTCTGATGTGATGGATGCCTTTAAGAAGTTGTTTAGCCTCAAATCTTGAAGCTAAAGGAGGAGATAAAGGCAGACAAGCAGAGATACTGATAAGTGGGCCTTAATAGAAAAATAGGCTAAACCAGCATGGAGCAACTCATACAAATAAGAGAGAACCAAAGGGACATCCACAGTAAGTGGGTCCAGGTTATGAAAATGACACCAAATAGAAAATCTCTTCTATTTGGATAAGTGGGATTTCTTAGTAGTCGGTTTCCTGGCCTCCTGCAAGACCTTCAGCATGTCCACAGAAAAAAGGTGTCTTTGAGAAATCAAAATCCTGTCACCCACATTGTCAGTTGAAGAGTGGACAGATGTGGGAGGATGAGAAAGCCTTTCCTTGTGTGAGTAGATCCACCCTGTGAGGTAATTTCTGATGGTTGCCCTTGGCTAAATGCAGAAGAAGAAGAAGAAGAGGGAACCAATGCTGTCTCAGCCAAAACGGAGTTACCAAAAAGATTTTGGGAGCGTCCTGTTGAATTTTGAATAGAACTTTTGGAATGAGAGTAAGGGGAGGGAATGCATAAGAAACATCCCCATTCTGAGAAAAAGACAGGGCATTCATCTTCCACACCAGAGGACCTGGGACTCTGGGACAAAAAAGAAGTTGCCTCTTCAGAGGGGAGGCAAGTAGAGCTACTTGAGGAGTACCCCACTGGTGGACAATGTCCAGAAACACATCCTTGTGAATCATCCATTCTTGGGATTGCATTGAGGACCTGCTCAGAGTGTCTGCCACTATGTTTTAACCTGAAGGAATGTAAACTGCCTAAAGAGTCACTTGATATTTGACAGCAAGAGTCCATACCTGGAGCGCCAACTGGCAAAGATTTAGGATTTTGTTTCTCGCTATTTATTTATATCTCAGATCACTGTGGTATTGTCTGTGAATACCTTGAGAGGCCCTGGAGAGAAAAGAGGATGAAAGGCCTGAAGAGCCAGCATAAGAGCCCTCATCTCTTTGACATTGATATGCTCCTTCTGCTGTAGAGGTAACCACACACCCTGTACCTTTAGGGAGCCCAATGCTGCTCCCCATCCTATGTCTGAAGCATGGGTGATGAAATGGGAGCACTGGATTTAGAGACAACTGCTGAATCCACCAGTGAAGTTCCTTTTTGAGACAAGGAAAATGAGGAACTACAAAGTCTAGAGGATGTGCATGTTGAAGCCAAACTGACTTCAGAAACCTCTGGAACTTCCTCGTCTGGAGTTTGGCCAGAGGAAGCATTGGAATGGTGGATGCCATAAAACCAAGAGCTCTCAGAAACTCTCTGGCTAAAATGGAGGCCAGAGGAAGAATATTTTGAAAGAATGAAATGAGAGTTAATGCCTTTAGAGGAGGCAGGGATGCCAGCATAGGCACCATCTGAAGCCTACAATCCAGAAAGACCTGATCCTGAGAAGGAGACAGAGAAGACTTTTTTGAAGTTTGTTGGAAACTCTAGACTCTGAAGAAGGGAAACAGCAAAATGAAGATTTTGCAATAGTATCTTTGGAGAAGAATCCTGAATCAGCAGATCATCCAAAAAGGAAACATTTCGATACTTTGAAGCTTGCAAAAATCAATCACAGGAGCAAGGCATTTGGTGAATACCCTTGGGGCAGTAGAAAGGCCAAAGAGCAAAGCAGAGAACTGAAAATGCCAGAAAGCAACAGAGAAATGCAAAATCTTCCTGAAAAGAGGATGGATCAGAATATGGAGATAAGCATCCTTGAGATCCAGAGACACTGTATAGACCTGAGGGAGCAAGAGAGGAAGCAGAAAGTGAAAGGACAAAATTCAAAAGGAGGGCACCTTCAGAAAAGTGTTTAGATGAGAGAGGTCTAGATTTGGTCTCCAAGTACCCTCTCTTCTGGACATTAGAAACATTCCTAAATAAAACCCATTCCGTCTTTGGGATACAGGCACCTCTTGAATAGTACCCTGAGTCAGAAGATCTCTAAGAACCTCTGGGGAAAAAGGAAGTTGTTCCCGAGGAGGTTGAGGATCACTTGTAAAAGGGGGACAGGATTTCCACACCATGAAATACTACTGGTGACTAATGGACAGAACCCAAGTCCTGAGTAATCTGAAGTCAAACAGGAAGAGAAAGGCAAAGAGAAAGAGGAATGTGGCTGGGAAGAGATGGATACTCATACAGCACCTTGTTTATCAGGAAAGGAAGGCTTCTGAATTCCTGAAGTCTGAGTGGCCTTAGTAGGAGGAGCCGGATTGCCCACTCTTTTTACCTTTAGTAGGAGGGTGACATTGTCTGTGAACAAAGGCTGACTTATTGGGGTAGTTTCTCTGAAATTTAGGCACAGAAGAAACAAACATGGGTCTATATTAGTTTACAGAAATGCAATTTCAGTGAACACCTAATCATCAACTGCACTTGAGTGAAAATCATTTCAGCAATTCGCTGAATTTACCAAGAACAAAGAAGTAGTTGGCCAAGTACTCAACTTTGCCTTTTCCTCCCTTGTAGTGCGATCTCTTAGATGGTATATATTGTTGGGGTGGGTGTTGGGGGTGAAGCCCCCCACTTGGATGGGTTTGATTTACTTACATGTCAGTCTGTTGTGCTGCAGAGCAAGTATTTACTTGCCCTTGGTAAATTCAGCAAATCGCTGAAAACATTTTTGCTGAAGTGTGGTCAGTGTTTAGGTGTTCATTGAAATTTAATTTCGGCAAACTAATATAGACCCACAAACAGATGTTTAAGCTCCTGTAAAGCCTTCTCCTTATCCTGAAGTGACTTAAACAAACCAGCAGTTGCTTCCTCAAACAAAAGTTTATTATCCAGAGGAGCATCCATCAATTTAGCATTAATATCATCAGGTAAAGGTTGAAGCCTAAGCCAAGAATACCTCCTCATTACTGAGCCAAAAGCAGCAGCCCTAGAAGTGGCATCTGCTGCATCATAACTACACTTGATGGAATGACAAACTACTTGAGAGGAAGTCCCTAGCAAGAAAGAGCAGAAGTTTTACCCTCAGAGTCTGTAAAATCAGAAATATGCTGACAGGCCTGAGAAAGGAGAGCCAACACACCTGGACATATGCGTCTAGTAATTAATAGTTCTAAAAGCCAGATTAGCTGAGGTATATATCTTCTTATCTAGCCTTTCCATGGTTCTACTCTCTTCATCAGAAGGCAGTAAATTTGATGAAGGTAGCAATTGAGAAGGATGTCAGAAGCTGCAGACACCACAGAGGGGTCAACAGGTGGACTTTTGTACAAAAAGTTACAGTCCTAGGGCACCCTATAAAAGTTATCTGGCTTCTTGCGAGCAGGGGCAAAGAATCGGGAGCTTTAGAGGCATTGAAAAATGCATCCAACATAGCAACCAAGACAAAAGGAATAGCAGAAGGTCTCAGAGATTCCATCTGTAGCAACTCATAGTATCTCTTATGGATTTCTGAGACCAGAGCACAATCCCATTTAAGAAATTCCATCATCCTGGTGATTGTGTCTCCAAAAGAAATTTCTTCAAAAGGGGTATCAGGACTATTGGATTCCTGTTCCTCTGACCCATAGTCTAAAGGAGAAGGAATTTGAGAGGAGTAAGCAAGGGATTCCTAATCAGAATCCGACTCCTCCTCAGAGGAATCCTGTTCCCTGTTCCTTTTAATGGGAGTAGAGGACCAAGGGGGTGCTGGAACAGAAACCCCAGGAGGTTTTAATGCCATTAAAGCATTAAACAAACCCTGAGTAAAGGCCTGCCACTCACTCTGAGGATCCCTAGGAGCAGAAGAAACATGTTTAGTTTAATGTTTCTTCTTTAAAGGAACGTCTGCCCTATAAAACTTAGAAGATTCTGACCCCAGAAGGCATTCAATAACTGCAGCAGGAACTTCTTCCTTTACTAAAATCTGCGGAACACTCTTAGGCCCCCTTGGAGGTAACCAACCATGTTTCCCCCTGAATGTCTGAAATGGACGCCTGCAAAGCCTCATTGCACATGCTGCAAGCCGGATCCTCACTGGTCTCCAGCCCGGTCACTACAGAGGAATCTGACAAGAAAGCTGGGTGAATCTCTGGGTTCTCAACGGACTCGGGAGAAACACCTGGTGGAGGCTGGACACCGGAAGATTTCATTCTACACTTTTTAACCTCCTTCTTACCTAACAGCTGACCCTAGGGGCAGGAAGTTCCTTCCATTTTATCTTTAGCAAGAAGCTTAAGATGCTGGTTCTCAAGAAAAGAAGAAAGGGAAGAAAGTCTACTGCAAAGGGTTTTTGGTACGAAAGTCTAACAAATCAAACAGCTCATATAGTCATGGGACACTCCTAGGCAAAAAAGACCCTTATTGTGGCAATCTTTATGGGGAATCTGTCTTTCGCATTGACATTTACCCTTCCTGGATGACATTAACCCCCCCCCCCGGAGCAACAAAGAAAAAACAAAACTCCAGTAGGGTACTTATCTGCAGTGACTTGGAAGCAGGAAGAAGGTGTAGGTGTTGAACTGGTGAAGGGAAACTGCGTTCAGTCTGGCAGAAATGATGTTAGGCATAACAACTGATGATCTGGAGATGCGTTCGGACTGGTGGCAAAGACGTTCAGAGGATGGTATGTCTGGACATTACCTTTATGCCATACGCTACACAAGGAACGTACGGGTGACGTTCAGCGTACCTTAAAGTAACAGTAGGCTTTGGTATACTGGCCGACGTTGGGATTCCACGGCAGGGAATCCCATAAGTGAAGAATACTACAGCAATGAATGTAAGGACATTCAGATAGCTAGATAGAAAGATAGCCTTTGTATATCATTTTAGGATAAGGCAGATAGGTAGATACCTTTTCTCTTTATAACATTTAAATTAATGCTGTGAGATAGATAGATAAAGATAGATAAAATAAATTAAAGCTGACAGACTAAAAGGTAAATTCCCTTTCCACGCAAGTTCAGCATTAAGACTAGCATTTTGTTTTGCAGCAAGCTTTCTAGCTCTTATTATTTGTGCATGAAATTGGTGTACAGTGCTGCTTGTGGTCACATATTTTTGGGAGAACAATCAGGATTAGCCTCAGTTAAACACTACTTGCAAGGTGCATTAGGGAAGATGTTTACTGCAGATATTAGGTTAACTAAGGAGGTGTTTCTTCTCAGTTGGAATCAGGCATTGAATGAAAAGGGGCAAGTTAAAAAACAATTGACACAATTCTGTTGGTGATGAAAACGTATCACATGGAGATGGAAGACAGCAGTTATTCCAGATGAGACCCAAGTTCTAGACATCATTTCAGAAATTGAAGCAGGGGAGATTGGAGAAGTGGCAGGACTAGAAAAGGAGCTAAGTCTGTAGTTAAGTGTCACTTATGAAACCATCCCCAAAGATCCCTCATGACTTAGCATGCAAGCATTTGACTGGCAGATTAATTACTAATTATGATATGTATACAGATTAATAAATTAGAGAGTATATTACTGGGATTATGAATTGTTAATCAAACGTGGTTAAGGAAAATTGCAAATCCACTTGGTAAAAAATAAATTAGTATGTAGTGCTAAGCCGGGCAGTGGGGTACTTTTGATAAATTCTGTGGCAGTCAGAGGCATGCTATCTCAGAACGTGCTATGTTCAAAAATTCATCATTCAAGGACATACATGGAAAGATAAGACCATTTTATCAAAAGGTATCACCCTGTTTGGTTATGTCATAGGATGTACTGTGTGACATCATGTAAATAAGTATTCAAAACTGTATTTGAAACATTTTAAAAGCTGGAAGAGTTTTATGAATCGAAAAATACTTAATCATTTTCTGAGCTGGATAGTCATTTCAGTGGTGAAAGAACGTACAGAAATCTTAGTGGCTAGTATGACACTGCTCTTCACGGTTGTTGGTTGAATTACAGGAGTCAGATCAGCCGTTTCAGCACAATTTTATGGAGAAGGAAGGTTCGAAGCTGACATCCTTTTTAGCAAATGTAAACTGGGAAGGGGAGAGCCTCAGAGTATATGGAAAAGTATCTTGTCTGTATGCAGTCTTCATATGCTACATGCAGATTTAATATTATATGGTCAAAATGAAACTGACATTCACAGCTGCATCAAGATGTAAATCTCTTTAGATATGTAAATCAGAACTAATTTATGTCTCAGTGTGACAGTTTGGCAGCAAAAGACTGAAATTCCAGTCTGTCCTTGTAAGTACACTGTCTAAAGTATTAAGTTGGAATTGTCGCCAGTGAAGTGTGGAAAATTCTGTGACAGTACATTGCTCACAGTCTTACTAATGAAATGTCAGCCATGCAGAGTTTCTTGCTGAATTCTGGTGTAAAGTAAAATTATTTGCTTTTCTCTGCATGTAGTGTAATTGTGTATTCTGCCATTTTTAACTAAAAAAATGCTATAGCTTTAACATAATTTTTGTTCTTATTACCTGTATACTTTTAATGAGGCTGTGGGCTTTGCTTCTTTTTCTGAAGGAACAGAATTGGAATGAGTCTGAAGTAAAGCAAAAACGGGAGTTTATCAGAAACATTTTGAGATATAGCTCCAAAATAATTGTAGAAATGGTAGTGTAATTGGAGTAGATGACAGTATATTTCCTTTGAGAAATGTTTTAAAAGGTGATGACAAGTAGAACATTCCCCTGGATTCTGCAAGCCCTGCATGGCGTGCAGGACTAGTGCAGGAGTTCCAGCAGGCAATATGTTTGCCATGCGATCCAGGAATAACCTGTAGGGACGTGCACAAGCACTCCTACACGGACTCAGCCCCTGTATGCAAATTACTCCACTTGCAGGAGAAATCCATGCAAATGAGGTGAATTTGTGATCTAGGAAGCTGGAAACTGGCCGTGCAGGACTAGTGTAATCTGCAGAAATGACTCAGCCAGTAACGGAGTACATTTCTGCAAATTACAAAACGGAGCCATGACAGCTCCAAATAAAGGGTGGATATCATGTAGAAAGCATGCCAATGGCCAACTATAAGGCCATGGGCATGGAAAACACTTGCAAAATTTAAAAAAATCAACTTTTATTTTTTTAGCCAATCTCGGCTGTTTAAGTGTAGGGTAGCGGCGCACAAATGGGATCATGCGGAAAATAAGAAAAAAACATAAAATAAGCATTATATCCAAAGTCACTATTTTACCATTATACTCAATGGCAGGCAGAAGACAACATGGCCAGTGAATAGTGGTTGCTAAGGAGAGAGGCTCAGTGTGGGACATGTAACTATGCATTAGCAGGCAGTCCTATGCAAATGAGGGGAATAATACTAAATCCTAGATTTCCTCTGCAAACTAGTCAGCACCCAACAGTGTAAGAGCAGGAATAGCTTGGTGCAAGCCTAGGAGTTAGCTGACATCATAAGGGGTGTGTCAGGCACACTGTTAGTGGATTGGAGCCCTGTGGCTCATGTTTGCTACTAGCTTAGCAGAGATAAACAAGGTGTGTGTCTGAGACTGCCTAGCACTCTTTACATTGCCTAAGTGGGTGTGCGTGCCGCGCACCAGTTTTTAAAGGAAAAAATAAATCAGGAAATAGCAGCTCTGTGCACATTTGAGCACTGTGTTTGTGTGGCACACCCCTAGGCTTAAACAGCAAGGCAGTGGGAAGGGAAAACAGCAGTAGGAAGGTAATCTAGGAGAACTAGCATAGCTGACAGATGAAATGTATCAGAATCAGCCAATTACAAAGGCAGCAGACCAGCCCAGCCCAGAATACTGCAATAAACTATGCAAACACCTTTTCCTGTGGTTTTCCCATACTCTACACCACCGGTGTATACAAGCGGGGAAATTTTAACAAACAAAACAACAAAATGATAGGGGCTGCAATAGCTATCATACAACAACATGTGGAAGAGGCTGAGGGTGGTGAGGATGTGAATGCTGTCGACCAACCCACAGTGAGGAGACAGAGAAGAGTGTACAGACCCAGGGTAACCTACCAGAGGCTACATGAGCTGGAGATAGTGGAGCGCTATAGGGTCGACAGGGACCTTTTACAGCAAATTGTTGAGCTGTGCCGGCCATGCCTGACACACAGAACTGACAGAGGGGAACCCATCCCAGTGGATACCAAGGTATGTGTACGCCTAAGAATACTAACTACAGGTACTTTCCAATGGCCAACTGGGGATATGATGGGGATCTCACAGGCATCATCATCCAGGGTACTCCACCAGTTCCTGGATGCCATGTCAGCATATGCAGGTGAGCACATATATTTCCCCAACACCCGTGAGGTGTTGGCCAGCAATATGCAACTGTTCCACCAAATAGCAGAATACCCTGAGGTAGTGGGTGCTATAGACTGCACACACACATACACATCAAAGCACCACCCGGTGAGCGAGGTAGGGTCTACATCAACTGCAAGGGCTTCCCCTCCATCAACTGCCAGGTTGTGTGCGATGCCCAGGGCATAATAATGAATGTGTGTTCTGGCTGCCCTGGAAGCTATCATGATTCCCACATCTGGCATCTGACGCAGCTGCACCAGAGATTTGCCAATGGAGACATCCCTTATGGTCACCTAGTGGGGGTTGCTGGTTACACACAGGAGCTGTGGCTGATGACACCCATCAGAAATGCACACACACCCGAGCAAGAACTCCATAATAAGGCACACGCACAGACTAGAATCATAATAGAGTGTGTGTTTGGGATGCTCAAGTCATGGTTTCGGTGCCTGGACACATCCGGTGGAGCCTTGCAGTACTCACCAGCTACATGTACCCAAATTGTCATCATATGTGGTATGCTACACAATATGATCCTGCGGAAACAGCTGCAGCAGGAACAGCACAGGGCAGGGCCACACAGTCCCCCACTATTGCCAAAGCCTGCTCAGGCACAGAGTGACTCAGAGGAGGAACAACCTGAGCCTTCCCCAGTAGGCAGAAGGAGGAGGAGTACCCAGTATGCCCTGGCCTTGGCAAAGAGGCAATGCATAGCACATACACTGACACAGGAGGGACCCAAGGAATGACACCTCCCTCTGACCCGCACATACAGTAAAAGGGATGCCAAACATGACACTACCTGTGCTCAACCATGTGTAGTGAGTGTACTATGTGCATCCGATATAGGCAACCTTGCAGCACCACCCTCAATACTGGCACACCCACAAGGTAAGTCTCTCAACCGACCAATTGCCAAATGGAGTAGTATGTGTTGTTACCTGTATCTATGGCATGGATGTGAGCATGCAAAGGAATTGGGTGGCTGAATGGTATGCCAGCAGATAGTAGACACCTATAGTGGCACCATGAGATCTGTAACAAATATTGGTGTCACCATAGTAGCCAGTACTGCACAGGGTGACAAAATCCACTGCAGGAAATGTGCTGGGCCACATATGTGTCCATATGACTCACACATGCCAGTCAGGGAGGTTCACATTACCCTGCTAGATAGGGGTCCAGGGAAGTAAATAGTGTGGGAAGAAATGGCTAGGGAATTGTTATGGCTAGACTTGTATAGGCCCTAGGTCTGATAGCCTAGTACCAACCTATGAACCTATGAACAATAGTCTCAGCCAGCAGGACAGGTGTAGACAAACACAAACAAAGGCTGTGCTATGGCCTCTGAATAATGCCTATGGGTAACCCCCCCCCCCAGGCCTACACAGACAGACTACAGCAGGTCAGGCAGTGGGATGTTAGTTCTGAAGAGTTGGAAGTCAGAAACTAATATGTAGGCCAATCAAACCTAAGACCTGTAGTACACTGATATGCCTCTAGTCAGCATGATAGGTTAGAATACAGAATGAAGTGGAGTATCTGACATACCAGTACAGTCATAGCAAACTGTCAGGTGTGCCCCCCCCATACTATGTAGAAATGTAGAAACAGTCAGGTGTGCCCCCCCATCCTGTATAGAAATGAAGAAACAGTCAGGTATGTGCCCCCCCAATCCTGTGTAGAAATGTAGAAATAGTCAGGTGTGCCCCCTCCCAACCTCTGTGTAGAAATGTATAAACAGACAGGTGTGCCCCCTCCCCCAATCCTGCGTAGAACTGTAGCAACAGTCAGGTGTGCCCCCTCCCCCAATCCAGTGTAGAAATGTAGAAACAGTCAGGTGTGCTCCCCCCAACCCTACTTAGAAATGTAGTAACAGTCTGGTGTGCCCCCCTCCAAATCCGATGTACACATGTCGTAACAGTCAGGTGTGGCCCCCACTACCCTGTGTAGAAATGTAGTAACATGTATGTGTAGGTATAATACCAGTAGAGCACAGATGCCCAGAGGTGGCCAAGGTATCAGGATAGATTGTAGCATTTGCACAATATGCAGGTATGTGCATGTTTCATATTGTGTGAGTGGTCAGTATGTATGCATGTTGAGGTAAGATCTGGTGGCCATTGCCCACTACTGCTGATGACACGGCCAAGTCCTCACAACTGCAGTGCCAAAGACAATTCCCACCAGTATAACACATGCTAGCAGTAAGCCACTGTAAATGTATGGTGATAATATGTGTCACCATCTGAAAGAGTGACATGGCATGGCTGTTGGGCTAGATATACAAGCAGTACACAGGGGAAGGTACCCCAGACATACAGTATATGTTGTGTAATTGTGAAATGGACACACCCTTGGAATTGTACATACAGGTATGCATCACATTATCTGGTGCTGTAGTAGGTGATACCGGTGTTGTCTGCCTGAACACTTCCAGGTCACAAAGGAGGTAGGACTGATGTATTGGGAAACAGCTGATGTACCTGCACATGCCAGTATAACTGGAATGCCCCACACATATCTGTGTGTCAGATGCAAGTAGTGTCCATAGCACACATGCACCCAGCTCACGCAAACACCACCCACAGGTACCTGTCTGGTCATATCCCTGCTGTGGAGAATGGGTACAATATGACCTCACCTGTATATGGCAATAGTGAAATAATGCAGCATGCACTGCAGGTGTCCCATGCAGGTGTATCTCTAGCCATAGGTAGCACCCTGCCAGCATCCACCCCACCGGATCAAGACCGATAGAAGGTATTGGCATGAACACCTAGCACACCTACCCTGTCACCCCAGGGGAATATACTGTATGGCGGTCTGAAACTGTAGGATTGACAGAATGCAACATCCTGCCACATCTGGTCCGCATCAACACCAAATGGCCCACAGGCCTCTGCCAAAGGCCTATGTCTCACACTTACTGCCAATGCATGTTATGTCATGGACACCCAAACAACAACAAAAACACACTCCACATAAGCCATATGCAAGGTCATGTGGACAAACCACAGTAACATGTCCACCATGTCCTACTGCATGAAGTGTAGACCAACACCAAAACAGAGCTGTGATGGGGTGATAACCTTAGAGAAAGTATCAGAGAATGTATGCATGATGTATGGAAGAGGATAGAGTAACGGAGGGGAGGGGTGGGAGCATGGGCAGCATGGAATGTGCAAGGTCCAACACAAAGCTGATTGCACACACTATCCCTGGCTGCAAACACATACATGGGTGGCTACATACCTGTCTGTACACCACAATAGGGGCAATGTCCTGACTCATGGCCCCTGCCTCTGGGTAACCTGTGTGAATCTGTACAGCTGTGAGGTATGGCCACAGCAAGATAAGGCCATACTGTCATGTCGATGGATGTACAAGTATAGGATCCTCTGCCAGCACTGTACCAAGGTGCTGAACCAGATACACAGACACAGCAGCAAGTGTCTGCAGTTCCTCCTCCAGAATGGCATACCTCACCATGAATATGTAGGCATCTGCCCACAATACCGGACACAGCTGCAGTCAGCCTTGTCCCCCAGGACATCACTGTGAGCAAGAATGTCCACCTGACAGTACATGAAGACAGACAACATCACAGTGTATGACACTACACATGTCTGAATATCTCTGCTAACAGCAGTACTATGTAGCTGAAGCAGCACAGACACAATCACCTACAGTCCACACAACCCCCCCTGCACAGTTTATCCCCATATTGTCAAATGATTGACGGATACCCTGCAGAAACAGCATGTCACATGTCAGTGTACAACACCAAGGTCAGCACTGCAGTACAAACTACATGGACTCAATCCACACATTAAATACAGAAGGCCATACTTGGCATGCACACACAAACAGATGAAGCCCATGTCTGAAAACAACAGTGGGACCATACATATCTGGCAGTTGCAGATGTTAGCGCATACACTCCTCAGTATGCACCAGTCATGCTTTACACACACAATGGATAGGGATACAGACATATATCCAAGGACAACACACTATAATAAGCCAAAAGTAGATGTACATAGATGTGTGGAAGAGACTGACTGTGACAAGGAGCCATCCATTATGAGGCCTGTACCACCCAGCACAACAGCCAAATGGCTACAGCCACATGAGGTGTAAATGTCACTCACTGTAGACATTAACCACCGGTATCCATCAGCATTACAGACTATGTGTTGCAAGTGCTAGCTGTGCAACATGACTGTGCAAGGAAGTAGTCATGTAGCAGCTGTATACATGTACCTGTGGAATATAACCCTGCGTGTGCCCGCATGTGGTATGTCAACCTCTAGATGAATGGGTTATGACCCATGCACACACACTGCCCTCCCCATAGCCCTACTATGACAAGCCTGCTGAGGTCATCCACTTTGCAATACACCTTTGGGAAAGGTGTAGCCCAGTAATCTCTGTGGCACGTCCTATAACTGCGTACTGCTGTAGTATGATAAACGAGTTAGGTAGGAGTTCTAATCCCAGACATGGCAAGTGTGTGTGTGTGTGTGTGTGTGTGTGTGTGTGTGTGTGTGTGTGTGTGTGTGTGTGTGTGGTTGTCATTCGTATCCTGTGTGGAGTTGGCTCTGAGTGTGCAACAACTGGACTCAATGTGGAGCGGGTTTTGCAGATTTCTTATATGGTGGCCCTAGTATATGTCACAATGTCCACCTTACAGGGATAACAGATGTGAAATAGCCGAGAGGCTGGGGTGCAAATCCATACTCCTGCATGTGACATCTAGGCCTGGCGAACAAAGTTAGCAACCCTTGTATTACCCAGAGAACACTCTCCACCCATGTCTCATACACACACACACACACACTTGAACAACTGCTATGTTGGTAGTACCCTGCATATTGCCCACTGTTAGTAATCATGGTGTGATTGCAGTGGGCTACAGAGGGTATAGCACCCTGTCCATCAGTCTAATGGGCATGTACATGCAGACAGTGCACCTTCCCTATGTTCCCCACTGGACATCTGCAACACCTGTGGTGCCATCAAATGTGTCCCACAAAGGACATACCATGCCTTAAACACATGCCCTCTGTGGACAGATGCCACTGACACCAGGGAATAGCTGTATCAAGCTATCAGTGGAGGTGCAGGGTCAACCTGGTGTCCATTACCAGTTCCTGCCACATGAGGCCAGTACTGGCACATCTTATAACAATCTGTGTACACAACATGGGCCAGACACCCCAGGTGCAGTTCTACATGTCACTGTACATGCATGTGGGACGTTTGCACATCCCAGACACTGTCCATGTCATAGACTAAGGAATACATGGCAAGCAATGCACAGCAATGTCCACACACAATAATTACCCAGGTGACTGGATGATGAATACAATACCCACCTGTGTGAGCCAGTTTAGACACTACACCCCTGAGCCACACTGCAGACCATTGTCATGTGGCCTGATGCCAAGGAATACCCATCACCTAGCCTTGTATAGCCATCTGGCACAGTCGACCACTACACACCCGTGAAGCAATGCTCCCATGCATGTCAGTACTGGCACCCTGTGTCTATGTGTGCGGTGTATGATGCCTATGACCACATTCACACTCACTACAACCCCCACTGGCATACTGAAGCATGCTGTCTGATGACATCTCATCATACCCTTTACCCACATAACTTCCGGATAACCCCTGTGGTGCATGTGATACCTGCACAGTACTGTATTGTGGCAGTCTAACTAGTGAGGAGTTGTATTCCTTATCTTGTCAAGTGTGTCAATGTGTGTGGGTCCCTGAGAGAGTGTGGCTATGTTGACGCTGACACCTGTTCATGCAAACAGGCACGTGTACTACACCTACCCTATAGCTACCATATCACTGTTGCAGACGTCACTCACCATCACATATATGTTTGGAGGGCTCCTCAACATGTAACCTATGTGGTGCATTCAATAACTGCATAGACATGTGATAGCAATACAAAGTCAGTCAGGGGTTTGATACCCTGTACTGGTAAGTGTGTGACACAAACATGCTTAAGTTTTACTCTCCCACCCTTCCCTGACTTATCTTTGCCTCTGTCTGCCTTCCTCACTCCCTCTCTGGTGGATGTGGAGACTTTGCTTAGGCAGCAGCGTGTGTATTGTAAGTGATGCTCATGATCAGCTGATGGCCTCTGCATGAATTGCAGCCCTCTTCTAGCTGATTGCATGTGGAACATCTGTGGTAACATTCCCATATCTGGGAACATCATGTTGGTGTTGCGCCTTTTCATTCACTGTGAGCAGGACCTAGATCTGTTATTTGGCAAACAGCATCACAGATGGATTGGGGATTTACCTCTAACAACATACACTGTGGAAACAGGCCAATATACAGGAGGGAGGAGTGCCTGACATGACTACAGAATGTAAGTGCTGCTATACTGCATTTGGAGTAATGTTGGTTTAACAGGGTGTGTGTGGATATGGCTGTCCTCCATGTTATAATACCTGTCATGTCAGTGATATGTTTATGAGGAAAACCCCATCTGTAGGGTCATCTGCAGACTGGGCAGTGTGTGGTGCCTTTTGTTTCTTGTGTTACCCACAGAGCACCTATCTGTGAAGTGCAGAAGCATAGTGTGAAGATTGCAGTCAGTACATGGTGACAGCCATGAGAGTTACTGACTTCATATCCCTCATAGGACATATTTTGCAACACACCCTATTACAACAGTAAATGTATGAGGTTATCACAGCAACATGCAATATTGGCCCTGTGTTTGTGCCTCCAGCCACAGCTCTGTCAACCTTTGTACATATGTCACGCAGTAAGAGGTGCATATGTTCTGTACACCATATTTTTTGACATCATATCTGATAACAAGCCAGTGAGATATCAGACTGCTACACATGTTATATTTAGTAGGGGTTATATTTGAGGGCATAACCTGGGCATTCTATGGTTGTGTGTACAGTGCTGAGGACTGTGTACTTATGGTGATTGTCAACAGTGTGTGTATTGTGAATATGTACCTTGGCTTGTGTATAGACTGTGGTAGATGTCATTGTTCTTGGTCCTGTTTTATTTGATGTTACATGCTGCTCCACTGTATGTTACCCTATTGACTTACATGTTTGTAGGGCCAAGCACACATGTCCCATACCACAGACTGGCACTGGATCACACAGTGTAGTGGCCCAATATATGTAGGGTTAGTGTGTGAGTGGCACATATGAGGATGGTGTTGATCAGATAGTCCATATACTGTAATATTACGCTAGCTTATCATATGTGGCGGTGGCTGTGTTCACATTGGTTGTGGTTATGCACTTTCACACAGGTGTCTGTTACTCTGTGCTGTGACATGCCTGTAGAGCCTGCTATATATGCAGGAACATGTGTATTCCCCATAGGTAATGTAGGCCAGTGTTGTGGCAGTCTGTCTGTAGCCTGCACAGTGATTTGTTACATGCCTAGCAACTTAGTGTACTTACCCAGTGAGATGTTATGTCCAGATACTTGCCAGATGTACTGCTACTGGGCCAACATAACAGTCATGTATGTCAGACAAAGCAGTGGGATGCTGTACAGATGTATGTCACTAACTAGTGGGTAGTATGTGGCCATGGCACCTCTGTACCAGCAGTTATTATGTGTCAGGACAGACAGGGGTGTGTGAATGCATAACCTATGGGGGCAAATGTATACCAGTATTTACGTGATATACCCATCTACATGGCTGTTAACATCCAGATTGTCAGGCTTGGCCCACATGTCTTGCACTAAGTGGTTCTGTGTATACCTCTGGACTGACCAGAGTGTGTCAGATTGCCCACATATGTTGGCCATATCTGTGCTCTAGTCCACAGGATCATTACTGTGCTAGCAGTGATACTGTACTATGATGTTCTTAGGATGTCTGTCAGTAGCCATTGGCATACATGTTAAAAGCAGATGTGACCTCCCACACACAACATGTCTGTGAAGACAATCCCTATTACAGTAGCAATAGTCTACAAATATGCCTGCAATACATACCTGACATCCCCTTGCACTAAGAGGTTGGGACTATTGGGGCTGAGGTAGGGCTCCACTCCATGTTCAGGACATATGGTGAACATATATGTATATATAATTATCCATATATCTATATAGATATATACACATAGACATATCGACATACATAGATGGATATGTATATATATATATATATATATATATATATATATATATATATATATATATATATCCATATAAACACTCAGATGTATACATATATAGAGCAATATATGTCTACATATACAGATAGAGATACATATGAGCATATATGTATGGATATCTATGTATATATTGACAGTAATAGGTATATCAGAATAGCTATATATGCACATATAGTTATAGATAGCTACATATATATCCACATAAATAGCATATCTGTACACATAGGATGTGCATACATATATAGCTATATATGCACACACATACACACACACATATATATATATATATATATAATATATATATATATGTATATATATATATATATATATATATATATATATATATATATATATGTATGTATGTACATACGAAGAGTTGGTCACATGGCCATATATATGTTGCACTATACAGATGTGTATACAGGCATATGTATGAATATACATGTGTATGTACATGTAGACATATATCAACCTATTATATGTATATATCCATATTCCTGTCATGTGTAAACCTCACAGTTGTGTATACCCTCCTAGATGTATCTCACCGTATGTATCTGCTATGTGTACATTATGGTAAAACAACATATGTGATGCAACAGTCATATTAATAACAAGTACTACACAATTGTGGAAGTAAAGGCAATTGTTCAATACTACTCAATATGTGTATTGACAGATATACTGGTAAAACAACAGCTGTCTTCACAGTAGTCATCGCATAGTGGATAAGTATTGTGACTATAATGTATAGGGTCCTGGGTTCAAGACTTGCAAGGGCTGTTCATTTTTCTCAAATATTTTTTTTTATTTTCAATTAAAATAACATTTACATGTTGTTTGTCTTTCAGCTTTTCCTGGTAAGGGGTCGCCACAGTGGAACTCCGGTCCGCTAATGATAGGCAGTAGATTTTTTTTACGAAACACCGAGGTGCCAGCTTGACACCCAACTTTCAACGAAGGCGCACCCATTTATGAGCGCATGTCTTATGAATGCTACCCAACCATGGGGAGGACATGCAGATGCCACACAGAAGCCACTCCCAAGCCCAGCCGAGAATCGAATGGGAGAACTTCTTGCTGTGAGGTAACAATGCTACCGCCGTTCCACCGCGACATCCTAAAATAACATTTACATAATATTTTTAAATATCTTTTTAAACAACTATATAAAATATTTACAATAGCCTGACTTTCAGTTATATACACTGTATATTATTAAATATAGAATTAACAGATCAGTTATCAGAGATACAATATTGATTATTGTAGAGTGTCCAACAAATATATAACTTTCTTCCAAGGATTATTTACCAATAGCCTGGGATAGATTTGTAGTTCTTTGATTTTTTATTTCCATCAATGCAGTTGTCTTCAGTAAAGTGTAGAATTCTTCCAAGGTCGGGGGTGATTTTGAATTTCACCTTCTGGTTATTCATTTCCTAGATATAGCAAGTATTGTCCATAACAAATACATATTTGTCTTATTCAGTTAGGGACCTTCATTTACATTTAGAATCATCAATACTTTAGTTAAGGTAAAGGATGCATTAAATAAAGCTTGTTAAAAATGATTGATTCCATTCCAATATGATTTCATTTTATTACATTCATAAAAAATATGAATCCAGTCTGCTTTATTTGACTTTTCACACCTCCAGCAAAAAACATTTGTAGTAGTACTGATCTTTTTAATTCTATCTGGTGTTAAAAATGCTCTGTGTAAGTATTTCCAGTTAAATATTTTCCAGTACTGTGTGTTAGAGGTGTAATTAACTGATAGTAAGATGTTAGTTTTAATTTCTTCTGTTAACTGCAATAACTGACCTTTTGTTGAGAATTGCCAGTATGATGGTTTGGGAATTGTTTTATATGTTATTAACTCTGTATATAGAGTTGAAACAGAATTTTTCTTTTCACGACTATTATATATAAATTCATGCAGAAAACTTATTAGATTTGGAATATCTTTAAATGAGCAATTATTAATTAATCTGCATAAATCTTGAGTGTACATTAGAATGCTTTGTAAGGTTAACCAGTCCTGTGTTGGAATATTGTAAGCAGTTTTTATCATATGTGCATCTAAAACATTTAATTTATTTACACATTGAAGCCAGCATAAGAATTATTGTTTCCCTATATATTTTGTGAGGAAAGTTCTTAGTGATGGTAAATGGGGTTAAAAGGTCAAACCAAAATTTTAGATCTATGTTTGCATTGATAACTTTCCTAAAGAAATTGATGTAATGATTAATCAGTGTTGTTTTAGAAGGTTTTGTTATATTTATACTTATGCATAGTATGTACCAGGGTTTGTTTATTTGTCTACTATTAAACATTTTTTTAACAGATTAAATTCATTTGTTAATATAGCTGTTATTAATTCTTTCCAGTTGGCTAAATAATTTGGGTTTATCAGTTCTATTGTAGTTTTAAGCACAGATGCTTTTATATATGTTTTTATTTCTGGGAAGTTCAATCCTCCTTTTTTCCAGGTTCTAATGTGATGAGTTAGAGCAACTATATTCTTTTTGGGATACCATAAAAATTTTATTAAACATGAGTTTATTTCTTTAAGAATGGATCTTTTAGGAATTAACTGTATTGCTAATGCTATATAGTAGTTTTGGCAATAAGACCATTTTTAATAATTGCAATCTGTTTTCAAAAGTTAATATAATTTTGTTCCACTTTTCTATATATATATTTTTTTATTGTTTCAATAATGTTTTTATAATTTATTAATATTGTTTCATTTATATTTTTGCATAACACTATTCCTAAATAATTTAGCGTAAGTTCTTGTTTTCCTATGATGGATTTATCTGTAACTTGTAGTTCTTTTTTCTTATTTAAAAATATAAATTTTGATTTTGCTCTATTAAAGTGTAGACCTGAAATCTTATAAAAATTCTCCATTTCTTCTTCTAGCTCTCCTAATGAATCTCTGGAGTTTGATAGGGTTAATAAAATATCATCAGCAAAAAGCATTATTTTAGATATGTACTGGTCATAGACTTCTATTCCTTTTATTCTTGGATTATTGCGTATTATTTCTGCAAGTATTTCTATAGCCAAAGCAAATAAAATAGGAGAAAGGGGCATCCTTGTTTAGTACCTTTTGTTATATGGATAGATTCTGAGGTGAAAGGACCTAATTTAATGTAGGCTAAGTTATTAATATATATGTTTTTTAGCAATAAGATGAAGGGAGGAGGAAATTCAAATAATGCTAAAGTTTTAAATATATATTCCCAGTTGAAGGAATCAAAGGCTTTTATATGTCTAATCTGATTACAAGTGTTTCTCTATCTACTTTATTCACATAATCTATAAGATTAATATTATCATGTGTGTGCCTGTTATATAAAAATCCAGTTTGATCATTATTAATTGTTTTTGAAAGTGGGATTTTCATTCTGTTAGCTAGTATTGACATGAATATTTTGTAATCATTATTCAGTAATGATATAAGTCTGTATGAGGTGCAAAGGTCTGATGGTTTATTATCTTTTAAAATTGGTGTTATGAGAGAATATTTCCATGAGGGTGGTATTTTTGCTTCTGACAGGACTTCTAGCAAAGTTTTATGAAAAAGGGAGATTACTGTTGAAGGGAAGAGTTTGTAAATTTCTGTAATTATACCATCTATCCCTGGAGCTTTGTTAGATTCACTTTCTTTTATCTTGTCAACAATTTTTTGTAGAATATAGGTTTTTGTAGGTCTAGTTTTAAGTTTTCGGGAATTTTTTTTATATTGATTTTGTTTGTAGCTAAGTTTTTTTTGGTTGATATCAAAATCTTCTTTTTTGAATTGTTCCATGTAATGGAACCAAAATGCTTCAAGGATGTCTCCTATATCTGATACTTTTTCCCCCTTTCTTTTCATGATATATACTACTAATGTTATTTGCTTTAGACTGTGTTTTAATTCTTGTAGATATGTTATGTAGATATCTGGGGGAGGTGGCTAATGAGTTTATTTTTAATTTTTCCAAGGCTAGACAAGTTTTGTGTGTTAGACTTTCATTATATTTTTTATTTAATTCCTCTATTTGTTTTTTGACTTCTGGACAATTCTGATTTTTCTTTAGATTTTGCTGTCAAGAGTCTGGTTTGCAAGTCTAATGATTCAGATTCCCACTTTCTAACTTTGTTTTTGTACCAGATAAGGGTCTTACCAAATAAATTCACTTTTAATGAGTCCCAAACCATGACTCTACTGATTCCTGTTGTATTATTCATTTCAAGAAATAATTGTAGTTCTGACAACATCCAGGGTCTGAATTCTTTAATTTTCATGATATATGATGAAATTCTAGTTGAGAGGATTAAAGGTTTAAACTCTATTTGGAGCTTCATTATCAGAGAGTCATGATCTGAGAAGGGGCATGGAACTATTGAGAAGTTGAAGATTTTTGTTTGTAAATCTTGAACTACGAATAAGTTGTCTATTCTGGTTTGTGTTCTAAATCTATGGTCTTTATGGGAAAATAATAAGGATTTATCATCTTTTACTTTAAAAGTGTCTGTTAAATGAAATTAATCAATCCATCTTTTTAAGGATTTTGAAATAGTTGATATGCAAAAATAATTCTTTGTGGTTTCAAAACCTTCTAAGGTACAATTAAAGTCTCCTCCCAGTATAAGATTTCCTTTATAATTGTTGGAAATAAAATCTAGGTGTTTTTTAACCGTTCCTGCTCCAATTCCTGGGAACCAATATAGATTAGCTAAGGTCCATATTCTGTTATTAAATTTGATTATAACAAATGCTAGTAGACCTTCTTTGTCTTCATATTTATAAATAACTTTTGGAGTGATTATGTTTGTTTTCCAGAGAATTGATACTCCTTTTGTCTTTGTTCTGTAGGAGGATTGAGCTAAGACTGTATAGTCCTTAGGGTTCCAAATAAAGCCATCATTAGTCTTAAAATGCGTTTCCTGGAGAAATACTACTTGTGCCTTATTTAGATTTAAATATTTTAGTAAGTTTGATCTTTTATTTGCATTATTTAAGCCATTAGTATTTAATGATAAGAATGTTAAATCCATTTCAAGTTATTGTTGGAAGAAGCATTTTGCTTCTTTTTTTATTTTGATTATAGTAGTTATACCATATTCTCTGATAACATTGGATGTTATTTTTATGTGTGTAAACTTGGGAGTGTAATTTAATGTTCTTTCTTCTTTAAATATAAGTAGGGTAAAATTCTGGTCAGGCTTTAAAAAAGTACTTCTATAAAACATTAATTCTCAAGTATCAAATACAAGTAAATATGAATTTCCCATTAAACATGGAATGAAAGTCATTCCTAGTCCAATAGATAGAGATAGATCTATTGGATTATCACTCATATCTTTAACCAACAATATCAACTGAGCTCCATATGTTAAATTATTATATGGAGACTTTTCTTAAAAGAGGTATGAAATTCCATATTATTCTATTATTGTTCTGTAGTATTTTATATATCAGGATGGAATGTTAGTAGTGTAAACAATTATTATGTTGACTTAGAAAATATCCAATATTTAGTTACCCTTAAGAGATCCCAAGCATGTCAGATATGTCATTTGGATAAATTAAATGCAACAGAGGAGCATACACTAAATAAGCCAACAACAAATAGATTATTACTAAAATAATTTGACTAAAAGGACTCTACAGGAAACGAGTGATTACCAATGAAATATGAATTTACTATAGGTGTGCTGTCTTCCTTTACTTTCCTACTCTTCAGCTCACCAACTTCAACTTGCACTTATGAAAAGACATGGCTTATCAGTGGTATCCTGACTCTGAGTAGAGGCGCCCTACATTCTAGTGTGCATTGCTTTTACATATTTATAGATTTACAAAGCAGAGTCTAAGAATGAACTATGATCACCCTGACAATTCCCATCCTGCATAGGGCACTTCCAACTTCCAGAATGGGTAATCACATCAGGTCTAGAATGAATGTGAAGGTACCTATATGGTAATCAAGACTTACCGTAGGTAAGTATTAATCAAATAGTATTTAGAGCATCTTAGAGAGTTGTCGGGGCAGTTAGAATACGTTTAAGCCTCCCCTTCCTTGACCAAAAACAGAGATTTCCCTTCCCTTTCTTTCCCCTTGTTTTAAATCCGTGCTAATAAAAGAAATTCAGCAAACATAGGTAAACAGAAATAACATTCAGTAGTCCGTCTTGTACATGACTCGCAATCCATTAAACAAGTCAGTGACTAACATCACTTTAGTAAACATTATAAAGACAAATTCGAAATAATTTCCTAGCGCTTTTAAATTTTCTGATAAAGCAAAAAGTTAGCAATAAGCTATTTTAACTAAAGGTATAAAGTATTTCAATTTTTCCTTGCATGTATACATTTCTACTTATATTGTAGTGTCAATAGCTGTCTTTGAAATCTGTACAATACTTCACTTCTTCAAATCATTCCTTTTTCAATTCAGATTTTGTTTTGTCAAAAGGGCAACAATATTTCAAGGGCACAACTAATATTTAGACTGATGTTTCAAATAAATAACTTGTCAGTTGCCAATTGAGTTAGTTTAGAATGTATGATTAGTGCAAATATAGCATGTTGCAAAAATAATATGTATTTTTTCGTTTGCTCTAGAGACTGTCATATGCAAGTGACATGTATAATGTAGCATATATAGAGCAAACAGCTTATGGATTCAGGTTGTTAAAGTAAATTATGCTTATTAATCAGGTAGTTTCATTTAAATTCACAAGTAATTTGGGGACATTTCAGTTGAGTTTCCTGGAATGTGTAGTCCAGTGTGAGTAATTGCGTCCACTTTTCCTCATAAACATATGTCACAGTTCATTAAACTAAGCAGAGTCTAACATCTGTCTAATAATCATTATAAAGACAAAGAATAGCAATTTCCTAGCTCTTCAAACTTTCTGATATCGCAAAATTTTGACAGTAAGCTATTTTAACTGGAAGACTAAAACATGTCAGTATTTCTTGTGAATATATATTTTTAGTTTTACTGTAGTGTCAAGAACTGTCTTTGAAATCTATGCATTACTTCACTTCTTTCAAGACATTCATTTTACAGTTCATATTATATTTTGTCAAAATGTCAATAGCATTTCAAGGGCACATTTAATATTTAAATTGATATTTTAAATGAATAGCTATCAGAGTGCAGTACAGAGTGTGAGGTAACTGCGAAGATAACATGTTGCAAAAAGTAATATGCATCTTTTCATATGCTCTAGAGAAAGTTACAGTGCAGACAGCTTGTGAAATCAGCATGTTAAAATGAGTTTGTTTGTCTTTTTGTCTTTTCCCGGTTAGGGGTCACCACAGCGGAACTCCGGTCCGCTAATGATTGGCAGTAGATTTTTATGGTGCCGAGTTTCCAGCCCGATGCCCAACCTTCAGCGAATGCACGCCCATTCACGCATGTCTTTCGAATGCCACTCGACTGCGGGGAGGACATGCAGACTCTTTTTAATCAAGCAGCTACATTTCAGTGCACATGTAGTTTGGGAACATTTCAGTTGTGTTTCCACAAACATGTAATCCTATGAGGATAAATCATAAAATATTTACAAATAATCCTATTATGTATTTACTTTACGTTGTTTAGGTTGTTTTTCATTTTAATAACTAAACATTACTTTTATTATTTGTTAACTGTGAGGCTAAATGCACTTCACAGATTCAGTGTCCTTAGAAACTGCAGCAATTGTTTACTGTTGCTATGGCAACGCAAATAGAATGTGAAGAAAGCTACACTTCTCTTAACCAACAGTACATTTTTCCCTCCTTTTTTTATGTATTTGTTAATACTAAAAGGAAATAATTCAAAGGACATATGTACATGAATGGAACATTTCAGAGTTAATCACAAACATGTCCCCAATCCCAATAAGCATAACAGTGACTATCATTAATCTAATAAATATTGTAATAACAATTAATTAAAGTTCACTATTCCAGTTCGTCTACCTTAAAACTAGATTATTTTAGACTATTATTTATTTATGTATAGATAGTGAGTTATTAAATATATACAGACTATATTAGTATAGTAAATGGACAAGTTGCAGTTAAAATAAAAAATGAGAAAAGAGAGAAGAGAGAAAGAAAAGAGAAAATTAAGAGAAAATACAGATATACTATGTATGTTGATTTACAGTATAAATATTTTATGTCTTATATAACCCTCCTTCTATGAAAGAAAAGTACCCTGTTTTACATACCTGAGGTAATGTGAAAAGTCTCATGTGTCATCTATTTTCAAAAAATATAGATAAAGATTCCAGTAGTTAGTTACCTTTGTTTTAAAATTCCAAGCAGTAAAATTGGTCCTTTAAAGTAATGTTAAAACAATTCATATCATAGTAGATGCTTTGAGAGATTTGGCTGTAACAGTATCAGTCTTTTGCTTCTTCTTTTTGACATCTGTCCTGACATTTGTTTCTTTTGTTCTCTTGAGAGAAGGTGACATCCAATCCATATCTTCTGGTAAAGTAATCACATTATTAGTTTTAATAAATGAAGAGGCTTCCTCTAAGTCAGTAAAAGTCCTCATCTCGTTGGCATACAGTATTCTTATCTTAGCTAGATATACAAGTTGTATCTTGATGTTCATAGGTTCATAGGTTCATACTAGGCTATCTGCCCGAGGGCATTTATTTAGTTTGGAGAAACTATGCCCATTATTTTGCTGTTTGTTCCACAGCATAGGAGTCTTTGTCTCGCCTCTTTTGTGGCTCTGAGGGATCTATTTTTTGAGATTTCATGATACCTGAGTGGGGGGTATTGTATAAAGCCTTCGCCACAGGTCTAGTAGTAGGCTGGATGACCCCTTCCTCGTCAATGGCCTTTTGGATCCAAAGTCTTTCCTATGTCTTTATTTATGAGATCCATTATGATCCTCTCCATGGATAAGCAGATGTCGCTAGCACGGGACGGTAATTTCCAGGGTCGGTGGAGGCAGGAGGCACCTTTGTGGAGGGGACCACAGTCGCTGTGTGGCCACCTCTTGGCACGTATCCGGAGGTGAGATGAGATTAAATTTAATTCTCTCGTTGAGTTCATGGAGCACACAGCCGGACACCATCAGTCCATGGATGCTGTGTCTTTTTGCCTTGAGAGAGCAGTTCTCACCTGGGCATTAGAGATTTGGGGGGGCTACAATCATTTTATAGATATCTCTTTAGGGGGGAGGGGAGAAGTTATAGTCGTTATCAAATCTTATCAGGCTCTGTTTATATTTTAGAGGTTCCTTCCTCCAAGCAGATCTTAAAATCAGTTCCTTGTCCAAATATGAAAGAAATTTGATAATTACTGACCTAGGAGGAGAGTTTGAGTTAGTGGCAGGTTTCCCAAGAGCTATGTGTGCCTTTTCAATGCCAAAGGAAAGTCCTTCTTTTGCATTTAAAAAGTCAGGGATCCAGCTTGATAAAAAGGAAATAATATCCTCACCTTCTGTGTTTTCAGGCAATCTGAAAATCCTGATGTTATTTCTCCTCTCCCTATTTTTCAAGTCATCTACTTTATTAACCAACCAAGTTTCCTCTTCCTTAAGTCTGCTTTCTAAGTCATTTAGAGAAACCTCTATTCCTGTTATCCTTGTCTGGTGTTGTTGTAGCATTTCATTGAGGGTGTCAGCCTGTTTTTGACTGCTTGTGTTAAGATTTTTCCAGGTTCTCTTTAAAGTCATCCATCTTCAATGACAACTCCTGCAGGGTAGATGCCATCCGTTGAAGTTCCTTCTTTAAGGCAGCATTCTTGTGAGAATTCCCGGAGTTGCTCATTTTAACAAGTGAATATATCTTCAAGCTTTTTGACAGGAAATTATTTGTAAAACTTCACCAAAGTTTCTAATTATGTAAATTAGTCCTTTATCTATAAGATGTTATACTTTGAAGAAAAAAAAGAATATTTTTTTCCTGTCTTATTTAACTAGTTATATGGAGCTCTAAACTACTGCTGCTTTCAGTTAACAATCCAGGCTCCACCCCTCAGGGGCTGTTCATTTTGTTGCTGGGCAGAACGAGGACTGTCGGATACAGAGTGGTTAAGGCAGTTTTGAGCAGCTTTAAGCAGGTTTGTGCGGGTTTGCGCAAAGCTAAGCAATGCTAAGCTATGGGTAAACGTACTTGTGCTTACACAGTGTAGGCTTCGCTTACCAGTGCGCAAATCAACTCAGCTGTTATATTGCAGCAATGTTGATACTTGCTAAGCATGGATTAGCCCTGGTAACCAGTTCACACCACCCAGTCTGATAACATTGCAGGGTAATGACATCTGTAATAAGTGTGTGTAATGCCATGTACAATACATGCGCCTGTGTGCTGTCATGACTGTAGCAAAGGGTGTGAGTGTCATGTGTGGGACACAGATGTATATGAGGCCTGTACAGCACTGTTATCCATGTGAATGTGTTACATACACGGGTAGAAGCCCAGGGTACGTGCTGTCACACTGGCATGTAGTGTATCATGGTGGTACTACTGTTGACAGTGCTTACACAGGCAAGAGCAGAGTGCTAAATGTAGTACTGACAACAGGCACTCCTGCAGGCATAGCTAGACTGTGAGGCCTCCCTGTTGTATCTCCGGTGTGTGACCTGTATCACAGTATATAACCCTTACTGGGTGATGATCCAACATGTGGAATGTAACTGTAGACTACCGTCTGTACAGCACATGTTAGTGAGGGCTTCTGACATGTATTTTTGGCATACATATTGTTGTCAAACGTCTATCTCTCAACACACTCATCCTACTGCATAACTACTTGCCAAGCTGTTGACTGTCAGTCCCTGTTCAGATGTGCAGATGGCAGGTATCCAGCGGGGATATGTACAGGAAACCTAAGCTTGATTGACACTGACATGTCTACCCAGCTGTGTAAGAACTGGCACATATAGGAGATGACACCCTGTATGTACCACATGCAACAGGTACCTCCACTACACTACCAGAGTCAACAGAACATGCTTGGGTACAGGTCTCCATCACAGACACTAACCATGTGTTGTAATGCATGTTGCATACATGTCAACTTGATCACCTCAATGGCCATGTGCAGGAGGTACCTGGAGGATTGGCTGATGCATGTCATTTCTCACCATTGAGGGTCATCACAGTGGTGTCTGCTGATAGATTGCCTGCTGCCACTTGGCAGATGGCAGGATACCACTGTACACACAACCCCTACACAACCCATCTCTTCTTGGACAATAGCTAGGTACACAGCTATGACCACCTGCAGCTATGCACCCCTGTACTGACACATGTGTACGTGTGCATGACTGAGTATAGCAGTGTCTGTGTGTTAGCACACCTGTACTTGGGAATTCCATGAGGGCCTTCACAACCACTGCAACACCCATTGCCATAGTCAGTTGTGGCTGCTGCTGTATTGGACATTATATGTACCCTGTTAAGCTCCTCTCCATACCGGCTACATGAGCCTTGCAGTACCAGCACAACAGTGTTGTACAAATGGGTTGATAGGCATGGGATACCCATTGTGTTCTGGCAAGTGTGTGTATGTGTGCATGTCCGTATATCTGTAGGGTACAGCATTCCAAGGCCACATACTCCTATTACAATACACATTGCTACACAGTAGTACAGATAGTGTTGTTGCTGCCCATAGGTGAGGCACGACAATGCAACACCGTACTTTGTGTGTGGCATGTGCATTAGATGCATATCCCTGTAGTACTATTGTTGGGTATACTATGGGTTGTATTGCAGTCGTGACCAGTGTGTGATGGTGGGTATGGCAGAGTGTCATCATGGGTTTCAGGGAGTACAATATCCTCTGGGGGATGTGGGTGCTGTGTATACTGTCATTACATGATGGTACACCTGGTATATGTCCCATGTAGCACATTATGGTTACCACTGTCACCATCAACCATACAGGTAACTGATACTACAATCCAGGCCAGTTATGCATGTGCTGTGTGCAGCCTACCTGTAACACATTGGACACACGGTCAAGTTAGTTAGCAGCGATAGGCTCTGGTCTCTTGGATGTGTATCTGCCTGTTATGTGTCTATTAATGTGTATATGAAGGTATGTCACACTATGTATTGTCCATATTCACCCATTACATCCCCTATTAGCATACTGTACATGTCTGGGGATGTTCTGAATGTAACATGTAACCTGGGACACACCTCACCCTAAACACTGTGTGGTGTGTGCAATGTAAGCCACACACTTCAGTATCACTACATACCTAGGTAGGGGTCTAGTCCCAGTGTTGCCAAGTAATAGTGTGTGTGTATGTGGATGGGTCTACATCTGGTTGCAGGGTATACATGCTCCAGCGGTTCACCTGTCCATGTGGCACAGGCAGTAACCGTTATACTAACCTGTGACGTGTTCAACTGTACCCCAGATATGTCACAGCCATGGTGTCACCACAGTGCAATACCCCGTTTTGGAATATGACTGCAGACCATCCTCTTGGTGACACATGTACACCTACAACACAAATGGATAACATTATAGAGACCACAATCAACCAGTGTTACTAACAGCTATAATGCATCATTGCTGGACGGCTACCCTACCTGACATATATGCATTACACTTTACTCCATACAGCATGTTACACTGCAGTACTGTGGTACACTGTAGTTACAGTCACCATGTGCATCAGAGCCATATTAGCCTGTCCCTGCATTGATGGTATGGATGACAGGGATGTGGCACAGGTATCATCATATGCATAGGGCATCCTCGTGCTGACACATGTACATCTACAACACAAATGGATAACATTATAGAGACCACAATCAACCATTGTTACTAACAGCTAGAATGCATCATTGCTGGATGGCTACACTACCTGACATATGTGCATCACACTTTACTCCTTACAACATGTTACACTGTAGTACAGTCACCATGTGCATCATAACCATATTAGTCTGTCCCTGCATTGAGGGTATTGATGACAGGGATGTAGCACAGGTATCATCATATGCACAGGGTGTGTTGTTGGTTTTCCAGAGGCCAAGGGTGGGCCATACATTTAACACCATGTGTGTGTGAGGGGTGTACTGAGGTGAGATAGGCGTGGTGATGTGGTGTGTGTAGGTATGGGGTTGCCCTTGGTGTGCTTGTATAATGTGTGAGCATGCATGCACACAGTTCTGCCAGGTGGCTGTCCTACACAGGAGTTTATGGACAGCTGCAGACCGCACCTGGCAGGGTGTGCAGTTCACTGCCTCTGGCCATGGACACGTGGACTGTTCCTGCCAGGAGTTCCATGGGCACGTCCAGGTACAGTCATTGATGTGCTACTCTCACCTACCGATGAAAAATGTCCGCTGGTACCAGGTCCCTACTGGGACTGGCCAGGACCACGTGCACGTGGCCTACTGTGGTGTGGTGTGGTGTGGACAGCACCCCCACTGCCGGGGCTGGTACTGCCACTACGGGAGCCCCTTGGTGTCCTAGCACATCTATGTTGTCTGCTAGCTGTTGGTGTTGCTGGCCTACATCCACGCGGCCGTCACCGCACCCCCACCACATGTTCAAGCACGGACATACCACGGTTGATGGCCATCATCTCACCATGCCATCTATCCATGAGCTTGGTATAAGTACGGATGGCACCAGACAGTTCATGGACGTTGTCGCTTACAGATGTGAGAGCAGCCCTCTGCAGCCTCAGGCCCAATCTGATGCAATGTTCCATATGTACCTGCACCACCATGACAGCCTGATACATGCACTTGCTCGTACCAACTATGTTGCTTCTGCCAGGGGCATGATGTCCAGCGGCCCTACCATGAGCACCCTGGGACATCTGCCTATGTGGTGCACTGCCAGACATCTGGCTATGCC